>NC_089876.1:12720909-13040227 GCF_040182565.1 Anser cygnoides | reverse complement strand
AATAAAAGAACAAGAGAACACCAAGCAAAGCTACTAGATGACAGGTTCAAAATTAATATGTTAAGCCACAGAACTCACCAGGTACACAGAGTGCAAGTGGTCTCTAAGTGCTATTAAGCACATTCATGAAAGGCTGGAAATACAAATATGCCAAGTTTTTCTCAGGTAGACCCCAAAACTGTTAGAGTGTTCCAGAAACATAACTGCATGCTTGCCTTGTTCTTCTGCTCTTTATCAAGGTATCCACAACTATCCCTTACTGGAGTCAGGGTATTTGAGCTTGATCGTTTGTATTTTTAATGGAAATAAGACCCAATTCAACAGTACAGAACACAAAAACAGGAATGCATCATGTGGAAATGACTAGTTGGACAGGATATAACTGTTGTACATATCATGACAGAGACAATAGCTTTGGTGCCAAGACAAATATATTAAGTGGCTGTACTGGAACTATACTGGAATTAAGCATTACGCTTGATAATTATTATATAAAGAAATTATACTGGAATTAAGTGACTGTACTGACTTATGCTGGAAATGAGATTAAGTATTAAAATAGTAACATTCTGAGTGGCTGTAGGACTTTCTTTTACAGTGATGCTGACTAAATTTGTGAACGCATTTAAACGGCAGTGCCTGCTATCATTTTGTCTGATTACCAGGAGTCCCACATTTTGGAAGAGGAAGAGAAGCTTGAGGAAGAAACGCAGCAAACCCATTTAGAATTTCACCAGCAGTTAGTCACAGAAATGCAAGAAGCTCTTCAGTTTCTTCAGCAACACATGGAGCAAGTGATTGGGCGGACACTGCTACAGCATGCCCGACAGGAAGCTGGAAAAAAGAAATCAGATGACGAACAGGATTTCAAGGTATGGAATTGTTCAACAGCAGCTTTCTTAACAAATTGAGTACTACTTTAATAAATTGGATGGCAACCTTATATATATGCATTACCCTATGTCTAGAAGTATCAACAGGAGAACATTATAACCTGTTTTAAAACTGAAGATAACTTGCTGTCTATTTACAAACTTAACACCAATGTCAACTTACTGTATTTTTGAGGGACTCACTGGAGCAGTCAGAAGAGGTTTTCCTAAACCAAACCTCAGAACATAAAAAGAATGGAAAGTTCTTGATGACAGAAAATCACAAACATGAGGAAGAAATGGAGAATTACCTATTGATAAAGATTTTGAAGTTAATTAATAGTATTCATATATTAACAGCTTAATGGATATAGTAAATAGATTAAATTATCTTGTAGATAAATACATAAAAATGAAAGTCAATTCATAGATTAATAAATGCAGTTGTTGCAAATATTTGGATTTTCTGTATAAAGGAAAATTGTACTAGAACTACACATATATTGATTTACTTTACCGGCAGTCGGGTTGACGTGCAAAATGGGCTATGGAGATAGAACAGACAGAAGAATGGTCCCTTCCCAGATGTAGCTGAGAAAGATTTTACTGTAATTTTTCATGTTGAAATGTTCCATGGATGAATAGAAATACCTGTTTTCCAGGATATCAGTTTGTAACTTTTTTAAAGCACAAAATTCACAATCTTTTATGCACATTAAAGATTAAATTTGGTGTTCAGTTTTAGGCAGATCAAAGCACCTAGTGTTTGACTTAGAAAATGAATCATTGCTTGTACTGTCTACTGCAGGAGAGGCTGGTGGAAGCTGCTGTAGAAAGTGTATATGGGACCAGCAGTAATATCAGTAGACTGGTGCAAAACTACTACCAGCAGGTAGGAAAAATCACGGAAGGCTATGAAGGGAAAAAAATTCAGCAACTGAAATCCTTACAAGGTATGTATGATATTAACTGTAAGATAATACTTGTTTTGTAGTAGATAAATTCATTTTCTTATTGCTGTAAAGATCTCATAAAGATTACAGAAATACATTATTTTAAATCAAACAACAAAGTAAAATAAATGTGTAGGTCCATTTCCATCTTTGAAGGAAAAGTAGTAGAGCTATTATCATCAATAATTTCTTGAATTGCAGTCATAGACGCAGGATGTTGTTACTCAAGGTTTGTATAACCACACATAGAATAATGACTTAGTATCAGAGATTATAGTTTAACCATGAATTCTGATTCACCAAGCTAAGATCAGAGATACTACCACCGTCACAACCACCAGTAACTGATTTTCTGGTGCTCTAAAGCTCAACACAAGGCAGAAGGATTTAGAATGCGACAGTTGTACAAGTCTTAGGTTGTACATCCAACCTCTACCATGAGCACAGTTCAACTTACTATATTTATATATGAAACTAAAATGAATTAATGGATTAAATGCTGATAGGGAAAGTGAGAGGGTATATGACTGGAGTCTACAAGTTGGACCTTTCTCCTATAATGGGGAAGATCTGTGTCTTCAGTCCTCGCTCCCACATTAGAAAACATAAGCATCATTGGCAGACAGTCTGCTTCCTCTGAGGTGGCTGCCCTCAAGTTTAAGAAGGAGATTCTCTTTTTTGACTCAGTGAAATGTTGTTCTCTCTGCAATAGAGAAGATTCATGGGAGGATCAGCAAAAAGTCAATCATTCCTATCCTGGAATGACGTATGAACTTCTGCATTATTTCTTAACTGTCAACTATGACCCTCTCACAAGTTGTGAAACTGCTGATGAGGTTTATGAACTCCTGGATCCCACAGAAACACGGGCTCTTTTTCTTGAAATTATTTCTAATTGTTCAGTTCCTTTAGGACAGGAAAAAAAGCAAGCTGTAATTATTGATTTCTTCTGTAAACACTCTCCCCTCCCCTGGATGAAGGCTGTTGGCATTAAATGAAGATAGCGAGTTAGTAGAATGGCAATAGCATCTAAGACTAAGTATTTGAGACACGTGGAGTGGATAAATAAAAACTGTTTTCAAAATGAAAGTTAGCAAGTTTAAATAAATTTGATTCTTTAACCACAAAAGAGAATTTTTGAAGAGAAACAGGCCTATCCACTCAAGGCTTGGGTCCAGAGATAAGGCATACTTGGGTAGGAAAGATTCATGAGCCCCAGTTAATAGATAGCTATGCTTACTGGTTACAGGAGAACCCATGTGTTTTGCAGTGCCCTTTGTTGTGGACCTTGAAGCCTTTAATATTGGAAGCTGAAATAAAAGGGTTAGGCAAAATCTGTGCAGGGATTTTTGATGATCTATGTTGTAGACATCGGCAGCCAACAAGGCATCCAGTTACTCAAGTTCTCACGAAGTCTTTCTGAAGACTTCTTTGGCCCTGATTCAGCCGACTACAAGCAGAGTCTAAAATCCCTTCGATGTGGATTGCTTTAAGCAGGAACTACAAAAGAAGCTTGTTCCAGAACACTCCTCTGACGTGAACTGAGCTGATCCGGTATCATTACATACTTGAATGTTTTGCTTCATTGGCATTTTGGTATTGCTGTCTACTGGTTTCCCAAATAGCCTGTGAGACCTGGAATACCAGTCACTAGAGCCACAGTCAGCCTGGTAATTGCTCTTTTAGATCATTTCTTTCTCCTACTGTTTGTGTGGATATATTGTTGTTTCAGTGCATTGATGTTCCATGAACTATGAGAAAGAAAATTAAGTGTGTAAGCAGCTACTAAAAGAGCACATTTTCTTTTCAACTGAGGAAAAATAAAATCCTTTCTTGCTGCAGTGTAAGCCTACAGGCATGGGGGAAGATGAGAGAATTTATGTTGATAATAAAAGCAGGCGTGTTTTAGATTTGGGTGACCAGAGAGAAACCAAGCTGAAACTGAAAGGTCAGATGAACTGGTACAGTGAAAAAAATACTGCAAACATATATGTGCATACTCTAAAGTGGCTCGGTTTTTCTGTAACAGCTCCTTCAACTCCTTCTGCTTTGTTGGTAGCTTTTCCATTAGGAGGAGTGAGCAGTGGGTCTAATGAGGGTCTCTGATGTTTAGTTCACATAAGTCCTTTCTTAACCTGAGTCCTAATTTGTGATGCAGACTGCATGTCTTTCTCATTTCAGCTGTTGTATGGCCCCCAGAAGCACTTAAATTTCTCCCTGTGATTCTTAACAGCCTGAAGTGCTGCCCCTGGGCACAGCCAGACCCTCTATGCCCTGCCATCCACCCAGGAGGCAGGACACACGTTTCTTAATTTTTAGAAGGGCCTAATCTGGTATGTGATTTTTCAAGCACGTTTACCACAACGAGAGAGTGATTCCCCTCACCAAATACAATGTCAACCTCAGAGGTGCCTGCCATCCTCTCCCAGCATTCAGAAAAAGTTGGATGCCCCCCATATAAATGTTATATACCTTAATTTGTTATATACCCATCCATCTCCCTCCTGTATTTTAGAAAAAAACAGTGGTCCACAGCAGTAGGTGTGAGGAAATGGGTCGTATCTGGCAGATTGCTACCAGGCAGGACTTTGAAGACAAGACTCAGGACCCTGCTCAGCAGATAAACACCAAGCAGAACTTCCAAAATTACTTCCCCTTCAAACAAGGGGAAGCATAGTTAAGTTAGGCATTCCCAGGACTAAGTGGCCTCAGAGGTGAGGGTTTTTTTGTTTGGCAGTTTTCATTTAGAAATTTCAGTTTTTGCTTAAGGCATTAAGGTGTTTTCATAAAATGTCTCCTTTGAATTCTGTGTTAATCAATCACTTAGTGGGAGAAGCAGATAAGAATAATAACAATTCCCTGACATTACCATCACAGCTAACAATGCACAACTTACTGTCTGATGTTTCAGCAAATCACAGTGGCAGAGCAAGTGGATGTAAGAAGTACTTGAGATCTCTAAGGAGCAGTGACTTTGGAAGGACTACCTAGAACAGGAATTAATTTGTGCTGATGAAAGGCATAAATTGTCAGGTTGCCAGAACTCAAAGCAAGGTTTGTAGTTTTGAGCAGAAGATTTTACTAAACCATTATTTCAGCAGAAAGAAATGAAAGGAACAGACTTAGAAAGAAAGAAGAGAATGAACAGACATTGAAAGAAGAACAGACCAAAGGCATCCTGAACATATCATCCACAGTCCACCAAAGGTAAGAGCAGGCACAAGTGCTACTGACTCAGTTTAAATGTTTTGACTTTTTGCAGATCTATATAAATGTCTAGCTGAATAAATGTTCTGGGCTTGCATTTTATATTTTGTCCCTGATGGAAAAGAAATATCTGTTGCCAGATTTTGTCTACGCTTTGATCTCGGAGAATTACTTTTTGATGCTCATTAATTACAGACTGGAGAACTATATAGAGACAGTTTGAAAAGAGAGAGTGAAAAGCAATGCCAAAACACATGCCAAATTAAAAAAAAAAAAAAAAAGATAATACAAATGTAGGATGGGAGCTGATGGTGTCCAATTCATTACATTCCATTGTTTCTGCTTTAAAAACCAAGAATATATATTAATTTGCTGTTGGGTAAATATACCATAATGAAGATAGCATTTTTGAAGCATAAATAATATCAAAATGGCAAAATTTCATTGAATGCCTTTGGACAGTCAAGATTAGTTGCACAAAATTTAGGCTTGACTGCCACAAATGTTAAATAAAAATCATGTTTAATACATTATTTATTTTTTGAAATTTAGACTCTAGACAAAAAGCACTGACAATACAAAGGAATAAGTTGTCATAAAAAGCTGTATTATATAAGTTTGAAGGACTTTCAAAATGACATGCACATAATGTATTTTTGTAATCCTTTTATTTTCTTTACTCTTGGTTTATTATCCAAAATAACACAGCCTGTGCAATTTTGTCATTGTAAAGAGGTTCATTCTTTTTTAGACATTCTGCTACTTCTAAATTGAAAGAAATTATTGCCCACTTTCTGTTTTTCATCCTTGTTTGAATTAGTATAGAAATAGATTCATCTAACAAAGGGCTTCAGAAAAGATCTGTTAAGTATTCATTATCAAGTTCATCGTTTATTCTGACATACAAATTCACTTTTAGCTGTTGTCTCAATTTTTTCTCCCATAACCTGTTCTAGTACCTTAAAATAAAATACAATTAAATTGGGCTTCATGCAAGCAGTAAAAATGTAACAATTTTTTTATCTAAGCTGGTCTCATAACAATTAGTAATCAAATTCAGTTTCTTGTTGCCATTCTGATTTCTTTTAGGGTCAAATCCCAGTCGTGCATTAAATCAATGACAAAATTTCTATTAATTATCTAACTCCTGTTAAACTCAGCAGAATTTTTTATTTGCTTTTGCCCTTGATGGAAGGTTATGAGTGTGAGTTCAAAGAACAAATTTTGAAAGCTAACCTTCTGTGAGCATTGACCATTACAATAGCAACTGCAGTATGTGTAAATGTCAGAAACGTTTTGTGTTATCTCCTTCCCTGAGGAATGCGATGGGTGATTGACAGTTTTGCTTCAAGGTAGATCAGGCAAGAGAACAGAAGAATTACAGATTCAGCAAAGTTGCAGCCATTCAGGTTCTACTGTATTAATATTAATATTAATCCTTAACAAGCACAATAAAACCAGCAATGAATATAGTTGTCAATGCTCACAACACTGGGTTTCAGATTATCATGTTTCTGGCTCAGTGTCAACTTGGTACTGAAGAGCCCTGAATGAGATGCCTAATTCTTAATCCATTATCCTCACACCTGATCTTCTAACAGCTTGTCTTTTTGGCAAGCAGATAGGAAAAGTGACTTGATTCATTGCAGAAAACATACAATGATTTTGAAAACAAACTTCAAAGTGAGAGCTGAACTCCAGCTCCCAAAGTCCAGGCGTGGATGACCCAAACTGCTCCACCCTTAGAAAGGAGCTTGTATTCTGTGGTGCAGGCAGGTTATTAAAATAAGTAAAGCTAATTAAAAATCTACAGCAAAATTATTTGTCCCAGCAGAGACTGGTTGGGCTGATACTGCCTTTTTCTCTACAAAATCTTATAAATGCCCTTCACCAATATTGTATTCCTCCCTTGAACTGAACAACAAAGGTACTTTAAAATTTCCCTTTACCAGGATGATGCTGCAGCAAAAGAAGGTTCTGAGTCAATTTGAACTGCACCAGCAGATTCGTCTGGAGTCTCTGAAACAGAAGCTGCAGGGATTGCATCACCTAGAAACAGAGCTGGAGAATCAGCTGAGGGTAAATCACGATAAAATGACTCACAGATCTGAACCAGTCAATGACAAAACATCTGTTGTTTTGACTCTTACTGTTTGACAGATTGTAAGGGTCTCTTCACTGGCCCAGTTGAAATTAATGCTAAGATTCGCAACTGTTTCCACCCCTGAAGCTATGGCTCAGACCCCAGCAACACATGTGGACAGTTAACAGTTTGAAACCATATACTACAGAGAACCTGGGACTTGGGTGGGGGCATTATATTCTTTATCTTATCTATTGACAGTTCTGCATCATGTCTATGGTGAGTACAGGCTCGCATTTTGGTTACTTGAACATCTCTGTCTAATCAGATGGAGACTGTTCAACCTCCTTATTAGTACATCGGTGTGCTTGAGTTCACAGCCACGACAAGGAGGATCAGGCCCAAATGCCAGGTAGTCGCAACCAGCCAGGTTGCACAGCAGATCTCCTACTCTTCATCACACACATGCACTCAGCATGTTTGAGCTGAGTGCTTAATGGGACACTGTATTTTGTTGTCCTCAGTGAATCCCTTTCCAGTAGTAAACACATCCCCAGTGTGTTCACATTGTTTCATGTGCTTCCGCAATGACATAACCATTTTTTTGTCATGCCATGTGTAGAATAACATAACCAGAATCAAAACGTTTTGTGTTAACTGACTGCTGCTTTATCCTTGCATGTAGAATGCCGAGCAGGACTTTGTTACTGAGTTGGCTGCGCTGGCCCGAATTCCAGTCGCTGTGAAGAAGCAGCCTTCCAAAAGGAGCAAGCCAGCAGGTTGGTACGATCCTGGATTGTCTTAAAAACACATCATTCCACTTAATTGGTTCATACAGTGCAATATGACAAGATAGAGCTTTAGGAGAGATATTTTTTTCCATCAGTGCCATGTCCCTAATAGATGAGGGAATTGGGGTGTAGAAAAGTAAAGTGACCTTCCAAGGTCATGTGGGTTGCCTGTAGCTGAACCACAAGTAAATGTCTCCATTGCTGACTCCAAACCTGTCTTTTAGCCAATAGACCACATTTCGTCCATTGAGGTAAGGCTTTGCCTTGTTCAGTCTCAAATTATTTTTCATGTCCTTATCATGTTCTTTAAAAAGGTCTCTGTTCACCTTGATCACTAGGTTTCTGGGAGGATAGCAGGACTGAATCGCCCAGCTTTCATTCTCATGGTAGAATGGAAGAATCAGCCATCCCACACACATACTCAAAAGTAAAATCTTACTGAATCAGGAAGATTGAAATATTTATATGAATTTGTTGCAGGTTTAACAGATTAGACTATTTTATTATTCAAGAGATACTTAGGGACAGATTGTCAGAATAGCAGTTGTGTTCCCTGATGCATAGTTGGAATGGGGTGTACATACTCTCATCCTTTGAGCCATGAAATCATCCTGTCATTATCAAAAGGAGACATTTTGCATTACACCTGAAAGATGCTGAAAGGTGAGATAAGTGTCTGAAAGGGAAAAGCAACTCACTCACTTGGACAATTTTGAATCTCTTTCCCCAGTCAGTTTTTTCCAAGCGTGCAGAGCTGTTTGTCCTGGTATGCACAGTGACCCTAGGGATACATGTGGAAGCTTGGCTCAGGACACTAAAAGCAGTGACTTTTTAACATCTCAGTGTACTGCTTCAAATCACATAAAATGATGTAGTGACTGTACCTCTGTTTGCTAGTGGTAAGGAGCCATTTTCAATTACTTGCTAAGAAAATGTATGATAGCGCTTTCAGTGGTTGCACCTTGCAGACACTTACATCAGCCTGCAGCAAATTTGAAAGTTGAAGTCTACTCTGTGAGAACTTATAGTCAAAAAACAATATTCTAGATTAATGTAAAGTTGAGTGATTTTCTTGTAATAATTTTTATGTATAAAGTGCTACTGTGCTAGAAATTAGTGTTTTGGTTCATTTTGCTTTAAATTAATCAAAACCAAACAAGCTGTAATATCTGTGATTTATTTATTTATTTGTTAATCCTCATATCTTTGGTAATTCAGGGGAAAAAACAGAAAGAAGGAGCATTCACTCTCCAGAATCAGAAGACAAAGATAATTATTGTGAAAATATTCAAGAGCCTCCTGGACTGAAGTCCAGTTTATGCAGGTACAGTAGAGGCTATAAAAAAGGGCTTGTGAAAAAAAACTGTTTACACAAAGCAGTAAAACATCTACTTCACAAGCAGGTATGCCAATCAAAACTAAAATATAACACCTACACTAGCTGATCTTCCTTAACACTTATTTCTCACATGTACTTGACCTTTTTTCCCATATTCTTCTTTAAATGTTCGAAAATCATCTGAGTTTGCTTGTCTATGTTGTTATGTATTTTATAAATAACTTCTGAAGTAGAGAAATGAGAAATACTGTTTCCAAATTTCCTTTAATTAGATTTTTAAAAACCTGAGTCACGGACAGCATAAATCAGCACAGACAATTGAATCCAGTGGAACTAGGCTGACTTGTAGCAACCAAAATATGGCCTGTGGTATTTAGGCTTTCAACTACCACCTTTATTTCATGAACAAAGGAAAGCGCCAGTCTTTGGCTGATGAGGGTAGCAGTTCTAACAATGATTTTCTTGATAGATGTTTCAGTTGGCTTATGCTGGGGTGCTAACTAGAGGAGAAGAAATGGCTACAAACCTGAAAGATGCCAGCTGATTACTACAGGCAGATCAAACCAGCCAGCTGGTCACTGGGGCTTGATATATTGAGCAGAGAAAATCCTGTTGACAGGCAAAGCAAACAGTTGGTTCTCAGGAGCCACAGGCCTTTGGGGAAAAGTATTTATCCCCTGAGTGACCTCAGCCTGGGACTGACTTTAGGAGATGGCTCCTTTCCCTGATGGCATCAACCCTTTTCACACACTCCTTTCCCACAGCCAACAAGGGATACGTGTGTAGGGAACAGGGACGCAACAAAGGAACATTGATCTTTATGCAACTTTGTTCTGGCAGCCTAAACAGAGGCAGCTGAAAACAGTGAGTGCAAAAGTTATAGTCATATAGCAAGTGCCTTTCTTCTTATATCAAAATGAATTTAGTTTAAGACAGAATTGTAGCCTTTGAAAAACTTGGTCTACAATTTTGTTTTATTGTTTATTTTTTTCAGAGAGAAGTTACAGAGGCCACATAAAGAGGAGGCTGAACCAAGGAAAAACTCAAAGATGCTAAAAAAAAAAGGGAACAGGTAGTAAAAATATTTCTATGAGCTGTCTGAACACAGAGTACCAAAGCATTCTTCTGGGAGATCTCAGCAGCTATAAATACTTACTGAGCTGGTTTACTGAGGAACAATGAAGAACATCAATAATAACCGAGAAATCTTCTTTAGCTACAGACTGAGACTCAACCCCATGTGTGTTTGTCTCGCTGTAAATGAAACATTCGCACTTGATTTTGGCAAGGGGGAACAAAGAAGGCTTTAAGGTCTTCCAGATTGTGTTGGGAACATGAGAGGAAGATCGTTTTAGATTAGGAATATACCTGAGGAAAGTGCAGAACAGATAGATACACACTAGACTGAATGAGGTTAGTACATCTCAGGAAGGTTTCGTTGTAATATTGATGTACCATTTGCTTTTGAGCCTTAAATGTTGTGGATCTGGTCTTAGTATTTTGTGATTGATGCTTTGGACTAAAAAAAAATAGAAAGAAATTTAAAGAATACTTAAAGAGACTTCAGATTTTATTGGTACATCGAAAGATTGTTTGGTTTCTCCTTTGGTATATTTTAATGCTTCCAAGGTTACATATGTTTTTGAAAATTTGTACAAAGATTTTTGTAAATCTATTTCCCCGTATTTGTCTCAGATTTCAAATTATTTTTTTTTGGAAAGAGTGAGACAAAACTGGCTATTTGATTTTTTTATACTTCACTTTCTATTATTTGATAAATAAACTTGTTTTCAGCATACTTTGTTGTGCTCTTTATGTTTCTTATAGGAATTCTTGTTATGCAAAGCAGCTAATTCTCACTGGCTCTACAGAGCACCTGTGTTGTGTAATTAATTGACCCACTTAAGCAATCTTACAGCTTTCAAGATGAAATTAAAATTTTCTGTCTTTTTAAAATGAACATATATTTTGCTAACTAAAAGGCCGTCCTTTGGCACTTGATGTAAAATCCTGCATCAGTTATGCAGTTTACTTCAGATAAAAGTGCCGCCACACAAATGACTTTACTAGGCATTTTACACACAATTGTTAAATGGTTAATTTTCACTTCAATCATTGTCAAAACCACTTTTTTTTCTAAATTGTACCACTTCGAGCATTAGATTCTGCTGTTTCAGCAATTGCTCTCCATGGTCTCTCTGCCTCACTGAAGGAGACATTTTATTGCCTGTTTGATGTGCTTTTTTTCAAAAGGATGCAGCCTACTTCCCTCTATTTGAACATCTTAATTCTGCAGTGGACTCTATACAGATAGAGAGAAGGCAGCTTTTCATAATAGTTGATTATGTCTAAAGATGCTGTTATAAACCATGCGGTGTGGTAGAGCCACAGTCAGGATGCAGCAGTCCGCCTGGATGCACTGTGTGATTCATTTAACTAGGCAGGGCTTATATGGCTTTTTCTCTGTCTTCGAGAGGTTCAGCTTATCCCAAAAGCAGGGCAGCAGTGCCCTCTCTCGGACATCCAGCAGGCTTTCTTTCCCTTCCTGTTGGAGGTCCTCAGAGGAGCAGGGAAGGGTCTCTGGGCTCAGGCAGCGGGTACCAGCTCTTCCCACAGCCCCTGGAGGTGGGACCCCTTCTGCTACCTTCCCCATGCCACTGGGTCTGCCCTGCAGGCACCTCCCTGCCCTCTCATCTCTCTGGGCTCAAATCTCTATGAACAGCCATTTCTCCCATTCTCTCTCAGAATCACCTTTGCTTCATGACAAAAATCAACTGCTACTCTTGTCCCTGTTACTAACTTCACAGTCTTCCTGCATTACTCCCAGATTCACTGTCCTGCTTAAATTAAAGTCCTGTACAGATTTCATGCGTGGTGTGGCACTCATAATTCCCTGTCAGCGATGTAGGTATTGAACAAGGACACTTGTGAGAACTTCATTGGCCTAAGAAACAAGTGTAGTAAATGCCAAGTTAATCTCACAACAGTTGCTCTGTGTATTACGTTGTTCAACCTTAACCACTATGCCAGTCAGTATCTATATCCTGATGCCAAAAACCCCCCTCCCATCCTCTGATAGTCATTACAGATGGATTTATTTTTTTTTATCTGACCCCTCAGTTCAGTTTAAGTCCATGTGACTGCTTATTGCCAAGACAATACAAAATAACACAAAGATTTTTCCTGATATTGTGAAATACTTTATCACCAGCAGACATGCACATTGCAACAGTCCTAAGTTTTAGCACAGAAGTGCCAATTACTTACTCTTCTGGAAAAACGAAATTCTTTGCCAGGAACAGGTTATTCAAGGGAGGGTGCAGAATATCCATCCATGCAGACTTTCAGCACTCAGCTGGACAAGCTCCTGAGCAACCTGTTTTAACTTGGAAGTTAGCCCTGCTTGGAGTAGGAGGCTGGACTACCTGACCTCCAGGTACCTTCTCCAACCTAATTTTTTCCACGAGTCTAATATTCCTTCCTACTGATCTGTTGCTGATTTTGTTTCCTTTCCTTTTTTTTTTTTTTATCTTCCCTGTGTCTCAAGGAACCACAGAAATAGCCTGTGAGCCAGGGATTGTGTCTAGAGAGGCCCTGGAAGATTGCTAAGCAGTTTTGCCAGCAAAGAGCAGTCTCCAGCATAGTGGGTGTCAGATAGGGGAAAATGGAGATCCCTAGGCACCCATCACAGCTCAAAACACCTTCTTTATAGCATAAAGCTGTAAAGCACTTTTTTTTTAAGTTCATTCAGGAGAGACTCACAAGGAGCTTTGATCATGCTTTACAGATACATACAACAAATACTGCAGAAATTTAAGGAAAAAAAAAGTCTTTTTTTCTTAACATCAAGGCTAACAACAGCTTCTGGTTGCGCTGAACCTCATTCACAACTTTATGACAACGGGATATCTAAAATCCTAGGCGTGGTGTTGAGAGTCACTGAGTGCACTGTATATCATCAAAAAAATAAAATAGCCCATCACAGTGGTCACTCTGCTGTAGAAAAAGCTGTTAGAGCTTAAAGATTTTTTAAACCAGTGTATATGACTGTATAAAGTTAGCTTTGCACCTCCCTGTGCTAGAAAATTACAGAATATGCAGTCAGGGAGCAGAAGGACAGGGTGCTGAGACCTAACTACTTTACCCATATCACTGCAAATACTTTCTGTTATATGATACTCAAAGAAACAGTATCCATAAGTGCATTTTTACTGTATTGGAAGACATTATTCCCTCTCCCGCACACAATTTAATTGAATACCACTTACTGCCATCACTGAAATACAGCTGGAAAGCATGTGCAAAGTTCACCAAAATCGAGATGGAAAACTGTTTTCAAATCAGTTTGTTTTGATCACTGAGATTTAATACTGGCCAAGGCTAAATAGCAAGAATTAAGTGGTGTCAAGTAAATAACTTGACAGTGATGGCAGATTTAAAAGGAAGCACTTAGAACATTAAGCTGTGCAAATCCTTGCTCCAGGAAGCCATAACTTCCAAGATTTTACATCGGTTTTAAAGGTGCCGTGGCGAATTCATGGCAAAACAATCCACTGAATGCTACGGAGGGGAGAGATGCTACTGCTTCTTAACGGATATGTTCAGAAGAATATTGGCATTGTAAGTTTCCTCTTTTTTTCCTACCTTCCCTTAAGCTTACGTTGTTGCTAGTGGAACCCAGAGTAGATGGTCATCTGATCTGTCCACCCTGTGGTTTTAATTCTTAAGGATAAAGATCAGTGTATTGCTAGCAAGAAGTATTTATCAGCTGGGACATGTCGGTTTTGGAACAGCCTTAGCATCATCATTAACAGACTTTGTCAAGGGAGGTGCAGGAGAAGGTTGGACCCGTGGAGAGTTTCTTGAGTGACAGTTTGGACAAGTTTACTTTACGATTTGCCTGCTACCAGAGTAATGCAGTTACATGTTTAAATCTTGGAGTTTGTAACAAAGATAGTCCTCAGACTGTTTAGATCATAGGGACTAACTTTAAGGGGGTCTGCAAATGGGAATGGGGAAGAGCTAGTTTTACATCATTAGGGCTATTTTAACTATTAAAATGTTAAAGCCCTGCTACATTTTTTTTTTTTAGAAGTTTGACAATTCAAAAACCATGAAAATGACTTCTCAAACTGTAAGAAGAAAGCAGGGAGGTAACAACTGCTCCCACCCACGTGCTTACAGATTGAACATTGCCCAGATGGGTGCTCCTACAAGAGAGCAAATTCCAGAATAGTTTCCTGCTCTGCAAATGTAACCAGGATCACAAACCAATTCATTTTTTTTTTTTTTTAACGGTAACTTAGCGATGTAGGGGCAGGGACACTGCTGTGAAATAGGCCTTGGAGTGGGAAGGGAAGCACCACTTACCTTGTTCAAACCCCCCCTTGGTGCCAGCTCTCTGGTGGTGTATCACAGTAGCTGTCCAGGTGAGGTATCCATCCTTCACCTTACCGTGCTGGTGACCACGCAGTAAGCTCCCTGTGCTCAAATGTAAAAGAGGTCTTTGAATCACATCCAGGTCGTAGTTGTGTCCAGAGTGGCGAGACCCAGGCACAGCACAGGATCCACAAGCTTAATGCAGGCTCTGCCCAGGCAGTGGCACAGGAGTGTGCTCAGGCTGCAGGGGCTTCCGAACACCATGAGCACGCTGGCACATTTCTCCTCAGAGAAATCACAGCAGAGTTACACTGACCTGACAGACACAGTCTGGTCATGCAGAACCACTGAGCCACAAAGCACCTTACAAACGTGTAGCTGTACTCATTCACAGACGCTTCAGCATGAAAAAATAAATGTGTGTTAACAACAATGGAGCTTGACTGGCTCACACGCAAAGGGTTCTTTGGTTTAGGATTACGTTTTGCATGGAGGAAAAGTGGAATCTGTCAATACTAGTTACACAATTCCTTGTTATCACCTCAAAGGTGAAAAGCCTCGTAGATTGAGTAGTGTTACGCGGAGGTAAGCAAACATTGCTACCCGTACAAACACAGAAGAAAATCACTACGGAAACTGAAATCAGCGATTCCAAAATTTTCACACTATGTCAGATTTGCCAGATGATAGTTTCACAAGCCAGCTTGCTTTCTATTTTCAGGGTTAGATCACCAGACCTGTTGCTGGCACTGTCAACACTTAGAGCAAACAGGCTGAAATAAGACAGTGGCGGTGGATTCTTGGTTCAAGATTGTTAAACAAGATGGGTCACCTGCTAGGCTGTAGGTTCTTCCAGAGCAGTTTGTCCTCAGACTTTTATGCTGCCATTGCTTTACATAATAAAATACACAGATCTCCAAGCAAGCCAGCCTAGAGATGAGGGCACTCTCCAGGCAACAGGAAACATGGATTTGAATCCTTGGGCAGGAGGAAGGGTGTTGGTTTATTTTTGTTTGTTTACGAGCACCAGAAAGAAAATAATTGTATTCGTGAAAGGCGATGTTTTTCTTCTATTTTGGAAACAGAATCAATTCAGTTGACTTCAGGCTGAATTGCAGTGTTTGTTCACTGGTTCAGATCAAAGCCAAAGCAAAAAGAAAAGCCAGTTATTCAGACCAGCTCTGCTGCCAGGTTTTCAGGCCAAGCTAACAGAAATGAAGTTTTCTAGGGTAGTGGTTCCCTTCCTAGGAAAGTTGGAGGTGATAGCACACTGGCTTCAGAGTAAGATGACACGCTTCAGGTAGGCTATCTTCCAGAACTTGACCAGTGCTACATTGTCAAGCCCGAGACTAGATAAAATCATTCCACTGGCACTGTGCTCCTACAGTACTTTTCCTGTTGCAGCTCGGTAGTGTAGGAAATGGCACAAGGCCAGTGGGAAATGTTTTGCTGGCCTGCTTAATTTCAGAGTACCCCACCCTCTGCTATAGCACCCACTTCCCACAACATCTGCAACACAATCAGACAGGTAAAAAGTGATAGAAAAATGTTCCTTTTACATAGTCTGTGAGATAATTATAAAAACAGGACAAAACATTTCTTTTACAGAAAAAGATAATACAAGTCCATGTCCTCTCACCTTTTCTGCGTCATGTCTTGTTCATGACATGCCTAAACACTGCCAAAGGGCAGATAGATCAGCACAGAGCACACCAAGAAAACCAATAGTAAGTCAACTACAGCTTTGGTCAAACTGGAGCATTGCTTACTGTTTCTGCACAGATGAAGATGCTGGCAATCAAGTCCATTTGAAACAAGTTAGGTAAACTTGAAAGCCTTGGAAGAAAGCTAATTTAGGTCTCACTTGGCCAAAATTGAGGCAGCTGCAATATAAGTGGTAAGTATATTTTTACAGTGAGCTCTAATTAAGACAGATTATGGCATGCTTACAGTATGCATATGCAGACATCTATACAAGGCCCCTTGTGATCTAGGGAGGTCGGTTCCTTCTTTCACATGATGCCAACCTAAAAGACAGTTTCTCATGAGTTTCTCCATTCTACATTTTCAATCACTGAGTAACAGCACTGGAAAGCAGAGGAAGACGCTTACCCATCAATTAATTTCCTTTATTTCACAAGCTTTGAATTCAGAAATAGAACCACGACTAGTAGATCTTGATACGGTAGAGTAAGTAAAAATGCATGTGATTACAAAGGAAAAACTTTGTACAAAAAACTTTAAAAATCCGACGGCAACTTGGATTATCTGTAAGTACCAAAAAACTCATGCAGAAGGAGAGCACTACTGCCCAGGTGGAGAAATCCCTGCAGGGGTGGCAATGGCATTGCTTTGCATAAATTATGGCGCTGTCGAAAATGGAAACAATGAAGACACAGACTTGGAACCTACTGAGTGGGTACAGACAGGTGCTACAAAGACCATTTGTCATTCTAAGTTCTGGTGATTTTCTGTGTCTGAGAAATTCTGAAGTGCTTCTTGGGTTTATAATAAATTAAAGATAAAACAGAAGCTGCCTATACTACTCTACTGCATACTTTCAAGATGGCCATTTTCTTCCTTCATAAGTGTTTTTGGTGATAGTTATCAAATACACATTAATCTTGGCATTGTGTCTAGTCAATCGTTGGCAACGTGTTCTATAGGGACTCACTCACTGAATGCAACTTGCATAAATAACTCAGTAACATGCATTAACTACTCTAATACAGCGAAAGGGTGCAAAGGAACCATCATTCAGTTACGAGACGAAGCTAAAACCTGTAGTCACTAAAGGGGCAATGGAAGCACCATGCTTTAAGGTGACTATGGCATGAAAGCACAATTGTGAGGCAAGTAGTTCCAAGCAAACACACCACACTATTATCACCTCTTCCTATACAAAAAAAAAAAAAGAGACATTTTTTATTTCCATTAGTACCAAATAAAACTGTGGGTTTGATAACACAGATATTGAAGGGAATGTACATTATTCCCATGATACTTCCTCCTTGTGTTTCTGTCCATCACCATTTTTCAGCCAAGACTGGTAATATTAGAGCGACCACCAGGAGGTGCCACGATGCGGTGTCCAGTACGGCGTGGGTTATTGTCATCTATCTGAGCTCCTGCAACAAGAGGAATACAGGAAACAAAGCTATGAAAGGGAAAAAATCATCAGCGGTGATGTTTTACCTGACATTCCAGCTATGTTTCCCTCACATCAGTTGGTTTCTCCTGAGCCAGACCCCTGCCTGAAGTGCTAGAGAGATCTGCAAAGGCACATTTCTGTGCCTAGCTCCAGTCATCTTTAATCAGAACTGTAGGCTTAAATGTTTGGGATCAGACTGATGCTCATCCTACATGGGCAATTGTCTTCCACTAACGTGACAACGAGCCCATGCAGCAATGACAATCTACAGAATGGATTCCCTCCATGAGATCAGACCCTGAAAAATATTGCTGCTCTAACTGGGAAATCACGTATGTGTAAAGTGGCTTTTTCAAACCTGCCTCATTGATTTAGAACACCTTTCCCCACTGGGTCCATGGGTTAACAGTACAGAAAATTTGATGTTAGTGATCATAAGTCCACATGAAAAGGAACGTGGATCTGATGTAAACTCACACCCGCTTCAAAATGCATTTTAAAATGCTGTAAGATTAAACTTGTGACAGCAAGCTTTCTGCCAGACCAAATATCGTGTGATCACAGTACAAGCTTCTTATAGGTAACATAAAACTACTATGAAAGTGTAGGATCATTTTAAATGCTATCGTAAGTCTCTGGTTCTGCTTAATTCCATAAACAGTAATGTGCATTTGCCTGATTTGGATCATACTTGTTAGCACCCGGTGCCATGGTAATACACAGATCCAGCAGTGGACTGTGAAACCTCAGCTTCAGGTGCTTTTGAAAATCCCACTTGTTGTTTATTATTCTTAGAGGTCAAGATTGAAAGCACTTTTGTTGCTTTATACAGATTTACATATTTGTATATGCTCACCATGGACCTAACTGTACAGGGAAAAATGCACTCCAATTCACCAGAAGGGTCTTTAAAATATTTGCTCTCTTTAGGCATTCTTCCAGAGGTTTCATTTAGTTTCTAAAGACAGGATCTGTCAGGGATGAAAACTCCACCATTGGCTCCCACAGGGGAGAAAATCCAGTCACTTTCATAACAACATCATAAAGAGCCACTTATTTACCAATTGGGCCATAGACTTTTGAAGACAATGATTTGGCACACTTGTAATTATCTTCAAACGTCAGGAATTATTTCCAACAACCCCAAAGGATGATTTTCTTGTCTATTTCTTAAGTACCACGGAAAATGTTTTGGGCACCAAGAGCAAAGAGACAAGAAATACTATAATCGGCATATTAATAGATTCTGCATGTGGTTTTCCAACCATGGACAAGGACAGTTGAAGTTTGTGTGTCTAGCAGTTTCTGGTGATGCAGCAAGAAAGAAATCTGAGGTGTTTGAGCCACATGAGTCACAACAGGCCCAAGTCCATCAACCATACATACCAACAGGCCTCAGTCATATCAACCAGAGACCTCAGCTAACCATAAGGTGTCAGGTAAATAATACTAAAAGACTGCAAGCAGATAAATATTTTAGATGACAAACATTTTGAATATTTGGTAATTTGTAAAATATTCCTAGGGAACGAATGTATATGAACATACCTAACTACAGATGTTCTTACATACACATATATATGTGCTTATATATTTCACACATATATGGTTAAAGAGGTAATTTTTATAATTGAAATTTATCAGCAACAATCCATACATACTGAGGCTTTAAAGGCATTTCGAATGAGTCAGGTTGACTTACCTGATAAGCTAAAATTAGACTGGTGGAGGTTCCTGATTGGTGGGGGCTGGTTTTTGGCAGGAGAAGATTTAGTTGAGGGTGCAGGAGTTGCATATTTTGGCGTAGCTGGGATTTCATACACAGGCCCATCATACATTCCTCTGGAGACTCCTTGCAGTCCTCCCACCTAGAGCAAATAAATATCAGAGAATAAATATAGAATAAAATCAGACACTGAATGCTCTGATAATGCTGCCTAAAGATACTGGTATACAGAGGCCACTGAGCACAGACCTCTACTCTGCGTTAGCTAAAGTAAAAACACATCTGTATTCTTGTCAAAGCTACAGTCTGCTTTATATACAAAGGAAACTATAAAGTCTCCTCTCATCATTTTATAAATGTATATATATAATAAATATATATAAAGCACATGAGATCAAGACTTAATAGGCTTCCTTTGCAGTCAATGGAGAGAGATTGGATCTCAAAAAGAACAATAGATCTCACCTACGACATTATTTTAAGTAAGATCAATCATTGTCATCTCTTTTCTCTCCATTCAAAGGGTTTTCAGCAGGGTTGGATCAGGTGAGTCTCATATCTGAGCTTCTGAATCCCATTTTGGTTGTGGTAAGACTGATGGTCACTGTACCAATTGTAGCAATTTCACTCTTACCTGCTTTCTCTGCTCCTCCCCTTTGAATATCACATTATTTTCATTAGAACCTCATTGAAAAGCAGTGGCAATTTTTCAAATTAAATTTCAAAAGTTTCCACTTCTTGTTACGAACTAGAAAAGCAATTATACAACAGACTGTGGCATGGGACCCATCTTTCATTATCTGTCAATAGACTATCTGTCACCTGAGCTTTGATTTCAGTTTAAGGTCTCTGTATCTTATCCCTGTACAGTTCCTATGACAATTATGAGAAAAGAGAATCATAACAGCCTTAAAAACACAGAAATCTAGGAAACAGTATTTTAAGAACCACTTTAAATTTTCAGGAAGAATCTGAAGCCACTGAATTTCTTAATCCAAAGCCCATCCTAAAGATTATAAATCTAAGGCTTACACAACTATTGTTTCAGGACCGTTTCCCCAGTGAGTTAACAGTACACTTAAAGTACTGGGGAGGAAGGCCACGCTATTCACGGGGGTCTGATCTTGTTCTTACATAAATCAGTGCATTTTCCTTGCTTTTGGTGACAGGGACATCAGGCTCAGAAGAGACACTGTCTCGCAAGCTGAGCCAAAGCTAATGCCCAGAGGGAAGCAGCTGCTGATCACAGCAGTGAATCCACTATCCAGCGCTCCACAGAGGCAGGGATTTGCACTGCTGTCTCTGTTCCAGGAGGTTTTTCCTGGGCCAGCTAAAGCTTTGCAGACCCTTGTGTGATGGGTTTTGCTGTGTGGTGACATAGCCACATGATGGTGGCTGATATCACCATCAGTGGGTTTTTCTAAATCTTTTCAATTAAAAAAAATTGACTCTGAGAAGAAACACAAGATGTAAGACTGCTCTCACTTCCTCTCGGCAGGCAGCAGAGGGAGCTGGACGAGCAATAACGCCTCACTTGGTCCCTCTGCAGACCTTTGCCTATGTATCTAGAATCAAAGGTCTTTCCCCAAATCTGGGCCCACTGCAAGATGCAAGTTATTTGGGCCGGTTACTTTTGACCAAATCCCCGGTGTAAGGCACCACTCTCTGATACTTGTTTTTCAAGTGCTGTTTTCACTATTTAAATAACATCGTCACTCCAATTTATATAGCGTTCCCATGTGCTAAACCCTTGAAAGGCAGATGTGGCGACGCATGTCATCTAACTGATTAACGTAAAAAAAAATAAGAAAAAAGAAAAAATAATTTGTTGGTATTTTGCAAAACTCCTTTGCAGATGCATTTTATTTTTATGCCTCTTATCCTTCCCACTTGTAGACTTAATTTCAGCTGCCACCCTTACAGGCATATGCCTTGTTGAAGAAAACACATTTTTTTGTTAAATTTGTCTTTGTTACCTGTTCTCACAAAGTACTGTATTGCCCAGTGGCAAAAAGCAATTTCCAAACAACCCAAAACTAGTGCCAAGCCAACTGATCTTCAACAGCGGAGCGTGAATATAATTCAAAACCAGAACTGACCCAGTTGTGATCTTGGTCATTTCCCAAGCTTCTATTTAAATACACAATAAAAGCTTTCTGAGCTGTGAATGCTGCTAATACTCAGTTTAGCAAATGCACCAACAGCAGTTCAGAGATGCCAAATATAATAAGCATCTCTGACTTAGATGCTTTTCTTCTCTGCAATGGGGCTGTTCAGTATGCAAAGCTTAGTAGCAATTTAAAATGCTATTTTTCTTCTGGCTAACCCTCCTTCCAAAGAATCTGTATCTTTTTGCTGACATCTAACTAAAAGTAAATTCTATCACTACTCCACCTCCCTTCAAAAGACTGCACAGCTGGGCATACGGCAATTATATACCCAAATGGCACTTACATGCTCTACCCACTGAAGTGCAATTTTAAGTTATATCAACTCGCACTTGCAGAGGAGCCAGTTTTTGGTCATATTTTGACCATATACTAACATAGGTCAGACATATGTCATACATAGGTCATCTTACACAGATTTATATTAGCACACTAGTAATAATAATTAAAATTTGCTAATGTGGTTCCGAAAAGGTATGCCTTGGAAGAACATTAAATAATATCTGACATTACCTTATTCCTGATTTTGACGCGCTGGTAAAGATATTCAGGGAAAGGTTTGCGGGGGATGAAGCGGCCCATTCCTTTATTTACGTGCAGGTTTCCATCTTCAAACACTATCTTCCCTTGGCTTATGACCACTAGCGGGGCACCGTGGCACTCCATTCCTTCAAAGATGTTGTACTCAACAGCCTGAGGATCAACCAACATACTGCAAGTTCAGTACAAGGTCTCCTTCAGTTAGTAACTTACAATACACATTTGTAGTCATATTTTTAAGCAACTGCCATTAACAGGCATATAAAATTGCTTTTTCTGAAGGAAAAGCAATGCATTTCTATCCATTATTATTGATTAAATGATTAAAAAGAATCTGTCCAATCAGACTCCCCTGTATGTATTGCTCACTTTCCATCAAGACTTTATCTCATTTGCTTTTGAGGACTTACCCTGTTTATCCAGAACCTCTAGAAATTCAGTAATCTTAATAAGAAGGAAAATTCTGACTCAGCTGTTGGATACCCAGAAGACTGAGTCCCATCATGTACACGCTGTGACTCGATAAGGGAATTTCAAAGGCCTAGCAGAGCAAGCTTCAGACTTGCAGCAAGTACTGAGTTTTAAGGGCCAGCATATTTCTGCCTGAATTTTTCTGTCTGAAAAAGCCCAGAAAGGACCAGGAAAGCTTGAAACTAAATGGAAATGACTGTCAAGCGGCAGGTAATTATTACTTTCTCAAAAATACTGCAATATCTCAAGACAGAGAAATAAAAAATGCATCATCTAAAGCTTTTAAAGGTTTTCAAATGTTTATGCCTTTTTAATATAAACCATATCACTGGATATTCAGTACAATTTTTGGAAGAATTTCCCAATATAAAAAAACAAAGCACTGAACAATGAGATAAAAACTTTGAGATAGATAACACGTAAGATAAACACATAAAACCTGTAACTGCCAAAATGAAAGTGACTGTGAGTCACTGGTATTCTGTGCTATGGGAAAGAGTAGTACACATCAAGGATTTGGAATTAAATAAGAAATCCCATCCATGAAGCTGATCAGAGCTGTATTATCAAAATATTCAATCATCTATAATACGCTAGAATACTGTTGATTTAACTGTGCATTTTATATCAGGTGTTTTTCATACAAGCAAAAGAAGTAAGCTGGTTTTAGATTTATTTCCACAGCTTTTATTAACCTCAGCTGCAGACCTGCTGATTCACACCTATTTACAGATCAGGCACAAGCATATAAAAATAGTGCAATTGTATACGCTGAGAGAAAAGAAATCCTTCCTGATCCCAGTGCTTCCAATGCAAGATTCATTACTTTCATTTTCAGAAATATTTACATGTTTCAGAAAAGGATCAGGCAGTTACCCCAACTCCTCTATATCCAATATGTTAGTTCACATAATTTTGACATTTGAAAAGCAAGAGACATATTTCATTGGTTGTTTTCTTTTTCTTCTTACCGATTTATGGCTTTTAGCTGTTATAGTCTTCACCTTATCAGGGTCCCAAATAACAACATCGGCATCCGATCCTACAGCAATCCGTCCTTTTCTTGGATACAGATTAAAGATTTTGGCAGCATTGGTGCTGGTGACAGCTACAAACTGGCTTTCGTCCATCTTACCTGTGGCCTAAAAACAACATGACTTGACCGAAACATGTTTATAAGATAGTAATTGAGTATACAGAGTGCTGAATGGCTGAGGAGACATGGGAAAGGGTGTAGTTCATATATCTGGTGATGCTGCGTGAAACAGAGGCTTTATTAAGCAGGTTTTTATACAAGGCACATTACTTTGGAGTTTCAGGTAAGTGATTGTGTTATTCCTGGCATCCCAAAGAACAGACAATAAAACCTGAGTGCAGATGATACCATCAAGTTTCTCAGCTAAGGTCGCTTTCCCTACACTGATGCATGTGTGCTTTGCTGCTAGTCCTAGTAATTGCCATTTAAACATTTTACTGATTTTAAACCAGGGAAATTATATGAGTATTACAAGATTAAATAAAATTTCAAGTCTAAAGAATGCTCAGACTGTTTTAGAAACTTTTTTTTTTTTTTGCAAATTAAGTCCATTCTACTCGTAGCATTACAAAATCTATAAATCTGAGTAATACAACCCCAGTTATAAAGCTCTTGCCTGGAGAAATGTCACCACCAATTGAACTTTTTATACAGTCAGTGATAGCTTAATAGCAGCTGTTCACTGCACCTTTTGATTTTTCAGCAGAGTATTTGGGGTCTTCCCTGGAAACAAAAAAAAAAGCAATGTTTATTTGCTTAACACATATTTTCTGCCTAGTCAACCAGGAGATTCCCAAAATACAAGCTACTCAGTGGTCCAGGAATTAATGTCACCTGTAAATCCCATTTTGTAACACTTGTGGCAGCTCTTTGTCTTCACATGAGTAACAAAAGGGAAATATCACTGGCTGGTTGCATTTTGCTTGCTTTCCTGCTTTGCTCCTACATGGCAGATGTCAGAAGCTGCTTCTGTGCTTCTGAACTCAATAGCATTCCCTGAAGAAAGGGGTTATTAAACATGGTCTGGGTAAAGTGCTCATGAGAGCATTTTAAATACTACCACCTTGCAGTCTGCAATATGCATTCAAGTGCAATGCAGTGTAAGGTAATAAGTGTGTGTGTGAGTGAGACTGTTTATGTGAAGACGGGCAATGGAGGGAAGATATCATTTTATATTAGGATCCATGGAACCATCAAAAAATTGCTAACATACACCGGCACCCCACAGCAAAATATGCCAGTATGAATTACATGCAGTGTTCTCCTTCAAAGCATTTTATGGTGTAGCCTCAGGCTCAGCTGCCATCCATTTGTAATTTCTCAAAAATGATGAGACACTTCCCAAATTCAAACAATCCATTCATCACGTTTATACAGGGTCTACTTCAAAATCATTAAACTGCTTCCAGATCCTATGTCTGTGGGAAGCAACCTCTCTGACACAACTGAAAAAATTACAGTGGTTTAGTCTGTGAAGCCTTAGGTCTGATAAAACACTACGGCTTTGTGCTGTCAGAAGTGAAACACAGACCTGAGCTTATAAAACTTTGAAACAAACAGTTCATCTTGTAGTAGGTCTCTGGGAATTCTCAGAAATATATTAGGAAGTCACTGAAGTACTGGCCAAGAGTCTCCTGGCTTGCATCATTCAGCCAACAGTCAATTTCTTTTTAATCCATACAAGTAAGTAGTTACTTACTACAGCCTTGTCCCAGACAACAGTCATTCTTTCCTCAATTCCATTGACCCCTTCAGGAATCATAGTGAAGTTGTCCTTTCCAATGGCTTTCTGGGCAGTGCTATATGGGCAATGTCCACTTCCCGTCACCTGCAGGTCCCCACTGCGGAGTTAACACACAGAAGGTTTAGAGCAGTCACCAAGGCTACCTTGGTCTCGGACTAGCTCGAATGGACCTTTCAAGCCTACACGATGGAGGTATAGGCTACAAGTCATGTCAGCAGCCTCTACATGTTGGCTACAGGTCACTGAAGAGCAACAGCAGTATTGGACATCTCCACTTTCCCCCAGGAACATCCTGAATTCCCAGATTACAGCCCCCTCAGGTTTAAGGCTGCTTATCGACAGAGATCAGGCACAAGCACTAACCAGGACAAAGGATTATTATAAGATTAAGGAAATGATCAGAAGCTTGTATGAAATGTCTGACACACGATAAATTCATAACCATATGTAGAAATAAAAGCATATTTTACAGTACAAAGTAATGAGCATCAAGCTTGTTTCCCTGCATTTCTCCTCTGCACATACACTTCTCTTGTAATTCTTACACAAATGACTGGCCTACCAAAACAGAATGATGAAAATAAAAAAGGGAAAAATATTCTAAAAAAAGGGAGTGTTATTCTAATCAAACAAAAAAAAAAAAAGGATAGTGCAAGTGAAATGTACTCTGGATTTCTCTAATTTAAAAGTCTTACACAGAGAAAGGTATGGAGTAAAACACAGAAAGAGCAACCAAACAATAACAATTTTTTTTTTCACCTTAGAGAAAAATTCTTTGCAGAGATCAGAACTGGTACACTGCCACTTTGAGGAATAAGAAGGAAGAACATAACCAATATGCAGTATCTTGCTGTCCTGGTTTCAGTTAGGACAGAGTTAATTTTCTTCCTAGTAGCTGGTAGGGTGCTATGTTTTGGATTAGGATGAGAAGAGCGCTGATAACATGCTGATGTTTTAATTGTTGCAGAGCAGTGCTTACACCAGGCCAAGGACTTTTCGGCTTCTCGCTCTGTCCTGCCAGCGAGCAGGCTGGGGGTGCAGCAGGAGCTGGGAGGGGACAGACCCAGGACAGCTGACCCAAACTGGCCAAAGGGGTATTCCATACCATCTGACGTCATGCTAAACAATATATAGGGGTGGCTGGCCGGGGTGGGGGGGCTGGCTGCTCGGGGATAGGCTGGGCATCGGTCAGCGGGTGGTGAGCAATTGCGTTGTGCATCACTTGTTTCATATACATTATTATTAGTAGTACTATTATTATTATTATTGTTATTATTATTTTCCTGTCTTAATAAACTGTCTTTATCTCAACTCACAGGCTTCACTTTCCTGTTTCTCTCCCCCATCCCAGAGAAGGAGGAGGGAGGGTGAGCAAACGACTGTCTGGTGTTTAGCTGCCGGCCGGGTTAAACCACAACACTTGCAAAAACAGAAAAAAAGAAAAAAAAAAAA
The DNA here is from genome assembly GCF_040182565.1 of Anser cygnoides. Lineage (NCBI taxonomy): Eukaryota > Metazoa > Chordata > Aves > Anseriformes > Anatidae > Anser > Anser cygnoides. The sequence continues at coordinate 13,013,315 of NC_089876.1, read as the reverse complement.
AGGTTCTTTACTATCCACAGGAAACAGCTAATATTTTTAGATCTTGACTAAGCTTACAGGAGTCAAGCACATTAAAACAAACTACAATTGCTTCTATCGCTCCAGAAGGGTGATGTCCAGAAGAGGCTGTCATCCATTTTTAAAACTGATTACGTAAGTTCCAGCTCTGAAACATCTGAATGATTTTGATCCACAGATTTAGATTCCAACAAGTTAACAAATAGCCAAGTACAGAAAAAAAGGGGTCACACATCAGTAATTCTAATGCAATTTTCTGGGCTGCCAGCCCTAATGATTGCTGACAGTCAGAGAAGACCCTTTGGCCTCCTTTTTGGTTCTTCACTATGTTCAAAACCAGCCATTCATTTTTTGTTAGAAGGCAAAGTCATGTATTTATTGGTGAAAAGGCAGATACGTTTTAGCTATTCCTAATTATTAATGCGTGTCTGATATTACTCCGTAGGATTAAACCAAATCCATCAGCAAAACACTAATTTCTTCACTCAGAAACAAAGATATGAACTGCATGCCATTTCTTCTTTCTCTCTGTTCTTCCGTCAGCTAAGTTCTTCATGGCTTAAACTCTCTCTTTTTTCCTTTTCTGGCCTTAATATAGCCACAAAAACATCAATGTCACAGCCAGGCCCTGTATCCTTGTCCATTTCCTTGTCTTTATGTTGTTATGCTCTCCTTCCACTATGCTATTAACTCCACTTTCCTTCTCCTCTAACATCTAATAACACACTCTGCACTCCCCAGTCTAGCCAACATCTTCTGTTGGCTCTCCGGCAGCTGACAAATGTCACTCTCGGGAGATACCCAACAACTCAGGGTTACACACGAGCACTCCTACTGATAGATCTCCTCTACTAACAGCTAACAGATCAGCTAGCAAATTGAGAGATGAAGGGATCACCACAGAAAACATCTCAGAAAAAGAAACTGGCGGGAATTAACAGAAGACATATGTATCTTTAAACACCTCACTAATACTTCATGATGTTATTCTTCGCCATAAACAATGTTTTCAAGGCAGATGACATCTTCCATGTAGCACCAAGATCTCACATCTCTAGTTCAGAAGAAACAGCATGTCACAGCAGCAATAATGCAGCAGTACACCATAGAAGATGAAAGCTACCCAAGGTGTATGGCCCGTGGACGAAAAAAGGACCAAATCTCATGAGACAAATCCAATCTGCAAACCTCAGGAGGCACCTTTGATTTTTATACTTTCCACTTTTTAGCAAAAAAAAAATAATCAACAGATTCTGTGGGAAACAGCATAAGCGGTATGCATATTTGCAGAAGAAGACTGTTGTGAGGATTCTTTAATGAATGTAAATTACCAGTCTCCTGATGAACAGTGAAATAGAAAAGCAAATTATTATCTTTACCATCATCCTTGCATAAAATTCCCCACAAACTCATGGCAGAGGGATAATATATACAGCTCTTTTTAGTTTCACAGTATAGATTTAAAGTATTAAAACCAAAAGCAGGCTAAGCTGCTGTCATTTATGATCTAGGACTTTAAGCCAGTAAGAAAAAAAAAAAGTAATTTTTGCATGCTTGGAGGATAATGAAAACTTCTCTGCCTCCTCAATTGGTCTTTCTGATGTTAATGTTAATGTCGTTATTTGGATTCCAGGTCTAAAATTTCTCTTGCTATTTCAGCTGATTTGTTTTAACCCACATACCATTATCTGGGGGGACTTTCTGAAATCATATAGCTGCGTCTGACAGAGTAAAGGACCAAACATTCTTATATACATTCACATATGCTGGCTAAGAGCCTTTCCCGCACACAATGAGCTTCACTCTTTATGATGCTGACAATGACATGTGAGGCCAGAAAAGTAAATTTTCCTTCTTGTTCTTATTTTAAGGAACAGAAAGCTCAATTATGGAAAATCAGGCCACCAGGCCTTCAGAACAGTGCAAATGCCTGCATGTTCTTACCAGGAATGCATGTAACTCAGAGCTTGACTACACATTCATTAACAGTGCAGCGCACTGCTCCTATGAACATTTACAATTTAGTTTAAGACAGCCTAATTCTACGAAGTGCTCCGGCTTACATACCTGCACCAGCTCTGACAAAAATGGCTCCAAGAAAGCTGTCTTGGTTCCAGGTATCTCTCTCTGTGGGGACAACTCTAATTTCAGGACCTGTGCTTGTGATATATGACTCGGGCTTAAAACTGAGACTATGCTCACAGATGGGGGTTTATCCACCAGGCTATTGCTTATGGATGGTGATGTGATCCAACTATGTATTAACTATTTAGCTAGAGAAAACAGAGAATTAGAGAGAAAGCTAGTTTGAAGTCCTAGGCTAAAGACTGTTTATCTAGCTGTGCAACTACGAATCACTTGAAAAGCAGAAGGAAAAAGAAATAACCTGAATAGCCAGCAGTTATATCTTGAATGTGCTAACTAGAAACTGGAGGGTCCAGGCCTGCTCACCAGACTGGCAGCCTAAACACAGGGGCAAAACAATCCCCCTTGTTTTTCTACCATTTCTTCTCTGCTGTGTCATGTATGGAACTGGTTTAAAGGAAACTCAGCTGATCCCTAGGTGCTTTATTCCACGTGGCATTTGCACCTGCCCAGCCACCAGACTGTTAAAAAAAAAAAAAAGTCTTACCATGCTAAGAGTGAATTCAAGTAATCTGGAGTGGTAGGATCAGGGCTCAGAGGTGGCGAGGTCACAAAAGCAGCAGCCTTGGCCCAGTTTTTGCTCCAGTAATGTGTCCCATCTGTCCCCAAGCTGGCAGTGATTGGCTCTCCAAAAACAAGGGGACCTTGGGGAAAGCAAGAATATACAGGAACTGATTACAATCCTCTCTCTTTCCAGCACATTACAGAGCTTGCTGCACACAGCCATGTATAATTTATGCACTGCTACATGGTCAGCGTAGCTCCCAGAAAATTAAGCAGCGTTGGCTTTGTCTGTATGATAAAAAATTAATCAGGAGGCTCTCTGAGTTACACATGCTTTTGATCAGGATATTTACAAAGCTCTCTTTCTAATCCAGAAGGAGACAGTTCAGACCTGGTTTTAATTTGTACTATTTTAATCACAGCCATGTTCTCTCTGGTGCTCTGCTTCAGAGTGAATTTAGGTGGAGGATGGGCTCCAGCTGACAGATGCCTTTTTACCACTCTCAGGTTGGGCACAGCACCAGCAGATAACAGCATATGGTCCCACCAGCAAACTCCAAGTCTCCATGAATACAAATACCAAGATAATATTTAGCTCTTTGGCTTCTCTATGGTGCTCATGCACTTCCTAGCACCAACCAGCAGAACAGTCCTGACTCCATTGCCCTCCTTCGTTCTCAAATGAAACAAAGGGAAAACTGACATTGAGAAAAAGATGGAAAAAGTGTGTATCAGCTCTTTCTGGCCTGACCTTTGTCCTCACCACCTTTGTAAACAGGGGCAAGTGGAAGAAGAGGAGAGGCACTGTGGAAATAGAGAAACAGAGGAAACAGAAGACAAAGTGGGAGAAGAACAGGAAAAGGAAAAGAAGGGAGGAAAAAGTATGGGAAAACACTGACAATTCAGGAGAAAAGAGGGGAGCAGAGGAGAGGAATTATTAATAAGATGCAGTTTGTGGCAGAAAGTGAGGATTGCAAAAGAAAGATTGACTGTGAAAGGACAAAGCTTTTCAGTCTCTTGAGTGGCCCCATGCCATGCTATGTCCTGGCCCACCACCTGTGAGGAAGAGCTGAGTCTCCCAGTACTGCAGCACTTCAGGTGCCGTTTCTGTGAGGCACTCGTTTCAGCAAACAAAGGTAGCTTCAAAATGGGCACCCTCCAGGCTCACAAGTCCCTTTTGGGTGGTCTTTAACCTGGACCCTTTCACGGCTGCAGTGAGCAATGCTGACCCACAGACATCCCCATGCACAAGGGTCACACCACAGTCTTTGAGGGGATGGGGGGTGCTTAGAGTTTGTGGAGTGAGACAAGGGGGAATGGCCTCAAGTTGTGCCAGGGGAGGTTCAGGTTGGAAATGAGGAGACATTTCTTCTCAGAAAGAGCAGTCAGGCTTTGGAACAGGTTGCCCAGGGAGGTGGTAGAGTCACCATCCCTGGGGGTGTTTAAGGAAAGGTTGGACGTGGTGCTTAGGGACGTGGTTTAGTGCGTGATACTGGTGGTAGGGGGACGGTTGGACCAGATGGATCTTGGAGGTCTTTTTGAACCTTAATGATTCTATGATTCTCAGTGGAAAAGCACAGAAGGGCCTCTTTTCAGTTTTCTCAGCCCTAAATATTTAGCATCTGTGATTTGGGTCGAAATGCACAGATCAGTCTGCCAGCAACTTATTTTTTTCCACTGAGCTTCTATTCAACACAAAATCCAAGTCTGGGGGCAGAAAAGGAAGTCTCTTACCTCTCTTTCTAGCCAGTGCAATGATATCAGCTGCACTCTTACTCATCACCTTGGTGATGTACACTGGGCAGTTTATTCGACTGGCAATGGTGATGGCACGGAAAACTGCTTCTGCTTCAAGCTGAGGGAAAAAGAATGAAAGAAGTTAACTGCAAAAGCAGACAAGAAAAAATGAACTGGAGTACTGAGCCATATTTCTCATTGTTTAGCAACAATACTTCAGGACTAGATTCTGCTTTTTCCATAGTGGGATATGCAGTGCTGGAAAGCAGGAGCTAACCCCCTCAGGCATTTTGTGGTAGGAGTAATCACAGCCAGGCTGTACTCGCTAAGGGGGTACAGTTGTCCTAGTGCTAATACAGCTCGCTGGCCCGCAAGGAAGATCACATCCAAGTGGCTGGCAGGGCTCCTTCTTATCTCCCTCCCAAGCCTGTACTTTGGGCCTCTCACTGTATTCTGCAGCTGGAAGGAGAACGAAGCAAGGGAACAGTGCCCCAGCTTGGAGCTCTCCCTGGCAGCTTACCCTCTGAAATCTTTACATAAGGATAAGAGGACAGTGAACATATTCTCAAACAGCAGCTTCAGCATTATGGACTGAATTTAGCCCATAATCCATAAAAGCCTTTGAAACATCGCCCAGTAAGTCCTCTCTGTCAGCAAGCATAAAAACAATCTTCTTTCAAGGAGTCATCTGGGACATAGGCACAAAGCAGTCATCTTCATATGGAGGAGCAGTGCTTCCCAGTGGCTCCGAGACTGCTTTACCCAGTCATCAGTTTTATTCCTCCTTCCTAGACAGACTCACAGTATTGGCATTGGCAATACCTAAAAATCTGTTATAACTGAAAATACTGACTAGGCAATGCACAAAATCCTCTCCCAAAGCTGTGCTAGAAAAGTTGAGCAATTTAACCTGTCTAAAACCACATGCCTTAGTTCTTCACAGATTTGTAAAATATCTTTTTCTTAAAATCAGATTGTCACTTCAGGTTCTCCTAGGTCTTTTATCCCAATATTTGCTCTCAAATCCCCAGTCACCTATAGAAAAAAAAAAGGAAAATCAGGAAAAAGGGAAAAAAAAGAAAAAAAAAGGAAAGCAGGACCTCTATGCCTCAGCACTGGGGCTGAGGCCATCAGATGGCACAGTCAGAAAGATATAAAATTCCTTCCTGGAAATTGCAAACGCAGATTTTCCTTAGGTCCTTACTCTCATTAAAAGGAAACGCCTCAATTATTTCAGAATAATTTAAGTGGAAGTTAAACAGAAAAATGAAAAAACGCAAACAGTTCAATAGAAGAATGTGACCAATTAAGTTTATTCCTCTTGCCTTGGGGAGAGGTTATATAAAGATCTGCAAACCACAACAGTCTCTTCAAGTTTAGCCTCAAATCCCCAGGGCCTTGTCTCTTTAGTCTTCAAGGAAGGCAGTCACTTCCCACTACTGCCCCCCATCATGCTATTAGCAGCCTGAACTGTCTACATTAAGAGACATCGGCATGTATCCGTCTTTTCATTCTCATTAAAGAAACCGTTTCCAGATGTCTGAGATGATCCTTGCAAGCGGCTCGTTTTATTACAAGAGAATTGCATAAATTGAGCTGCCTCGCAGCATCTTTCCATTCTCACATATTTGCATTACTACAGTCTGCATTTCTACTACAAATGTATCTGCTGACATAAACATAGATTCAGATGTTGGCAAACATTTATGCACAGCATATACGTACACAGCCATTGTATAGGAGGTTTTCATCCAAGGCAATTTAATGAATCTGGTAAACTCAAAGTCTATCCCATAAGCTGTGCTGCTGGCATTCAGCCTGCTATGCCTTCTCCAATCCTAGAGAGTCAGAGCACAGCTGAAATGGGGTTTGGAAATGAAGAGAAATCTGAAATTCAGCCCGGTATTTGTAGTCACAGACCAAACCGCCGGGGTCACAGTCCAAAAGGCCTGCAGGCCTGGCACAGCGCGGTGGTGGAGCTGTGACAGAGCACAAGGACACCTCAGGCCTGCGGGGATGCACCCGCGGCCGGCAGCAGAAGGGTATTTCATACAAACAGGCTGAAGGGGACCTGGACTTACACAACTTTGAGTAATTCTGGAAGTCATGGGAGAAACAGACTATCTACCCCATGCACCCATCTGTCACCTGCACGTACAGAGGCCACGCAGGGGTACAATGTGCCTGACAAAAGATTTCCATGAACGACAGGAGGAGAGAAGCCTCTTACCTCCTCGGGCCTGCTCAGGGCATGTCCCTCGGGTCCCGTGATTCCCATCTCCAGGATGCGTTTTTGTTCCTGGAACAAAACAGATAAATACTGACAACCTCACCAGGACAAGACTCTCGTACCAGTTAGCCCCCAGCAGGCTAACAGCCGTGCTTTCTGACCGTCCCTTTTCTGTTAGTGCAAATGCAGCTGTGTAAGCCTGCTAAAGTCTCCTCTGTCTTCCAGAAAGTCCTATCTGACACCAAGACACCAGCCTAGGGAACAGGCTTCAACCAATATTTTAAATAGTAATTATGAATATTTCCATCCTGCAATTCTTTCTTTACTCCCAGAAGTTCCTTTCTGTCTGCAACCTATGAAGTGCTGTTATCTTCATTAAAGTTTTAGCATTGCTGACACTTCATCAAATAAAGTCTTGCCTTTGTCACTGAGCTTTCTGTTACACCTTTTTTTCCTACAGAGGGAATCACTAAGACTATGTTTCCATGAAAGTAAAAAAGTGCACTCCAGTTGTGAGGGCACTGTGTCCGCACCAAAAAGCCCTGCTTAGGACCAATGGGGGTTTTGTCATTAAAAATCTGTGCTACCAAGCTTTGGTGCAATTAGGTCAATTTTTTTAAATAGAAAAGGAGCTTCACTTTTCTTTAATTTAAGACCAAGCAGTGGTATTGGAATAAAGCTCCCTTGTTGTAGAAAGTGTTATTCAGCCACTCTGATCTGAGTTTGGTACAGGTCTGCTAAGAGAGCAGATGTGGGAACAGAGCTGCTGATGTCCCTCAAACCCTGGCCTGCCGTGCCCACAGGTAATGAGCAGAGTACAACAACTGTAATGTCTCTGACACAAACAAATGTCCCCAAGAGACAAGGATGGAGTTACCGAACATACTTTACTATGTCATCTAATAAATATTTGATCCCAGGTCCCCAGGGGTGCAAAGCTCACACATTACCAATATCCTCGAGCAAAACCTAAGTTAATATTCACGTATACTTTTGCCTTCTCTGCAATCAATCAAAGCTGATTAATAGGAATGTATTAATTCGACTGTGTAATAAAGATTATTTTGGTTGGAAAATCATAATGTTTCATACGTATTCTTAAAAGCAGATGTCCTAAATCATTAATGCAACAGTTCTAAACACTGTGAGTTAAAGACTCCAGATAATTAAAATACAATAAAAAATAAACAGTTGCATCCGTATAATACAAAAAATAGCAAGACAGCAAAATAGGATCCATTTGCATCTTGAAGGAAGTCATAAAATCAGATCATATGATAATTTTTTTCACTGTAAGAGGATTTGATAGTGCTAATATGATAGAATATTTGTTTGATAAGATTTTTCAAATTTTTGTTTCCACGAGATAGTCCTGCAAAACATCTCTGCACCCAGCTTTCTTTTCACCATCCAAATAATCCTTCTAAATAAAAACATAAGGAACAGATTGATTTTATAAGACATGGCAATGCTGGGGAAATATGTTGATGTATAACATAATTCACATTTCTTTACTGCTTCCTCTTTTCCTAATGTTTCTTTCCTGTATGCTCATATTCCATGGCTGTATGTTAAAGCTGATCAAAGAAAAAGCTAACAGAAACAGATTTTCATCAAAAATGCAATTCCACAAGTGTACGTTGATTTTAATGGAGCACATATCAAAACATCATGGGTGCCATTTGATTTGTTTCAGTTTGCCATTCATACAGTAATATTGAGTTATGTTTATTATTATCGATTTTGCTTCCACTGGACATTTAGTGTCATGCTAAAATTATAAGTTATATACATTGGTAGTTTTAAATCATGCTAGTCTTCATGGAAAATCAGCATTATTTTTCTCTTGAATCCAAATGATAGTTTTCACTTGGTTTTAATGGGAGAAGAATACAGCTGCACTGCATGTGCCTGCTGACTCCTCACTAGTATCTTTTGAGTCCAGTGGTTATTTTGGCCAAACTTGACCTAGGGAAAGAAGGCTGTTAAAGGCAGTAAGTTCGTACCACATAGGTAAAAGACAGAAATCCCACTGAGGGGAAAACAACAAAATAAACCCTTACAGGCAAGAGTGCTTATACACTCAGTCATTCAAACATTCACTTAAGAGCCTCCCTTATGCATGAGACAACAAGCATGTGGCTTCCCGAGTGTAGAGCTCAAAGACAACTTGTTTTCAGCTATTGTTATTGTAATTTCCCTGTCAGATCTGTTGCTTAGTCTTTAGCTGATAAACCAGCAGATAAAGAGCTGAGCAAATAAATCAGTCAGCTCACTCGGAGCCTCACAGATATCTGAGGTGCTCTACACACATACAAGGGACCAGAGGAGTGAGACGTCTCTGCTACAGCCTTAAAATATTCATCTGTCCCAGATATACGAACTCATAACGATACCCAGTCAGACCTCCCCATTCTGTTTTATAGCGGAACCCTCTCCTCAAAAGGACAAGTGAGAGATTTACTATTGACTACTGTCCTTGGGATACCTCTTTCGATCCGCTGCTGTTGCACAGATCACGCTTTAGCGTGAGGATAATCCCTACTTGGGAGACCTTACCTGCAAAGAGGTCACTGGGGATCTGGGACTTTTTAATGGAACACATTGAATTTGACTCCATTTTTCTGGTTCTGGGAGGTGTCTTTAAAAAATATGACTTATACTTCAATGCACAGTTTTTATATGTTTGAAGATCATTGTGGATTCTTATATTCAAACCTCAGAGATCTATAAGAATATTCTCAAAAAAAATAGTTCTGAGAGCTTTACCACCTGCTCTAAATTCACTATAATATTTATGCTGATAGTTGCAACAAGAGACATTAGCATAAAGTTTCACGCATCCACTTCCTGTCCCCCAAATCTCTGAGTAAGGCTTTAGGTTGTTCTGCTTCACTTGTGAAGCAATCTGCTGGATTCAGAAGAGATCTTGTTTCCTTCTGTCCCCCTCACCAGTCCCCATTTGCAGCCAAGGCAAGGAGCTGTCTGGATCACAGCTATACCTCACAGATGCTCTGCCAAAGCATGCAGAAGGGCCTCCATCCTCTCATGCCAGGGTTTACACCAGCAGTGCATAAGGCATCAGGCTCAATAAATGTGCTTACTAGCTAGTTCCCTTTTTTCCTACCTATACTCAGACTGGAGGCCTTTTACTTCCCCTCTCGTGTGAATCTTCTCACAAAGTGAAGCAAAAATCACAGTTCACTCACCTGAGCTATCAAGTCTCCATTTTCAGCATGCACCAGGATCACAGCTCCAAGACTTTTTAGAAAGGTGAAGGCTTCATAGAGCTGCAGGTGGTACAAAGAAGGAAATACCGCTGAACAAGGAAAACACATTCACACTCAGAACTCTGTTCATATTGCTTTTACTGAAATTTTCTGATATTAGACTTACTGAAACCGTAGTTCCCTTTTCAACAGGTATTGACCTTATGTATTCTTTGCATAAATCAGACTTAAGTAACACAGTAACACATTTTTCAAACACAGATCAAGTACCAAAGACAAGGTTTCTTCAGCGCCCACTTTCTCTACATCACTTCAGCTAGCATTAAATGGGGCAGAATACATAGCTTGCAACATGCACATTTGCACAGGGTAACAAGCATTAGTCCAGCTGCACATTTAACATTTTGAAGCACTTCTGGTAATTCCAACCAGGACATGAAGCTGGCGTGCACTGCCTCCCAGAGAATATTTATGTACTATTTTGTCTAAAATTGCAATTAAAACCACATGTATTGGAGGTGTAGTATCAGTTATTTAAGAGACTGAGAGCTACAGCTCTAGGAATCAGTACAATTTAAACATTTTCTCAACTGAATAAGCAAACATTATTATTACTAACAGATGCCATTGTCCATTTATAATGACCTGATACTTATGAATGGGAAAGCTGAAGAGGGTGGAATCTGTAATGAGCACTGGAGAAACAAGCTCATTGTTATCTCCAGCCCTAATGAGAAAAGGCCATCTCCCCCAAACAGCAACAGTATTTAGCTGTTTGCAGCAACTGAGAAACTCTTGAAATCTCAGAACTGTCACTGCCTCATGTGTTCCACCATTTTCTCCCTCTCTGACATAGAGTTCTTGAAAGGTAACAGCAAAGTAAAGTGGAGGGCAAAATCTTGGGCAGTGTTGAGCAGTTACAATGCCAGGGACACCAAATAATCCTTGCAGAAGTTGAAAGTCATACTCTATGGAACACATTCAGATTTTCACCACCTCTCAGCACTGGCCTTTCAGAGAGAAAAACTCCTCAGCTGCAAATTCTCATCAGTAACACTCAGACCAGTGGAAATGTTTCTCTGGGATTCAATTTTAGCAGCTCCCCAGCTGACAGGAGGGAGACCACAGAAGAAAAGACAGATCACAGCAATGAGAAACAGTGAGAGCAATACCTGGCTGTCAGACATTTGGTAGAGATCTTTGTAGGCCATGTAGACTTGAAAAGAGTTAACACCTGTTAAAGACAAAATGCAAAGGCGTTGTCAGGTTAAGCGGATTCTTAAATTGTATTTGAACAAAACCAATCAGGAAAAAGAGATCATACATTATTCATAAGGAATTTCACCAATGAATGGCAGAAATAAAGCAGGACTCCACAGCTGTATTACAGCTACTATGACCAGAAGCCTAAATCCCCTCTTTTCAGAGGGAATTTGCTGGACTCTGTGGATTGCAGTGTTCAGCCCTGGAGCAACCCAGCCACCACTGCAGGTGAGATTGTTTGGAGCCAAATCACAGACAAATGACAGTGGCTAAACAAGTATGTAAAGTTGTAAAACAAACAAACAAACAAACACAAAAACAACAACAACAAACCTTGCAAAGTTTTAGGTTCTGCGAATTGCCAGGGTTTTTTTTTTAGGTTTCTTTAACTAATCAGGGAAAGCATTTCAATTTGACCTGAAACCGTGCTTTTAAACAGAAAAACTTCCAGTTATGCTTCCCCAAAGTGCTGAGGAACTAGCTGTAGGAATCATGTGTCTGAACTGACATACTGGCTTGCTTTTTCTTGATCCTACTGCCCAAAGCACCCAGCTGAGCTGATAGCAGACCCAGAATCAAAGCCTGAAATCAGCTACAAAGAACAACTTGCCATACATCTCCCTCCACATTCCAAAGATGGAAGGATTTATGTTGGCAGCAATACAGAACCATGAAGGATGACAGCACCAAATTTTAGAAATCAGTAAGAAATGCTAGTGTTGAGTGTTGGTGGCCAAGTATCAACTGTACTCACACCACTACGTTTTGCTATTTGTTTCAAAGATTTGCACAGAGGGATTACACAGCTTCATATTTTAAGGGAATGGGAATTCCAGACATCTTCTGTTGATATCTTCTGTACATATGAATTTATATTAGTTATAAACTTGCGTTACTCTTTAGTCTACTGACAACATCCCCAGCTTGGTACAGGGATTGATCTCACAGTTTTCTAGCTTCAAAGAAAAGTAAATTCCAAGCTAAGCCATGTATGCTGCATTTCAGAACAGCTGTCAGGAAAACTGCTTCCTGTGGCAGAAGGAAATAAGAAAGAGAACTGTGCATATTATTCACATTGGTTATGCTGAATGAATAAGGCTCCCTGATGAAGATACACCTCCTTCATGGGTCTAGACATGCACAGCTATATCCTCAAGCAGAGGGTTTGGTTGCTCACAGTCATGCACAGGGCTTGCTTATTCACAATTATAAGGTTAAAATACCCTGGGATACATGGAGGATAAAACCTTGAAATGATCCCTGGTATTATGTCTTCCTGCTAAGGCCAGGCAGCTCAGGATAAATATGAAGGGGGAGCTGGCCCCTCCTCACTGACTGCCAACCCGAGCAAATCTACCCTGAACCGTGGAGCCCCCTCAGCTGGTGAGTCTTTGTTTCTGTTTCTCAGGATCCCATAAAACATACATGGGCTTTACTAACTGTAATGCCTCAGCCTGTTCCATATTATACAGTTTCAATGCAGTCAGTATGTCCCAGCTTTAAAATCTTGAAGTTTAACTATGTTTTCCCTGAGACCAATGCTTACAGCCTCACACCTGCAGTCCTGTCTACCCTCTGACTGACTACAGCAGCGTTCAGCACATCTGCCCAACCAGCCTTTGAGGAAAGCTCTGTTTTCTCTTCACAATCCCCCCCAGTGTCTTAGATGTTAGCTGCACGGGTGACCAATATCAAAGCTAGTCCAAGCCACGCAGACTAGCCTTAGTGACAGCTTGTGACTGAATCCTCTTGTATGCATTTCTCTGTAAGCAAAGAGCTAGGTGACCTATTGCTCTCCCTTATCCACTGAGATCTAGCCAAAGGTAATTCATTTAACCACAGCCCTGCAGGAGGTAAGGCAGTTTTCTCTAGGTATTATGGCTGGAAGACATGCATTGCCCAAGTATCAAAAATTCTCTTCCAATTTCTTTTAGGCCCTTTTCTGACCTTGGAAACATGATGATGAGTTTTGCTCCCACTCAAGGTAATGTTGTCCCTGAACTCCATATGAGAGTAGAAAGCATCTCAGAAGGGACCCTGTTGTGGGACCTTGAGCCTGCTCCCTTTCTGACAGCTCCCGCAGTGCAGAAGTAAACCAAATGTGCTGATGTAAACCAAAAACCACATCAGATATACACAAAATGAAAGGGCACTTCACAGGCTGCCTTTACTGCTAACAGGAAAGATAGCTTAAACCATCCAATCTTGCAAATACAGTGCCTCTGCGAGATAACCATAGTAAAATAACACCAATTTACATACACGGATATCCAGCTTGAGATTTTTTGCCCAGTGCCAAGGTCTGGTGCCTTGATCTTCTCACTGGGAATATGTGGCTTTTCAAAAGACCTAGTTCACTGCATATTTAACTTCACGTTTAACATTTGTTGCATACTATACTCTTTCCCATGTCATGGGTGGATGCTTGTTCTTGCACCAAGAGTGCTCAACAGAATCCTCTGCAAATTTCAAACAATTTTTTAACAGTGAAAAAGAACAGTAGTTAAAGGAACCATCAAGGCCTCTGTCAACACAGTTCAGGCTGTTGTTCCTTTACATACACTGGAGAATCACAGTCACAAATTAGCTGCTGAACTGCTACAAGTCTGATTCTTTACAAATCCACATTTGGTTCTAAAAATCTCCAGGCCCATCCAAAGCCTGTGTCTCTTTAAATTATCTTTGTATTGATTTAAAACTGATTAATTAGCCAATTATACCTCATGCCAGGGCACCTCATCAGCAGCTCCTGTTACTCATATGAGCCAAGATCGTATTAGGTGCACACAGCACTGTAATGTGATTAACTGAGTCCCGCTCCTTGCCTAACTCACCCACCAGACAATAAGCCGAGAACAAATTCAACCCGGATTCTCAGATGATGAAAACCAGTGTCACTCCATTCACATCAAGTCTACTTGCTCCAGCTGGCTCAAATGTTTCCAATTATCAGCAAATATTAACTGTTAATTTGAAATATTTCCTATTGTGCTCATGCTTTCATACTCTCCCATTCCTTGTGCCTCCTCGCACATGAGAGTAATTCTCATTGACTGAGCCAGATTGCAGCATCCATGAGAACAAAGGTGACCTCCTAGTGCTGCTGCAACCAAAGAGGCCACCAAGGGCCACATCATACATCCCACTTCAGGAACCAATCAGCTGATTCCTGCTTCCCCTGAAAAGTGAAGGCAGGTCAGAGGTATATTGAAAATTCACTTTTCCACAGTCAGAAAAAACTGTTAACCCAACTGTCTGCACCAGGCTTTTAATGTAAGCCCCAGGCACGTGTGAGAGTGTGGAGCTGTCTGTAATCCACGTGCTCTGGAAAATAACACCCACCCTTTGAAACAAGGCACGGTACACTTGCCTGATGGTCGGCTAATGCACAGCAGTGTATCCATGTCAACACTGATAACAGGGGAACAGCACCATCAGTGTCAACAGATGTCATCACCTTGTATAAATCACCTATATTTATAAAGACCTATGTAAGACCAGTAGCAGTTTGTCTAAATTATGTGTAATCTTGCTGATTGAAGAGTTTTGTTGCCTAAACACTGGTTATACAGCACATGTACAGCTACCACGCTGCGATACAGAATAAATTCCTCTATGTGACTTCACCTCCACAGTAACTCAGTGAACAATTGCTCACTCAAAAAAAAAATAGGATTTTGCTTAAATTTTCTACTTTGATGGTATATTTTTACATGAAGAGAATTTTTCAAATCTAAGTCATCACTAGCACTACACCAAACAAATATGCATATACATACTAAGACTTCCTAACAAAAAGGTTGTTCTGATTTACTTAAGAAATTTTTTTTTTATATTTTCAGAAAATATTTCCCTAATTAATATCCATACATTTGCAAAGAAAATATCAAGTGAAAAACATTTGAAAAAATATGCTTCTGGACAGAAAATCTACACTGTTAGGCAGGAACTAGACCAAAACTTACTTTCTGAAGGCTAGATTCAATTGCCCGCACATAGGCATATGGTGCTACCAAGATGCCTGCCATATAGGACACTTCCAAACTCAAGTGGCAGGTGTGGAAGAAGATTTATGAGCTGTTTTATCTGTCCTAGTCCCGAATGGTAGCTGGAGTCCGGATAGGGTAACCTACAGTATCTCACATGACGGTAGACCTGTTAATTGAACTGTATCCTGAATTTAGATTCCTAAATTAGTGACCTAGATTTTGTGAGTCCTGATACAAATCATCTTCCAGTAACTTCAGGGAAAGCCACTGGAGACCAAACACTTGAGAAAATCAGGACGCTTTTTCATTATTAGGTACCTAACTTTAGGCTCTCTTTTCTTCAATAATTTGAACCTATTTTAAAAACATAGCCACGTTTTAAAAAATTTCTAGCAAGTAAAGTATCTCAGACAACTGCTGAGGAATTAGCAACAGCCTGTGATGTAAATTTCTCAGACACATATGCTGACCTGGCCTTTCATATTTGGGGTTGATTTGATGAAGCTAAATGGACAGGGTCCAGTCTAGTAGAAATCTGAACTCAATGTCTCATTCTCTCCATTCATGAAATAAGATGACTGATGATTACCTTAAATGCTGCTCTCTGAATTTTATCTTAAAATAAAGTCTCGTTATGCAATGTCTGAGCCTACTTCCACATGTAAAAGCAAGTGTAAAACGATATGTTAGTGTCTGATAACATACATGGTCCATTTTACAAAGCAGCAAAAGCAGCAAGGGAATACAAAAAGTTCAAGGTACGGCACAATCTTGGACAGCATATCCAGCACCTGTGCATTTCTTTTCTAGACAATGTATTCTTTAACATCAGTCATTTCCCCTCTGTATGACATTTCACATTTCAATAAAAACAAAAATACTGTTTGTTTTCACTCACTAACCTTTATCTTGCACCAGTACTTCCAGCTCTTCTCGAATTCCATCATACCAGCTAGTGATATCCACATGGAGAGAATAATCACAACAAGATTTGGTGTCAGCTGCCTCGTGCCACTTCTCAAAGGAGGTCAGTAAACTCGATCCAGGTTCGGGAAGCACATGGTCAACTGAAAAAGAGATTCAGTGTCTGTTACCCAGACTACACACTGCTCAGATTTCCTTAGTTCCTGTAATTAACCTTCAAGAATCTTGGCCAAAACAGCAGCGTTTGGGTCAGTTTGTGTGGAGACAGTAACTTTGGGATGTTAGCCAGATCCTGTTGTCTCAGGCATCACATACTTTGTGGACAGTCTACACTAAAAGTGAGTTTTTTTGGCAAGCTGCTTGGCGCAGCAATAGATGCACAGTGGCAGACCCAAACATCTCACCATTTAGGGCATATTTATCTTTCCATTTACAGTTTTCTGAGAGACTTAAGGTTCTGGACTTAGCTGTATTCATTGTCTGGTGTGTCCATTTCTATGTACTTCACAGTTAGCATTATTATTAACCAGTCCATCATAGTCATTGAATTGGCTCACTCTGCCTTACCAATGGATCACTGAAGATGCTGAATGCTTTCTCAGCAGTCAGAATCGGAAATACGGCCAAATATTTGAACAGAGAGGATGTAGAGCACAAATAGATCAGCCACACTACATGGCAGATTGAGTATGCTGTAACTACACATCTTCACTGTCTTAAGATTTCTGCATCTGATAACGTCACTAAGTCGAATGACATAAAATAAGGACATGACTACTTATGCATATATACTTATCCTTTTGAAGAGCTAGGTCAAAAGAATGCATGGAAACAAAAATGTGCTTACTGATGGCATATGTAAACCTAATGTATCACAGGAAGCTTGAACTGAAGAACATACACTGAAAAAATTGCTAACAAAAGTAATGAACAGCAGTGTATTTTGTGCTTATTGCCAGACATCCTTTCAGCTGATATTTGCTTCTGAACATAGGTAATAGATAACACCGCTCATCAAAAGTAGCTACATCTCAATTCAGAGGGAGCAAACCTCTACCCCAGAGGGGCAGCTCCTCTGCACAAAGAAGCTAAGACAATTTGTCACCTGAACAACTGCCTCTCAAAGTCTAGCGAAGGGTCAAACTGCTACTGGTAGGAGAGAGATAAATCTTTTCCTGCCGTATAGTACACAGAGGAAGGGTATTTAACAATTAGAAACACTTCTCCCTTTCACCAAGGATTCCAGGACATTTCCATTGAGGACTTCTTCAACTCTTTGTTCCAAATCCAAGCTCAGAAATAAGCATCTTGTTATTTCCAAAGCCCCTGAAATGTCACTAGGTGGAAACAACAGATTTTTGCCAGATTTTCTATATCATATAGCTATAGCATTAACTACATGTGTTTTTTAAAAAATGTGTATTATCCCTTATGCTTGTTCTGTATTTCAGAGGGAAATCCAAGAGACAATTCCCTATGCTGCTGTTTCTCTCTGAGCGTAGGTTCATTTTCAGACCAGCCCCGGGTCACAGTGCTCAATGAATTCCCAACATAGTGCCCAGAAATGTGAAGATTCACTGGAAAAGATCTCAGAGTATCAGTATGGAGCCTCCTGTAGCTATCCCCACCGATGATACATGGTCTTCAACTTGGGGTGGAAGGATTAGCATTGCCAGTACTCACTGATCATGGTGGTGCCCCCTGCTAGTGCTGCTTTTGTGCCTTGATAGAAGTCATCGACAGCAGTCATTCCTTGGTAGGGCTTTTGTAGGTAAGTGTTGACATCTATTCCACCAGGAATAACCATACGCCCATTAGCCTCTATGGTCTTGACTCCTCCAGGTACAATCAGATTCTCTCCTATTTGCCTAGGAGGCAAAGAAAGGCAATATTATTTTACTTAAACAAAGAAGCAAAGGGGACAGAAGCTATTTCAGGCACATACTGGAGAGAAACCTAGGGGCCATACAAGAGACAGAAAGAACTGAGACCCCAAAGGAAAAGAGAAATTCAAACACCTGCTCTGGCTGCTGTGCACTGCCCTGGCAGAACAAAGCATCCCTGAACCTGTGTAGCTGGGCCACGTGCTCTTATTGCTTTTCCTATTGCTCCAGCAGCCAATAAAGAAGCTGTAATGCACCAGCACTGAAAAATGATTTTTTAAATTATTATTATTATTTATATATGATTCAGGGTGAGACTTGAGTGTCCTGTCTTTCAACAAGGACAGATATCTGGGGTTAACTTTCTCTTGGAAGCTCCAATATTTTACATTAAGTTCTTAAATGAAAATGGAAAAACATAGATCAAATATGACAGTAAGCTGGAATTGTAAATATACGGCAGAATCAAAAGGTATATCAGAAAGGAATCATAATTACTTTGTAATCAAGCAATGCAAATTTACCCTTAAAACAAAATCTAAATGTGCTAAGATACAGAAATACACATTTGAGAGTCAAACAACTCTAGTCTACCAACTCACATATTCTTCATCCTCCCACAATTAAAGCTTAGTGAAACATTCTGCGCAACTGTGTGGAAACAATGTTAATTACCTGCTGCCATCTTTCCCCTTTTAGTTCTTCAAAACAGGATTGTTTTCACTATTAAAAATATTAATCTGTCCCCAGGTTGATATCAAGCAAATTCTAGATACTTAAAATACTTTCAGTGTTCATGGACATAACTGTGAGTAAATTAACCTTTAGCTTTTCAAGTCACGTTATATTTTCATAAGTCTATTTTGTATGATTCCAAACAGGAAAATGTGCTGTTCTGTGTGGGAGCCATGTCTCTGCACTGTTATCTGTAATCTATCTGGGCTTAGAGATAGCTATAACATAGTTTAAGTTCAGTTGTTTATCTCATATTGCTGACACACAGTCCCTGTCCTAATTTCCTTTTGTCTGGGATAAAATAACGTTTACCCACAGCTAAACAAATACCCCAGACATCTGAGCTGCTCAATCTGTTTCTCTCATATGAAAATGCAACTCCCACCTATGGAACAAAACACAGCACCTGATTAACAGCCAATCACAACAAGTTAGAACAGAAAACGAATATAACTGTTAATTAAAGCCAGTGGGGGGGGGGGGAACAAAAAAAACAGGGTAATTATTCAAATTGGAATTTGACCAAACCACCAGAGTTGTTAAAAAAAAAAAAATTATTGACCTCTTGGGGCTATTTATACCCTGTGCAAAAATGTCACCTCCAGCAGCTAGGTTCCCCAGTGCTGTGGGTTTTGGCTGGAAAGAAGCAAAGCCATTCCGTAAGCAAACTCCCCGGCAGCAGCCAGAGCTGTGGTCTCAATTGCTCAGTGCTAAACAAATCCAAAAGTGCTTAGCTTGTGATAGTTGGTAATATCACAGCTTGAATCCCGTTGAAGCAAGCCCACGTCTGACGTCTAATACTCATAAACACATATAGCACTGGGAGCATGCTGTAACCTGTTTACAGCTGGGAGGAGTGCTGATGATACCATGACAAACACGGAGTCGATATGCAGAAGCAGCCCAGCACATCAAATTGCACAAACGTGTTGCAAGAAGCTTCTCTACTGTCAAAATTTGAATTGCAAAGGCATACCATAAGGCACTCCAACCCACGAGCAGATTGGGAGCTTGTATAAAGTTATGTAGACCCATGGATAATAATGGTGTGGCACCAATTTTTGTTAGTGGAATCTATTCCCAAAATTTTAATCAGAACAATCCTCAAGTATTGCACAGTGCTTGCGTGGCTACAAAACTTGGAAGTGGAAAAAAAATTACTCTGACCAATCTCAGTTAAAAATGTTTAAGCTGGAATTGCACTCCAAGGACTACCACACCTTCTAAAAATAACATTATTAAAGCAAACCTATGCAAAAATATAGAAGCAATTCACTTTTCTTTTCCACAACCAATATCTACCAGTTCCCTATTCAAGAGGACACACATCCTAACAAAGCAAAAGGGTGCTAAGTATGAAGTTTTTTGATGACTCATTGCTCTTTATTTTCTGTGCACCATCGAGTATCAGCTTATTTGGCAATAGCCGAAGTCACCTGAAGTGACATGGAACCAAATAGCCTTTGTGGATGATGCTGTGCTATCACCTGCCGGGATCCTGTCTCATCTCTTGCCCTGGCTTCAAGATTAAGGCTAGGAGAAGGCTGATCTTCACTGGCATCCAAGGTTATTTTTACTCTGACTGACTCAAACACAGAGTAGGATAATGTGACAGGATTCCTGAATTGCTCACTTGTTAATGCTAACTGTATGTTAATAAGAATGGGGTTCAGTTACTTGTGGGTGAAAAAATACAATAGCACAGATAACTCTATTCTAGGCACTGCATAAACGATTGAGCTGCTTTTCTGATGCACCAGCAACTTAGCAAACTAGAAACTCAGACTGATGGATTGATGCAGTCTATAATCTTCAACTGAGCAAGCTGGCACATTCTGTCGTACACAGGCTGATTTAAACACAAGGGAAACATCAGGCTTCCAACTCTTCATAAGCTTAACTTGAGAAAGCTGGAAAACTCCCCCAACTATGGAGTTATTTCAGTCATTCTCAAGCCCAGGTCTCTTTTAGACACCTCAGGCTCCCTCTAGCTTGGCTTGTCGTCTGTCCAGCTCTGGTCCCCAGCCACCCATCCTGCACACTTGGTAGTCCCCACACTCCAGGAGTGACCCAAAACCTTCCTTTGGCAGGGATGGAGCAGAGGACAGCAAACAGTGTGACCTACTGCTTCACACCGAGACCAAGGCTCATTTCCGTATGTGGATGAGAAAGACAGGATACATGTAAGCAAAATATATTGTTTATGTAATAACAGTAATTTAAATTACTAAATATCTAAACTACTATTTAGATAATGAAGAACAGTCTCTCAGCTGCTATTTGAGTGTGAATTTCACTCAAAAATTCATGGCTTAAATTACAGCTGGAAAAAATGCACATGTACCAGTGCTCCCTTGTAGGGAGGGAGCCAGTTTGAGCCTTGATAGGTTGGAAAAAGCATCTACCATCCTCCAAACTGTAGATAATCTTCAAATGCATTCAAGTTTAAGTGTACATGCCTCTCTGCAGAACAATTTGCAGGTACACAGGCCTAAAAAGACCCTACTCTATTTCATTAGACTGCAAGAGAAACCCAACCCTCTATCTTCTAATCAGTTTCCACTGCAGAACAGTAAAACAAACCCCGATCTTTTATATCCCAGCAAAGCCATCAAACTATTGCCTATTCGGGGCTCAGTGGTTTAGTGTCCATTCCATTTTGTGGAAAGAATTCTGTGCTAACAGTAGGATCTGCAGCCGGAGGGTTAGGACATCAACTGAAATGTGGCTGCCTGAGGTTCAAGATCCAGCTCCAAAGGATCTTGAGTAACACTGAACAACTATGTTAACCATTTAGACACAATGGGCAGTTTCAGCTGGAGAAACTGAAAAAGACCAATCCCAGAAAATATAGCACTTTCCTGGGCTGCAGAGTTTATCACCTGAACAGAGCTAGGAGCCAAGCCCCTCTCACATCAGGCTGTGCTCACAAATTAGCTGCTGAGTGTTTCAGAGCAGGACTTCTTGCAGCTTGCACAGAAAAATGTCAGGTCACCTAAACTCAGGACACCAGTCTTGACTCAGGATGTTGAACAGCAAATTTGCCCCCTCTGGGAAAGATAAAGGAGTTTTAAAAATTAAAGTATCATCCATACATTCATTATTAATCCTAGCTATTTTCAGCAGCTGGGATACATTGCGGAGGTACAGATTTCAGAGGGAGTCTATGTACTTAACGAAGGGCTGCTAAATGGCAGGGCAGCTGAAAACTTGGCATTGCTAACCTTCCTAAGGAGTACCCCTGCATTTCTGGAATCGAGGCCAAAAATTCGCAGCAGTTTCAGACTCAGCATCTCATGCACTTAGTTGCTGAATCAGTTCTGATGCTCACAAGTATTAACAGAAAACGTGCATCTGAACAAACAAAAGCAGAAAAAAACATCAACTAAAATATCTATGATAGAGTACAACTTGATTAATTGTTGCTCTTAAAAAGAAAGGTATGTGTTCAAAATTTTGTGCCTTCTCTACTTACAACAACAGGTTCATTTTGTTTCTTCTGCAATGCATATTACACTATATCTGGAAAAGCAGAGTGAAATACTAAAAAGAAAACCGTACAGTCCGTGGATAAAAGTGTTCCAAATTTTTTCTGTTAAAAAACCTGAATCATGAATAATGTAAGTAGGCACAAATATATAAAGAAGCAGATTTTTAATCTGATGACATCTTCTCAAGAAAAGGAGCTCTGGAAACAAGTATGTAATTAATTATTTACCATATAGCCATAATAATACTTCTGTGCAATAAATGTTAGCCTCTGGAGACCAAACTTGTTAGATCAAAAAGGAGAATGTTTAGCAGTCAAGAAAAAGGTTTTAATCCTTGTGTACATTATAGAGCTTATAAACATACATAATTCAGCAAAGTTATCCCTCATCCCCACTAAGTCGAGGTGTGACCAGTAGAGCTACATGATCTCTCTGTTACTGTTTACTGGGCTTTCAGTAATATCTATTTACATTTAGCTAAGAATACTTTCCCAGTTTCTATATTATATATCATAATAAGTCTGTAGGATTCTCTTTCTAACTGTGCGAAGATTTAAGATCAAACACTTTTTCTAAGAAAAAAGGGACATACGAGAAATATATAACACTGTTGTACAAACAGAACGTGCTATACTTCAGCATTAACCAACAGCAGGACTGAGAAGGAGTTAGTCCCTCTCAGCATTGCATAACACTGATATTTCTGTGCTGCACAATACCGTACAGCATGTCTGTATTTGCCCTGATTAGATTTGGGGGTAAAAATGCTGTAATAACCCTCCTGCTATACATGGACTCAAAAAATACTCAATGCATTGAGCATTACTTCTTGCTTTGAGAGATCCTATGTCTTTGCCTCAGTTTGACTGTTTTGGAAGAAGCTAGAACTGAACTGCTCGAAGAGCAAAGATCCTCCACTTACAATAAAGTTATTCTCTACTTATTGAATCCTAGCAAGGATAAAATGGCAGAATTTCATTATTTAGCACTCCTCTACAATGACCCCACATCTAGAGATAACCAAGATGCTGTTTGCAAGATATCTGGTCAACACGATCAAGAAATCACATTAGTCTATACTAATAGGCATGCAAAAAAAGTTCAATGTTTAAAAAACCAACTTTATAAGTCCATCTTCCAGGTATATGTCTGCATAGAAGGAGTGGTCATCATTGATAATTCTTCCACCTTTAATGAGTAGTCGGTCACTCTGGGGAGAAAAAGAGGAAGAAATGTGGGTTTGTTCAAAACAGTAAACATAACAACAGATTGATGATACCAAATAGGCTTATACTATATGCAAAGCCATTAACATCAAAACACTCACCCTAAGTATAGATCTATACCATAGATTCAGGGGGGTACATAGGCAGTAGAAGAGAAAGACTTAGTTTCACTGAGTGCTTATGACTGACTTTTGGGACATCAGGCCTCATGATGGTCACACAGTTTTACCCTCAAAGCAGAAAACATAGAAACACTCGAAATCCTGCTCCATCCCCTTTTTACCACTACCTTACATTAAGGAGGCCAAAAAGGAACGTGAACCCCGGAGACCAAACTGCCCAACACTGTACATTAGCTCAAATGGGACTCTTAGCACCCCGGGAAGAGTGACAGAGCTTCAAACGGGTAGAGACAAGATTGGAAGAGGCTGCACGGCCCACAGCTTGTGCTTCCCGTACTGTGTTACAGAGGTGCAGCAGAAAAAACAGTTTCTAGTTGGCTGTTTCTGCATGGAGACTGAGGGCATGACGAAGGAATTGCTGTCTGTTGGCTCATGATTCCTGCAGGTACGTGCCAAACGTTCTTACAAGTTAGGTGGCTGGGGGCAGTCTGCACTGGGGCCCCCCACGCTGTGTATCAGTCCCTGAGTGCAGTCTCCAAAGTTAGGTTTACCTAAAATAGCATGTCGTACATCGGGAACAGACCAACCTAAATGATTCTGTGATTCTACATCAAGTCTGCTGGGACACTGCTCACAACCATCACCTCTTTTCATTTTTCTCTATTCAAACGGTTACACTCTGTTCTCAGAAAAAAACACAGATTTTACAGAAAACAATTTTTACCACAGCATATTCCCCAGAATCAATATTTGAATTCCCCCACTGAAGAAGTCATACTGGAAACGCCAGCACCTTACCACCTACCCAGAGACAAGGAAAGGCTGCAACTTCAGTGCATGATGCTTTGGAAAGGCATTTGCCAAGTGACAGTGAATGCTGCAGTCAGAACCTGCTTTTCCCATTCATATATAATAGGCCATTTATTATAAATTAATTCCTTGGCTCACCAAACAGTAACCCACAATCTCCATTTTGTCCATGCTTTATTACTCCTCACTCCAGACTCAGTTCACAGTTTAATTACAGGATGACTCACACATATAAACCACGTGCGTCTCAAGTTCCCAGTTTAGAAAACAACTGAACAAGCTGATATGCCTTCTCGTCTATAAAACCAGGGCAACAACAGAGAGCTCCTAAAAAAAATTATTGATAAAAAATGCTAAGTCAGAATTAGGGTTGTTATAACAACCTTTCTTCAATGCAACTTCATAGTTACAGGCCTAATGTTGAATATTTACTATTGAGCTTGTACATGAATGTTTTGTAGGTTTGAAGCCTATGTACCCCTCTGTATCATTCTAGAAAAGCAAGAAGGGGGAAAGTAGCCATCATTTATAAAGACATTTTAAATACAGTGCATGACAAAAGAGTACATATACAGAAAGTTTGAGGCTCCTCTCCATGTGCTGAAGCAGCCAAATGACCGTGGGGGTGGAATCAAGGTCCAAAACTGCACCAAAATACATCCCCGGGATCTGCCTCACATGTTGGCACCCTCCCACTGAAGCACAGAGACAAGTGCAAGTCCTCATTCTGCAAGTTGCCAGACCAGGCTCCATGTTTTCTCCCCAGCCTCTCTACTGTCGCTTATAATTGTAGCATTTGTGAATCAGCAGCCTGAAATGTAATAAATTTTTGCCATGTGCTGGCAGTAGCATCTCCTTACCATGATGATGAACTGCACTGCCCGCTGACCTGCAGAGACCACCATCTTGTGAGCTCTTTCTAAGCTCATTCATTGCCTTCCTACACATTAATACTGTCCTGCCACAAAGAGGCAAGAGCTCATTGACACCGGCAGGGAATGCTCCCGGAGCACCACATCTGCCACTGCCAATGAGTTAAAAAAAATCTGCATGCTCATCAAGATGTTCTACTCTTTTTTTTTTTTTTTTTTTTTTTTACACTTAGGAGAAGATGCATAATACATAGAAACAAATGTAGCAGGCTGAGAATATAAAACAGACTAAAATAAAACAAAGCACAACCCCAGAAGAATAACTGTATACATCAGGATTTTATATGCTTTTATATATATATGTATGTGGCCAAAACAACATATTAGAAGAATCTGAAACCCAAAAGGATACAAATCTAGTTTTAAGAAAGCACTCAATTATGTGTCACCCATTACATTAAGTCTCACTTACAGTTTATAAAGGATTACTGAATGTTTAGCTATAAAGTCAGCATTTCAGAGGGTCTAAGAAATTCTGGTGAAGAAAGCAATCTGCACTTTACAGAGGCTTTCAATGTTTAAATTCTTGACATCTTCCTGCTCAGAAGAAAATACAAACCTCCCAGAACTGTTGCAAAAGGAAGCAGCATCTAAGCTGGCCTGTGGCTAAGACTGTGCCCAGCCAGGAATAGGAAGCCATGGGATGGAGATGAGGCTGCCAAATCCCCCACAAATTTTGATGCTCCCCACTGCTCCCCAAGTCTGCCAAGCTACCAGGGACACAAGCTACCAGGCAGGTGTCCATGGAGTCGTGCCCAGCTTTCACCAGGACTGATCGATGCGAAAACATCCCTGACATACATTTTGATCCCAGTGAATCAGCAAATTCTGATGAAAAGGGTTTTGTTGGCACTTTTCCCAACCACTCAAAACCATAAGCGCGTCTGTAGGACGTGTTACAGATCGCAACAAGCCAGGAGCAAAGCTGGGTACATTTACACAGACGGTGCTCACGGGCACAAGCAAATCAGGTTGGGTTTGGGTGCCGCACAGACATCTCAGCAGCACGCTGTGCCCCCGTACTCCCTGCAGGGACCAGCAGTGGCTCATCTCCAGCCTGAACAGCGGTACCAAATGCCTGTGTGCACCTGTCCTTGCTGATGCACTTCCATGACCATGCTGGAAAAATGATACAAGCGTAACTGGCTAATAGGGAGGTGTGGGTTCATGCTGACAAGCAATTTGTGAAATTGTTTATGAAGTAAGCTTTGGTCAACGTGTGAATAATCGGAGCCCATCGCAGCCTAAGCTTTGGGTACAGGCATGACCCTGGCCAGAGCACAAAGGGATGCTGCATCCCTACTCTGCTGTGATGCCCACTGGTGCCAGGATGCTTCCTGCACTGTTTCAGGTCACTGGTACTTGCTGCAGTGAGATCCTGGACAGAAATCTGGGCACACGGGGACTGAGAAGTAGGCTGTGTGTGGTCGGGGGCCATTTACTCTTTACCAGGGGCCTGATGTCAGGCAGGCTGCTCGCAATTTTCCTTATCAAGTGCCAAACATCCAGAAAAACTAGTGACCAAAGTCCTCTTCTTCCTGTTAACACTCCAGGCTGGAGGACAGCCACGGTCTGCTGTGTCCTTGGGAAAGCAGGGGGAGGGAGGAGTGACCCAAAACTCATGAATTAATCATGCAGCGCTGGCCCATATTTCCCCTTCCCAGCTGTAAATCCCTCAAGGCAGGCCATTTTCTTTGCCTAGCTCTCAGATGTACCCTCAGCCACTGGGGTGACCTTCGGGTGCTCTCACAATACAAACAGCAGAGCGCTCATTACTCAACCCAGGCGGTGACAGCAATATAAACCTTTATATAGGACAGACAGCAGGGACACAGCAAAACAGAGAGGAGGAATTACAACGAGCATAAAAACTGAGCAATTCACCGGGTGCCAAGACTCAAGGCAATAAAAACCCTGCGCTCATTGACATGGGAGGTGTGGATTCATGCAATTGCTCAGCATTTAGGGGGAGGATTGGAGCTGAGGTGGCTCTCCAGCCATCACTGCAGCATCGATGCGGCAGCACCAACGCGGAGCTGTTCGCTTCCGGGTTTTGGGGCTGGGTATGAGACAGCATCAGCTCAGCAAGCAAACGATGCGTGTCTTGTGCATCCCCACAGCTCCATTTTACAAGCGCTCCAGCACTGCACAGCTCAGCTTGCTGCTCAGTACGATACAGCCGCTCCTATCGTTCACAGCTCTCCACCTCCCAACCCTGCACGCTGCATTCCCGGTGATTTTTTTGCTAATCTCAGGCTAGCTTTTCCTGCTTAATCTGGCAGCAAAGCCACCGAGCTTAGCCGGTGACATGACAGCAATTTTCACGGCAGCAGAAGGAGATGCTACAACCTCAGCATCGTTTGCTGCAGGAGGAGGGGCTGTCTGCCCATACACAAGGCTTTTGCTCAGTTACAACTATTGTTTGCTTTACAGCAAGAGCAACATGAAACATCTGTAAACTGGTGACAATTTGTACAGATTGCCTGTTTTGATTTTTTTTACGTCAGTTTGTCTTAGCTCTTCGTGAAATATATCCATATTTTCACATTCTCAATGGTTAAGGGCCAGCAGAGACAAACAGGGTCTGAATCAACCTGCCAGATGATCCTGATGATGAACCCCACACTGTGGTCCTGAATTCTGCAGAGGGCCCTGCACAATTACAAGGGAAGTCAAATTCCTTCGGTCAGTAAATCACTCAACTCCGAAAAATCTGAAAATATGATCCAAATGTTAGATTACAATGCTGAAGGAAGATCAACTGCAAAGAAATTTAAAATTATCCTTTTTTTTTTCATTCACCTACCGCACTTAAGCCACATAAATTTAAAATTATTACACACAAAAATCTTAAAAAAAAAAAAAATGTGCAATTCTCAATCTACTTCTAGAACTACTGAAAAACACAGCAACAGAAGAAATAAATCTGCCATTGTCTGATATAAGATTCATTAAACAAATGTAATTTCAACCTGGTGCATCATGCCACAGTACAATGCAGCACAAGCTATAGTAAAACACACACTTCTCTGCAGCATCAATATCCATTGTACTGCACTTGCACACACCTTTCAGGGAAAAACCACACCTACACAGTACAAAATGGAGCTTGAAGGGGAAAAAAAAGGCAAGAAAAAGAATCTTAACATTATCTATTCTAGACATACGAAAACATTCAAAGAAATTTTGAAGTGATATTTTAACCAAATAGCAGCATCTGTCCAGACTGCAACTCTGATATATGCTATTATATTTTTGCTTCTCTTTCACAAACGGAATGTCTATCTATTAAACCTCCAGCTCTAAATCACGCAAGTAATGCCTTTTTAATTATTTACAGTTTGCTTTACAATTTAACTACAACGAAATTCACGTGACATACCCAGAAAATGGGTCTCAGCACCACTTCATGTTTAGATTTGGAGTTTTACAATTGCTGCATTGCAGCCGTTGCCAACTGAAGAGGTCTTTGCAACACTTTTAGCCCAAATTTTCCAGTCCTACAGGAGGAGAAAACACTCAGCAGTGATTTCACCCTTTGCATAATTCTAAGGACTTACTAGAATATACCATTGTCCTCAGATCTCCTACAGCAACAATGGGTGTATTCTCTAAAATCCAGATTAGTTCACGGCCCTGAAGATGAGTAAGGATTTTATACTAAATAGCAGTTAGAGAACAGGTTAACTTCTAAATCCACCTCCATTTCCAGTTCTCTGCCTGTAAGTACGTGGTTTAAAAGACATCAAGTTAAACATAACAGACATAGGAAAGCATTAAGCTATGTTATCACACATGCAGCCAAGGCGTTCCTCTTTACTTTTTCAGCATTTGAGAGGTAGAATCCTTTGTTACCAAGACTTTAAAAGGACCACTGAGAGTTAAAAGGCACATCCTCATTTTAGAGGTAAAGCTCAAAATCCCCAGGCCGATGTTTGTGTTCTCCTTGGCTATCAAAATCTCAACATGAATATTTGGGAGGGAGCAGTGCCTCAAAAGCAAAACTCCCACTGGCAGACAACGGAGGGAAATATTCAGAGCTCTTCTGTACTTCCATGCATCCGTTCTTGCAGTTATTTCCCATAATAAATGAGAGATTTAAAAGATACTTGGCTGTCTATTTTCAGAGCTGGTCAGACTCAGAACTGGTTGTGACACAATACAGTTCAGTTACCTCGGCTCTACCAAAGTACTTACAAATAAGGAACATTTTTTAATTTAATGGCAAAGGAAGAAAGACATCCTCCCCAGGAGGAATGCTTGTTTAAAATCCTTTCATAAGGATCAAAGAGCTGTAAATGGGATTTCATGAAGTACTGTCTGCTTATAGAAGATCTGCTTTTAATCAGCACTACCCTCCCTCTTGAATTTTATGTCTAGGTTACACTCCATAGGAAGTAATTTTTAGCTAGGGTGAGCCCTGAATCAACCGAGGGAATTCCTTGTAAATCTCTGCATCCTTGAGGCATCGTTTCTGCTAGGCT
Organism: Anser cygnoides; assembly: GCF_040182565.1. NCBI lineage: Eukaryota > Metazoa > Chordata > Aves > Anseriformes > Anatidae > Anser > Anser cygnoides. The sequence goes on along the minus strand of NC_089876.1, from coordinate 12,983,592 downwards.
ACTAATGGAGAATCCTGCTTTTAAGGTCCTTTTCTTAGTAAACACACTCCGGTATATGGCAATTCATTTAGGAAGGATTATGTTGATTGTAGTAATGCTGTATCTTGGTCGGTAGCCAATGTATTCATTCATCTTTATTCATTTAAAAGATATAATGTTCTTTTGTTTCTCCTTTGGAGACCTAGCTTTTTATTCATCTAGCAATTTCAGTCCTTAATCACACAGTCTAAAAGGACTACTCCTACAGCTCAAACTCCGTGGGGATTTCTTTGCTGTAAATGTCATCTTTGCTTTGCTTTTTGGACAGAAACACAACAAACATCTTATTGATGACAAAGTTCACTGGCATCAGCAGGAGTTTCACCTAAGTATGGGCTGGAGGGTTAAAGCTGTTGCATCATGCATCATAAGACACATCTCTTGGGTTACACACCAGTTATGTCAATTAGAGCTGACAGCAAAATCTCAGCAAGCCATTCACATGAAAGGTTAAATCTGGGAAAAAAATAACAGCAATTCAGCACGGCTTCCTACTACGTGCCACTGAATTAAAATCAGTTTTATTTATGTTCTGGTCAGAAACCCGCACCAGGTTGCCCGGACACAACAGCCTTGGCACCAATCAGGGGCACTACACCTGGTCAAAATCTGGCTGAGACCATAAGGAGCCCCTTCTCTGGCAGAGGAGATGGAAACAAGAGAAACAGAAGAATATCCTTGAATATGGTGTTAGCAATGGTGGTTCGTGATCAACTAAATGCAGTGCATGCACACGCATATTGTTTGCATGTAGACATGTGCCAGCCACAGCAAGTCACGACACCTCCCTCAGTATGAGCACTGGTCCAGGAACAACTCTTCCACAGTCTTACAGCTCTAAGCACTGAGCCAGCCACAAATAGGGTGGGTGAGAGTCATCATCTTTATTTGTGTCCTCGCTATTACACTCAGAAGATTATAGAGTGTAGATTTTACTGAAAACAGTGGGGATATTTATTACTCGGTAGAAATATAATTAAGAGCTGTGGCTTTAAGCCTCATCAGGACACTTACTACCGGTTGAAACTTCATCTGGTTACAAGCACAGTAACAGAAGAGGAAAACTAATCCTGAAGTATCTCTGTCCCAAGGTACAATGCTGCCATCTTTACATGTATCAGGATTAGAAAACTACAAATTATTTTGCTGCTTCTCTCTGTTCCACCTCTCTCACACCTGCAAAAGAAGCAAGAAATGTATCCCAACTAGGCCACACATTGCCCGAGTGCCTGACAGGTCTGTGGGCTCTCCTAGCTCCCAACGCTGCAAAGGAAAATGAGGCTCCTCCCTTCACCCCACGTATAAACTTGCTCATGAAAGAAGCAGAAAGCAGACCCCTCATGTGTCAGGAAAGTGGTTCACTGCCAGTGGTGACTCTTGGCACTCGTTGTTGAGGAAGTCTAAGATTCCCTCTCACCACCTCACCGTATCAGCTGTTTTCCCAGACAGCAACTGTTCATCTTCCAAAGCCGTGTGGCTTCCAGCAAAAGGCAGCTCAGCTCCCCATGGTAGCACCAGCTCTGACACTGAAAACCCTCATGTGCACAGCTGAGGGCACTGACTGACAAACTTGCTGTGGCAGTTCGAGGAACCACTGCCCCAAACTGTTCTTCCTGTCCCTCTGCCAAAGGTTTCAGTCTCCACAGAAGGAGATGATTGAAAGACAGGTCACCAAAAAGACCTACTGTGAATAAGTCAGTAGATGGAAGTGGCTGAAGTGGTTTACTCTCCTGTAGAAAAAGGAAAGACGACGACTTATCACAGAATCATAGAAATGGTGGTTGGAAGTCCAATGACTTCTACCCAACCAGCTAAAGCTGGTTGCCAGGTTTGCCAGGGCTGCCAAATTCAAGATCAGTATAATAGACAATGTGAATTCACAAATGTAGACAGCAGACAGGCAAGCTGAGAGCATCCAAGCCTAACAGAAAGCTACTGATAGAAAAAAATATAACTTTGGGTATTAAGCAAATATACAAGAGTTAGAATGGACCTGGAAGTCCTAGGCGCAGGTGTTTTTAAAGCAGCATAAAAAGTGCTAAGTCAGTCTAAATCTTGCACCAACAACAGAATAATAATGTGAGAATTTTTTCCTATGCCAAGCTCTTTGCAGTGGCTTTTCAAACACTTTTGGCAAGACATACACCCATCTGCAGCTTCATACGTTTAAACAAAGGTGGCTGGGAAAACAGCATGGCCAGGGGAGACATGGAATAGATCCATACCCAGACCAGGACCGAAGATTCCTCATTCCAGGCACTCACCATGCCTTGCTCCTCTAGGAGGTGTCACCCCTGGTGTCAAAGATGAATTAGCTCCAGGCTGCTACTGTCTCACACCAGAACACCCTACATTACCCCAGCACTACGCCCAGGCTCAACACAAGTTACCCATCTTGACCCCCAGCACCCAGCCTGAGACCAGTCTCACAACGGAAAAGCCCAGATGAATTTTGTTCGGATTTGTCTCCCTCAGAGCATTCTGCCGCGTGCAGCTGAAGCCCACTTATTTCTCAGCTCTCTTCATGCCAATCAATTCAAAAGGCTACAACTAAAATTATTCTCTGTGCCCACTCCTCTGAATTTCTCCACCCTCTCTTCATTTTCCTGCATCTGCTGCTGCTTCTGATCTCATAGCAGTTCTCCTCTTTACTTGCTAAGCTCAATAGCGAGAGAGCCTTTCCCTCTAACACCTCATTTTTGAGCTCTCTCCCCATTTCTCAGTCTGTCAGCTCAGGACCAGCAGCTCCTTCCCCCATTGATGTGCCAACTCTTGGAGCACTCCCAGCAATACCATTCCCTTCCCTAAGCGATTCAGGCACCATTTGCCTCTTACACATGCCCCCCTGCATTTGCTTTCGTGACTAGCTATTTTCCCTTTGCTCTGTGGAGTTGTCTTCACACCTCCTCTTCACTGAGCTCACGCTGGTTCTGTTTTAATGGCTGCAACCGCTACTGGAACAAACAAGCCCTGTAACAGACATTTTACGTGCCATATGCTTTTTTACTTGTGCTCTGTACATACTGTAATTTCGAGTTCATCTGGGCTGAGGCCTTGCTTGAAACGTGCCGAGCACTACCAAAACAACCAAGCCAAAATAATGTGTGATGGATATTTCAGTGTCATAATCCCCATTGATTCCCTGTAGCATCCAGCACAAGAGGAGTGTAATAGTGATGTTAAAGCAAGGGGTGGGGGGAACGTACCCCGGAAAATCTGGTCCATGTGAGAGCACGCATGCACAACCAAAGCACAGAAGATTGCCACCTCATGCAGAAAAACACCTCAGCACTGGATGTGGTGGGTAACTGTACTACACACATGGAAAAATACACCCCTGCAGATGCATTTGTGCCCACCCTTGCCTGTCCCCTCCCCAGCTAACGTTCCTGAATCAGGGGAGAGACACCCCCAAGGGCCTCAACAAAGTGGGGAGGACATCACCAAAATGCTCACACTTTGTGGCTCAGTGTTGTCTCTATTTTACATCACCCAGATACCCGCCTGGAGCTTCAAAGACAGAGCTCCTTCCCACAGCAGTGACAGCCAAAGGCACCCAGTTTCTCCAGCCTGACTGCCAGCTGAATGCCACCGTACAATGGAGCAGTGCTCACACAGCAGCCTGGATGCTCTGCAGGATGCGCGAAGGGAAGCAGGGCAAATTGCAAGAAGCAAGGATGTTCAGGGGCCGAAATGAAAAGCGGGGGCAGATTCAGCATGTGAAAGCAGGGAGCTGCCCTGCTGCTTTGGGGGAAAGGGGTGAAGGGGGTATCACTCGGGCACTGCTGATAGCCTGAAAGGTGCACATAATGTGGTGCAGCCAGACAAGGCATGAGGAGGCAGCTATGCCCACCTACCCCTGAAGGTAACCCAGCCGGGACACCACAGGGTGGTCTTTCCAAGCGCTGTACCTGCTCCCACACTGACCAGAGTTGAAACCACCCCCTGCTTCTTCCTTCAGGAAGTTCCTGATGCTGCAGACCTGACCCACAGAGTGCTCCCAGAGGGAAGTCTCAGAGAAGCCCTGACTGCAGGCACGTGGCTGGCCTGGTGCAGGATGCTGCGTGATGTTCCTGCGAGCTCAGGACAGCTCCTGGCCCCAGGCAAGGAACACAGGTTTAGCACAGGAAAATCCGCAGCAATGCATCAGCACACAGGGCACCATCAAAAATGAGCTTCCCATTATTTCACTGAACCTAGACGATGTAGCTCCAAAAAGCAGGAGTGGGGGGGGGGGGGGGGGGGGGGGGGGAACGTTATGCCAGTAACAAATGACATTTTTGTAAGATTTTATCATTGCTGTTGTTGTTATATAACTTTAGAGATCTATTGCATTTCCTCAGAGCCCAGAGGCTTGAAGCAGCAATGTATTTCCTCAGTGGCAGGATGAAATATCCAATTTGCCATACTGGAATGGGGCTTTCAGAAGATGCATGGAGCCAGAGGCAGTGGACTCTTCTGGGCTGGGAAGTCAGTATAAAGTGTAACACAGAGTGCCTGATTTGCTTTTGCTGGAGAGGAAGAAGTGTAAAACATTGAAATAAAAACGGCAGTCCAAGTCGGACGTCTGCCAACTTCACTAATGTTAATCTATGCCTTTGCTTTGGTCATAAAACTCAACACTAACGTTAATGAATATTAATTTATGGAAGCTTCCACACATCCCATTCCAAAGGGAACAGGCTGGGGTTTGGGCTTTCTTTTTCCCAGCAATCCCCTCACCAGCAGAAAAAGAAATCTGGGAGAAGTCAAGAAATTAAAACGAACTGTTGATTCCAAGGCAAAGACCTTGCAGTTCATCCCGTTTCTTCTTTTACTCTGAACTGGAGAGCAACCAAGCAGCTACGGGTGGGTGTGAACCTGCTACACCCCAGCTGCAAATGAAGGTCGAGCCCTGCACGGGGCACTTGATGCCCACCCAGCAGTCAGCCAGGACCTCCCCTGGTCCAGGGGGAACAGGGGCTGGCCGGCAAGCACCAATACCCCGAGCTACAACAAGTCACACAACGTGTGTTGGACCAAAGCAGGACGAGCTCTCACCCAGCACAGCCCTGCTCACCCTGGCCACCAGGCACTGGTGCCTGTTGATAGAGGGAAGCCGTGTCTGTGGTATCACCCAGCCCTGCTTTCAGAAGGGTGCTGCTCCCCTTTTAGCCAAAGATTCTGGCTAAAGGATTTTTTTTTAAATAACGAGAAAGCCTTGAGGTGCTTACAAGCCTTGCAACACCGGCTCAGGTAATGCCTTTAGGGTACATTTTCCCTTCTCCTGAGGCAAAGAGCCCTCCTGAAACCTGTCTCTCTGCTCACCACCATGGTGTTTGCTCAGGCAGCCACCACACCCACCTCTCAGCCTTGTCTCCAGCTACAGAAACTCGCCCAGCTTCCCAGCACCCCAACGGTGCCAGCTCAGCTTAACACACCCAAACCTCTTTCAAGCTCACCCCGATTCCCCATCATCCCCCCCATCCAGCCCCCCAAGAACAAAGCAGGCCCCAGCTGGGAGACCCACGCTGCAAAATCTCTGCGTGGCCAAAATCCGGGAGAAATTTCCCATGAAAGCCCCCTCCCTCTGCCTCGCCTTTATCCCCAGCCTGTCGGCGGGGGGGATGAAACAATATACAGACTCCAAGGACCCGGAGCTTTCCTTTCTGGCGTGGAAAGCCCGCTCCATTGTAGGGGGATAAAAGCATCTAGCGGGAGACAGGCACCGACAGCACGGGGATGGTTATGATTAACTCTTTGACTTCTGATCCCCACCCTGCCTGATGCAGGCACGGCGCGCAGAGGTGCTGGCATCATGGCGCTCTTCCCTTTTTCCACGCTTTCTCCCCACCTCCCCTCCTTCCCTCCCTCCCTCCCCCCCCCGCGCCCCCAGCCCCCCCGGACCCCCTCCCCTGCCCGCCGGGGGCGCCTTGTGCCGCAGCTCCGTCCCCTCCCTCTTTTGTTCTGCCTCGCCCGGCGGCCGAGCCTCCCGGGGCCCAGCTCCGCCGACCCTACACCGGCCCCCCTCCTCGGTCCCCCGGTCCCCCAAACCCTCCAGCACTGGGGTACAGCCGCTACCGGCCCCCCCCCCCCCCCCCCCCCCCCCGCCCCAAAGCCACCGCCACCGGGATGGGGGCTGGCGAGGGAGCGCGGTGCGCGGAGGGCGAGGGATGGGGAAAAATATAAAATACATCAAAATAACGATGATAAATAAATAAATAAATAAATAAATAACGGAATCAAAGACAATGGAGACGATATCACAGCCCTACGATAAAAGGGAATCGAATAACGAAATGAAAGCACTCCCAGCCCGGAGCTGCAGGAGGAGGAGAAGGCACCGGAGCCGGTACCCAGGCGAGCCCCGGGGACCCCCGGAGGCAGCCCCGGGAGATGGGGCTCCCCGCCGCCCCCCCCGGCCCGCTAACAAAGGAGCGAGGGCACCGGCCCGGGCTGCGCTTACCGTTATGTGCGGGATGCTCTTCTTGCCCTGGTAAGACATGTCGGCTCTCGCTAGCGCCGGCACCCGCAACGCGCCCCGAGGACCGGCAGCAAAAAAAAAATAATTTAAAAAAATAAAAATAAAAAAAAAACCCGGTTGGAAATAACGGGAATAAAAAAAAAAAAAAATCGGAGCCCGCTCGGGTGATGGGGTGGGGCGGGGGCGACCCAGCAGAGCTGTGTAATGGAGGCAAAGTTTCCTCGCCCAGAGGAAGGGGAGAGCCAGGCAAACCCGGCACCTTTTTTTTTTTTTTTTTTTTTTTTTTTTTTCCCCCGGCTGCAATAAAACAGGGACGCGGCTCCCGAAGGGGAGGGGGGGGAGAGAGGGGGGGGGGTGTCGGCGAGCGCTGCCTCTCCCGGCGGCAGCAGCGCCCTCCCGGCTGCAGGTCGGAGCGGGATTCGCTCAGCTCAACCCAGGAAGCGTTTCCTTCCCTCCTGGCCCCCACCCCTAGCCCCCCCCGGCCCCCCTTTCCCTGCCCATCAAGCCAGCCGGAGCCTCCCCCCCGCACCGGCGCTGGGAAACGCCGCCCCCCGGCCCCGCCGCCGCCCCGCTCGCACGTTTGGGGTCACCGCCAGGGTCCCACGGGGGGGTAGGCATTGGGGGGGGGGGCATTTCTGCGGCTGCGGGGGCAGGCAGTGGCACTGCCGGCTCCGTCCCCAGCACCGCTGCCCTCCTTGTCGCTGTCCCTGCGGCGCTCTCGGCTCTGCTCTGTCCCCAAGGGGGGGGGGGGCATAAGGTCGGCACGGCCAGGCCAAGGGGACGCTTGGCCAGAAGGGAAACGTGGCTAAATGGAAGCTTCCCTTCTTTTCTGGCACCGGGGGTCCACCCATTGCTTGATTAAGGCTCCACGTACAGCTGTGGGGAGGGTAAAAGCTGCCCCCACGTTAGCCCCCTTCCCAGGCACGAGGAGCCAGGGGCACGCTGCACACACAGCCCTGCCACATGCCCGGGGTGTCCCCCAGCCAGGTGTCCCTGACACACCCCCAAAAATCTCCATTCAGAGCTTACAAACAGCTCTGGTCCCCGCTGCTCAAGGGTCAGGCAGGTGGGTGGCTGCTCACTGCACTCCTGAAGCCAGGGAGCTTTGTCCCCAACCTCCTCCTCACCCCTGGATGCGATCCAGAGGAAGGTTGGAAGCACGGCGACACCCATGGAGGTGCGATGTGCTCACCAGCCGGGGCTTCCAGGCTGAACTCGGAAGCAGCCCACATGGGAAACTGGGGGGAGGCACCACGGATGTCCCAAAAGATGGGGGATGCTGAGGGTGTCCTCCCACAGCCCGTGGCACGGGGGTTCATGGGGTGAGGTGGGAAAAAGGGAAGGCTGCACCGCAGCTGGCAGCCTGCGCAGGCGGTCCCAAGGTTACTGCGGGGTGGTTGCGGGTGCTGTGTCCCACCAGGGGCTGCTCGACACCCACCTGCACTGGGCACCCCCCGGGGGGACACCAGCACCCCTTCGTACTCAAACTGAAGAAGGGGAGAAAAGAGGGGAAAAGCTCAGTTTCACCCGCAGAAAGAGCAGATCGTGGGCAGGCCACAGAGCCTCCAGGCGGGGTGCTGAGGCAGAGGGGGGGATCCGCACCGCGTGGCTGTGCGGGGCAGGGACAGGGCTGCCAGGCTGCGTGTCTTCCGAAGGGGACATCGCTGACCCGGTTCCCAGCAGAGCCAGCCCCCGGCTGTGCCCCCAGCCCACATGCCGCGATTTGGGGTGAGATGGAGAAGCCCACCGGCCTCACTTCTCCTTTCCCGTCACTCTCCCGCAGCCCCAGGGCGGGGAAGCCGGGGCAGACGTTTGGGGCGATGCTCCCGCCTTCCACCCGCTCCCTGCCCGGCAGACAATGAAAGCTGCCGGGGCTCCAGCAGGGGGTCGGGGCAGAGCCAGGGGCTCCCATGGGACAGCGTCGGCGGAGTTTTCTCGACCAGCCCAAAAGTGCGGCGGGGCCGAGCCGTGCCGAGCCGAGCCGGGCCGGGCCGTGCCGGGCCGCTTTGTTCCGCCGCTCGCCCCGTCCGGCCCGGGCTGCGGGGCCGGGGGGAGGTGGAAGGGGGGGGGATACAGGGGTAATAGGGGGGTGCGGAGGGGTCGTGCTGCCCTCCAGCCCCCCTCCTCCGCCCAGCCGGCGTGTGCGGCGTTTAGCCGGCGGGAAGGGAAACTCATCGCCATCACTTACAAAGGAAAAGGATTTCTGCTGCGTGCCCCCCCAGACACCCCCTGGAAGCTCAGGCAAGTGAGATAGTTCACGGGCCAGGACAGGGGGGGCACTGCCCCGACCTTCCGAGCCGAAAAACCCCCGGCAACGAGACCCCGTCCCCCCCGTGCCCCCCTTACCCCCTTGCCCGGGCTCTGCGGCACGCCCCCCCCCCCCCCCCCCGGCCCGGGGGTCTCCCCGCTCACCTGCCCGTTGTCGTGGCCCTGCAGCAGCTCCTTCCCCGCGGGGTAGCGGATCTCCACGCCGGGGGTCTTGTCCTCCCGCTCCCCCGGGGAGCTGATGACCGAGCCCGAGACCTCGCTGATGTCGCTGGCCGTCTCGCTGTAGTTGTCCCCCCCGTCCAGCATGTCGTGCCGGCTGCCGCTGCGAGGGGTCCGGGACCCCTTCTTCCCCACGCTGTAGGCGTCGAAGTCGATGGTTTTGTTCTCGTAAGCCCCCTCCACGGAGGCGAACATCCCCCCGTATTTCTGCCGCGGTGTCTGGGCTGTCGTGCCCGGCCTAGCCAGATAGACGGGCAGGTCATCTTCTTTATTCCAGTTCCTCTTTCTCTCGGCCATTCTCGCTGTCCGGAGCTCTCCCTCCCTCCCTCGCTCTCTTCTCTCTCTGCCTCCCACTTCTCGGCACCTTCTACTACCGGGATAGGCTGCTGGTGACCATAAAAATGAATGGATGGATGCAGCAGTGGCGGAGCTGGGTTGGCTGGTGGGATCTTTCCCTCAGGGAGATGCAAACGGTAACCTCCCTCCCCCCATCCACCCCTTCCAAAAGGATAAAAAAAGAAAAATTAAAGAAAAAAAATAAGAGAAAGAAATAAATCCAAGCGGTATTTAAAAATAGCCGTGTTAGTAAAGAGCACGTGAAAATAAAGTACAAAGAGAGGAGAGGAGAGGGTGGCAGAGGCAGGTGATTGGAAAGCCCTTGACGAATAGGAAGCGCAGCAGCAATTCCCCGAGCAAGGACCGCAGTGCACACGCTCCCCCGGTATAAAGAGCGAGCCGGGGGGGCGGCGGGAGGAAAGGGAAGGGGAGGAGGGAGCCCGCTGCGCGCACCCCCCCGTGCGGTGCGAACGAGGAAAAAAAAAAAAAATTAAAAAGAAAAAAAAAAAATCTGAAATCTCTGCAGGCCGGCTGGGGGGGCAGTTTCTCCCACTTTGCACACTCCCCGCCTCCCTCCCTCCCTTCCTCCCTCCCTCCCTCTCTCCGCAGGAGGAGGCTGCGGCGGTGCCCGGGGAGGGGCTGGGGGGGGCCCCGCTCCTCCCTGCGGCCCCCGGCCGCGCTGCGCGGTCCCGCGGCGCGGAGCCTCGCTGGCACCGCCGGGCGCGCCCCCGCGGAACATCCTCCCCCCCCCCCCGCTCCCAATGGAGCCCCGGGAGCGCGGGCGCGCCCCCGCGGAGCTGTCCCTTCAGCACCCGGCGGGCCCGCAGGCGGCAGATGCAAGCGGTGGAGGAGTTGGGGGGCTGGAGGTCCCCGGGGATTCATTGGGGTTCCATCGGAAGCGGACCCGGGCGGCCAGCCGGGTCATGAACAGCTGCCCACGGGCCCAAATAATGCACCAAGCAGCGATGTAACACACCTGGGCAAGTCAGAGGCAAGCATCCTCCTCTGCTGCGTTTCCCGGCTTGGATGCCCTGGAACACCAGGTTGTTCGCATGAGGGTGTCGGGGAACCAGGCAAAAGTTATGGTTATTAGCGCTCCGAGTCTGGGTAGGTGCAGCATCACGGCTGGTGTTTCCGAGCATGGATGCCCAGGATTCCACGGTTCACTTAATAAACCTTGCTACTTCATTAATGCAGTCATATCATATGGAGATTTCATTGCCGTGTGAAAAAAAAATAAATAAATGTATAGCTTCTAGGGCATTGCTTTGATGCTTCCTTAAATAATTCCCTAGTATGTAGGCAAATCTTTTTTTTTCTTTTTTTTTTTTTTTCTGTAAATGGTAACATTGAGATTTATTGATCATGTTGGGTGGAAATAAAACAAACAAAAAGTCCACTTGCTCCTACACAGGACATCAAACCCTCATAGTTATTGAAATATGTGGGTAGTAGATATAGTGTGACGTGTGACCTTCATGTCTTCCTAAGTGATGGGAAAATTATTCATTTTATGAAATCTATCCTTCTAATCAAGTGATGAATTTTAAGCTCCAGAAATAAATGTTTCTGATGGTCCCACAGTAGGTCAGATATGTGATATGTGATGCATGCGTCTGCTCAATGACTCAGAGCTGAGGAGTACCTTTTGTTTAACATCCACAAAGCCAAGAAAGACGGACTCTATTTACACGTGGGTTCTAGTTAGTTAACATTGCTCAAGTTTCTAAAACTGCTCAGGTTTTTTGAAATAACAAGGAAAAATGCTATTTTTTAACATTAACACATTCATCTTAATGTTACTGCATTAAGAGACCACAAGACTCGGAGAACACATCAAATCAATGTTTTAGAAAACAGCATTAAACTTTCAAGTTATAAATAAGCATAAAATCATATCAGACTTTCTTTGCTTTTAAATTATTTGTTCTTTGAACTGTATCCCCTAGTTTACTGAAACCCGTGCTCTAAATGAACAGATGCGTACTGTTCTTCTGTTCACTATGAGATGAAATTGTAGTTTTATCTGCTCCAGAAGAAGACCCAGTTACAGCCTGATACCCTGTCACCCTGTGAGTTTACCTAAAAATATGTATGCAGCTTTGGAGAAATATAGTGTTTTGTTATATTTTCCTGCAGACACTGCATCTCATCCTGTCTTGGCATAACTTGGTGAAAAGAGGACAGAACTTGACTGCAAGTGCATCCCCTTCCTATAGGACCTTTAATGTTTATATTGACATAGCATAGCATCAATGGAAAATGAATTATATTCCAAATAGGTTAGATGAGAGACAGCAGAAGACCTGGAGACATGCTTGCTTCACTCAACAAAAACCTTCAATTAAAGTCCAACAAGTTTACAGACTTAGCAGTTGTATCTAGAACTCTTCCTTCAGCATTGTGAATTTCAAGAGCTGGAACAGGACTTCCCTGATGCAGGGGCTCAGAGAACATTCAACGTACATTTTGTACCTGTTTTTGCTATTGTATATTTTAGAACATAATTATCAGAAAAAAGGAAGGGATGGAGGGAGGGAGGGAGGGAGGGAGGGAGGGAGGGAGGGAGGGAGAAGAAATGAGCTGCCCTGAAGGAGTGAGAGAGACCCAAGATTTCTTTCTCCCAGAAAAGGGAGCTGAGTCACTGAGACTCCCTCTCTCTGCTCCACATGACTGTTATATGTCTAGCTGCCATGTCTTCCTCCCCTACAAAATTCCATCCTATGCTTTGGTGATTTGGATGGCCCCTTAACATGTAGGAACCATAGATCCAAAACTCCACAAGCTGGTGAAGGTTCAGGTTTCCCACTTCCTGAGCAAGTGATCCAGTCAGTAGCATTCTGCTAAGTCACATTAATTCTGCTAAGTCACCAAAAGCTGAATTGCAGCTCCTCTGCCAAGCAGAGTGAAAGCTTGGGCTTCCTTACCCTGTTAGCAGACCAAATAGCTGATGGTTGGTGGCCTTTCCTCGAAATGGAGACTTTCTAGGTTTCTGTGCAGGGATACAGCTGCATTTACAACTATATTTCAGAAGCTCCATCACCATTTTAGAGTTAAAAATAATTAAAATTATAAAGTTTTTAATTTAAAATATGCATACATTTAATATACAAAATTATACAAATTATACATTTAACTAACATAGAAAAATACATCTTGTTAACAAGATAAAATGTCAACATATCTTACATAATTTAAGTGAGAGTTACAAATCTGTGATAATCATCAAGTAGACTTTGTGACTTCATTACAATTCTGTATCCTCCCTAGTTACACTGAAAATTAGTACATATGTACAGTTCATATCCATGACATGTCTTAGAGTGGAAATCTTTGCTGAAAAGTTATCTGTAAGGTTTTACTGGAACAGATCAAAGCAAGAGAGGCCTCTTTAATATTACTGAAACTTCTCAGTTAGCTTCTCCACTTTGACACCAAAAAGTTTAAACTTTTTGCATTTATTTACAACCCCACCCCCCTGAAAAAAACACACCTAAGTTGGTACATCTGTTTAACAAGTATCAAACCATAAACCCCAGCCTTTTTGTGCATCCTTTGGCACCTCTTCAAATAGAAGGAACCCAATTTGCATCCCTAACAACTTCTCTTCATGACTTCTGGTTACCATCACACTGGTGGCTGTGCAGAAGAGTTAAATATCTGCACAGCAATAGAGCTCAAAAGGCAAGATCTCCATACATTATTCATCCCAGATTTCTCAAGAATACCTCAGGAGGTGGGGAAATATCTTTGTTTCAGTCCAATGTGAGTAGTGAGTCTTTACTCCTTATTTAATTTACATGGTTTCTTTTTCTAAGTTCCAAACAAAAGACAGAAGCCTAATTTATAAACAAGCTATTAAAATCTGTTCCATGCTGCATCTTGTCTGACGTACTGTGAGCCGTGTAATGATTTTCTTTGAACTATTTACATATTCTTTAAAACTTTTTTGTCATCACAGGGAGCAAAATAGAGAACCACCACTTTGAGCTCTCTGATTCTCAGGCCCACATTTTTTTCTCTCCTTTTCCTTTTTTTTCTATTTTCCTTCTTTTTTTTTTTTCCTTCTTTTTCTTTTTTTGGTAGCTCTGTACCATCAAATTACTCCTAATTCCTAGAAGATAAAATTCCCCCCTGTGCTAAAGGCTTATTCATTTTTTCCTAAGATCCACTTAGGACCATCAGTGAGTATATGAATTGCCTCACACAGGCTTTTTGTGTATTTTTTTTTTTATGCAAAAAGTGCTTTTGTCCTGTTAACTACATTTTTCTTCATTTTATAGAGGACAAAACCACAATTCAGAGAGTGGAGAAATGCAGATATTCAGCATCGGTTGGTGCACACTGCACAGTAACCTCCCATATTGGAATTTACATTTGCATATTCATATTCCAATAGCAAGAGTCTGTTACATAAAGAAATAACAGTGAACAGAAATTTATACCACAGATCCCAACAACTCCAAATCAAGGTAGGTCTCCACAACTACTCTTTTCTCCTCCTATGTGTATAGAAAACATTAAACAGAGTGTGATGCTTTAGTACCTATCAAATGTGAGCACTTATTTAGCCAAGTAGAAGACAGCAGGAAATCTTGGTTCCAGGGAGAAATTTTCCCAGTGGAAATTTGCTGGACACTTCAGTGGTACAAGTGTTTCATCTAATACATTTAAACTTCCTCCTTTTTTTGGCTTTACCTTCAACTTGCAAGTCATTGTCAAATAATGGTTTGTGCATGGATGCCAATGTAGAACTTGTTAGCTGTATTTTTAATTCACATCCTACATAAGAAACAGTATACTTTCTTTCCTAACATTTGTACAGGGACAAAAATTCTTGTCCATAATCCCATAGCTACTGATTTATAATGCAAATATGTTTGGAGCCAAAGGCACAATATATTTTAAAGTAACTCTGCTGAAGCAGGAAAGAGGTTTGAGCAAATTTCTGTAATCCTCATGTCTGTTTCCCCTCTGCCTCCTTAAGGCACTAAAGGATTTCCGAAGGATTAGTGGCAAAACCCAGCATGCACATGTCCCTTCCTCCACCCCACAACCACGGAAAATTCAAATACTGAAATCCTTCATCTGCAAGTTAGAAATGCAGGTAGATTTGTGAAGCACAACAGATCAGGGCTTCCACTTTTTAAAAGCCCACAAGGACAAACATCAGCCATGCCTTAGCAGAAGGTTTAACTTGGGAACTGAAGTGTGTATGTGAAATATTTCCTGGCAATTGTATTATTGTGAATGTAACATGATTATCGTGCAGGAGTCAATCACTGTACTCCCAGCATATGCCATCCATATTGGTGTGAAGAACAGAATTCAGGCTCTCAAGATTGCATAAGGAGCTGTGGAAATACTGTAAGCTGCATTTTCAATATCCTGTGATGCTCTATACAGTACAGTATATGGAAATAAATGAACTGCCAAAGAAATCCTCATGTCATACTGCCCATTTTGTCCACACAGAGTGACAGAAGAAGGCCGTATTTACTTAGGCAGAACTTAGCAGCGTCTCGATACTCTGACTGTAAGGAATTTGGTCAAAGCAATATTGTGCATATAAAGCAATCCGAACAAAGTGCCCCATTTTGCATTCTGAGAAAGTTTAACACAAAACAATGACACATGTAAAGCAGCGCCTGGCACATTTGCCATAGACAGCACATCTAAACAAGTTAGCTCCTGCTTAGTGAAAGGAAACTGAACAGACTCTATAGCAACTAGACAGCACTTTCCACCATAAGGCAAACAGAAAATAATAGCTAGGCTCTCAGTCTCAGCTGATAATCTCATATGAAAAACTTTACCACTTTATTACAGTGATTTCAGGTAAAGTTGGGATTTTAATTGCCAATCCTCAGCCACATGAAATGCACCCACCAGTCTGTCAATTTGAATAATAAACAGGGTTTTCCAATATTGGTAAGACGATTTTCATATTAGGAGGTGGCAGAATTTAAAGATCAATGTGGTACAAACCTCAAGGAATGATGCATGCTTTATATTCCTTACACTAATCATTTTAAAATGAAACCGAATGGCAGAAAGCCTAAGATGTCGCAAAATGCACAAGTTCATTATCAACATTTATAACTCATGGTGGGAGATTATGCATAACTACTAAGAAAGAGGCATGATGTTTTAGTTCAGCACTTAATTCAAAAGTAAGAAGTAGGGTTTAATTGCCTGAGAGTTGTGGAAATGATACGTGTTTTCAGGTGGAGGGGATGCACATGGAGAGAAACCTACACATATGTCATTGCTTTATTTTAAGAACTTGTAGTTAAGCTTCAAGTGTTACCATGCCAACGTGTCATCTTGTTACTAATCATAATCTAGAAATGCACATTACATTAATCTGATTTGGGATTCCACAGTTTATATCCTTCTGCCTCCTTTCAAAGAATATCTGCTATTACCGGGAGACAAAGCTTTGTAAAGACCAGCACATTCTAGCAACTAGCTCAACATTAAAAAAAAAAAAAAGAGGACATACAAGTCATAAAACAGTTATCAACAGTGAAAGTGCATTACATTGTAAGGGAGTGTTTTGGAGAGCAGTACCCATAGCTACTCCCACTCAGGTCAACCTGAGTATTGCCTTCAACAGTGCTGTGTGCAAGCCTTTAGTTAAAAAAGCAATGTACATATCCATACAACCACCTATGCACAAGTGTTCACATCTCCTGCCTTCACAAATAGGTATTCAGATATGAATAGCAGGGGATATGGGTGCATAAACGTGCTTTATACATAGTGATGCAAAAACATTTTGCAACTACATGTAATATTACCAACCAGTTACAAAAACACCTACTTCAGGAAAAGCATGTATGCATGTGAATAACTTATCCAAAAATTAAATTCAGTGTGGCCTACTCATGTGGTTGAAATAATCAATCTAGAGTATTACGACACAGTATTTTAATGTTCCAAGTGCCTCCTCAATTCCTACTTACCCTTTTAAAAATCTCATTTCATAGCCAGCACCTCAAGTAACATATCCTCAGAATTACTCAGCATCCTAACTCAGATCAAAGCATTGTTTAGGAATTCTCAAGACCATACGAGGCTGAAGATATTACATGCCTACATAAGCAGACCCATAAAGACTGAGGTCTGTATTTAACATAGAATTTTCTTTAAAATGCAAATGCTGAGATCATAAGAAAAACAAACAAACAAACAAAATCTCAAACCACACATCAGTTTGGCTCACAAGGCCAACTTTCACTACAGGTTGTGGCTAAAACATGGCAGATGGTAAATCAGTGCAGCTTCTCAGTTTTCCCATAACGAAGCAGCTGTGGTAACCTCCAGGTCAAAGAACTTTTCAGTGTTCCTTCAGAGCAGTATTGCTTCTTCTGTGTGAGTGAAACATTGTTCCCTGGATAAGAGGAAGGAGAAAATACAAAGAGAAAAATGTAAGAGAAGAATCTGGATTTCCACAATTTAAAGAAACATTATTCATTTAAGGCCAAAATAAAATATTTGGAAAGTAGTGTGCCTTGGTGCTTCCATACAAACACAATAATTCCAGCATTAAGAGAACACGTTGTGGAAACTGAATTGTTTTAAACACATCAAGATGTTCTCCCATGATTCACTGATTTTAAGATGAAAAGCATATCCTATACTTTTGCTACTCCTTCCTGTAGTCAAGTTCCTCTCATCCATTTATCAATACGAGAAAGAGCAATTCCTGCCATCTTCCCAACACTGTTTCATAATCCCCTTGGCAGGGATCCACAGAAGTAGACTTTTGGATAAAGTTCATTCCAGGGATGATAACCATCACAAATCCAGCTTTCCAAGTAAGCTCTATTTCTATGCCTCTTCCCAGAACAACTTCAAATTCATCATTTGAATCCTCCTTCAAATATCAAGTTTCAAAGTCTGGCTTTGCAATTTCCAATGGGGAATCATTATTACTGTTAAATAACATCAATTCATTGCCTGCATTTGTTGGCTAAAACTTGATATCTGTTACAGAAACATACATCTTAGTACATCAAGAGCATGGGAAATGATATCCACATACAAAATTCTAAAAAATTGATATATTGTAATCATTATTATAATAACCAGCTGGCAATAGTAATTAACTGTCATCAATAAAACACATCCCATTCTCCAACATGTGCTCCACAAGAATAAAATCAGAAACTGGGTGGGGGAAGAGACCTTATGGCTTGTACCTTAGGATAGGAAAACTTTTCCAAGCTGGAAGAGGAAGAACAGAACTAGAAAAAAATATCTTGCAGAATGAGGCAGAGTAATAATGGGGAGGCCATAATTTTTGGAGAAGAAGCTATATGGGATATTGTAGGAAACAAAAATAGTAAGGTATGCAAGAGACACTAATTGAGCCAGAAGTGTGCCAGCTGTGCAAGAGCACAGCTGTGAATCCTAGAGATGAGAGATTTGAAATCAGTCCTTCTGTACTCACTAGTTGGGACTTCCATCTTGGATCAGAAGGTGGCAAATGTTCAGACCTACTTCTGATTCGATAAAACACCAGAAGCTTTCTGCAGACTTCCTAAGATATTACACTTCATCTCTGCTGTAGGTGTATCCAAACCAGTTTTTGGAGTTTCCTCTCTTTTCATGGTCACATAGAGCCCTAAGCTGTACTGCCAACAAGCAGAGTCCATTGCAGGTCATTCTTGTCCTCAGGTGAAGAAAGGGAAGGCTACATGAGTGCTGGTGCTAGGCTAAAGAATCACAGAATCATTTAGGTTGGGAAAGACCCATGGGATCATCAAGCCCAACCATCACCTGACACTACCAGTCAGGAACACATTCCTGTTTCTCGCCTTCCACTAACAGAAAATCTCTTCTCTGTTATCCTGTCAGTGCATATAGGAACTATGCAGGATCAGAGAGATGAGTCCCTAGGACCTCCTAAAACTCATCTTATTTTAGAAGACAGAATTTGCACTTTCAGCCTTTCATTTGCTTGCACAGGAGCCACCCATCATTGCCAGTATTTACTGACTATTTCACAGGGAAAACAATCCTTAACATATCAGGTCTGAAAACTGGTATGGCCAGAATAATAGAGCCTGATTCAAACTTCATTAATTCAATGATCATACTTTTTTTGTTGTTTTGCTTTGTTTTGTTTTCACTTTAGTGACCACATTTTTGTCAGCCACCAATTTAAATTTAAATCAAATTCTTCAATTTTCTAAAGTCAACATTAAAGGATATTTGTGAAACAGGCACTGCAAAACTTGGGAGCATTTACAGTCTTAAAGTCATTATTTGCATAAAATTTCCTTCCATTTTTATAGCTTGTTTCTTGAAAGTTAGTCATCAATTAAGTTTCTTATTTTTGTCAGACTCTTCACCTTCTCTTTCACGTTCTTTCCATTGCTCCTTCCCATATGAACTTATTTATCCCTCATTTTATTCTCTACTCCAGGTCTTTTTCGACCTTTATGCTCCTTGCAGTCTTATTTTCCTGACATATTTATTATTCACCCACCTCCCATTCTTTTTCTTCATACCACTTATCTAACTCTAAGTAATATGGCAACGTAAATGACTACTGAACTGTTTTGTAATTACTCTTGTCAGCGAGGATGTCTCTTTTGTAAAATGCTTGAGGCAAATAAAGGTGGTCTTCATGATGTCACTTTACCAAAGAAAATTATCAACCAAGCATGCGCAGTGCATAAGCACAAAGGTGCAGTTTCCAGCAGGGCTTCATAATGATTAAAAACCAGCTGAGTCTTTATCAACAGTGAACCTATAAGTTTCAGCATGGGTATTTCTGGTGCTCAGAAATCTGCTGGCTTCCTGTTCTTTGTTATGGCTAAAGCACTTGCTTGAGCAGCGATGCAGAGGCCGGGTTCATGCTCCTCCACATCACAAAAGGAGCAAAATCAATTTCAGTCACCAACACAAAGAACTGCTAATGCAGAAGGTCATTAAACAAAACTGATTTCTTCATGACATTGAAGCCTTAAAGGTAACCTTACAAAATAAAAATGTGCTCCACTGCCTAAGCCAGGGTTGAATCATTCCCAACATAGCAAAGATCAGCGATCCATTTTCATGTGCCCACTTGATGTTCTTCAATATTTTATAACCTCTGTGTGGTGCCTGCATTTATTTGTTCTAGCTGCTCCTTACCATTCCCATCTATCTTTGTTCATCATGCACTAAGTCTCAGGAAATTGTAAGATCATAGGAAAGACACAATTTTCTTCTGATTCTCTGAAAGAGGGCATGAAAACTTGTGATACCTCTGTAAAAAGCATATCTAAATGATGTCTGTCAACTTTCCAAGTATTTGAGGTGAATTTAGGCAGTAGACCATCATGTAATTCCAACAGCATCACTCTACTTTTTGACTAATCTCAGCCAATGCATACTGGGAATATTTGCTGATAATAACTAACACACAACATCAAAGATCTGATGTCACCAATACACAGTGAGTGCTTTATGCCTCAGCCCTGATATACAGGGTAGGTACACCATTGTTTTTGTTGTTCTTAGAGGTATTTAAAGGGAAGAAAGTGAAAAATTCAATGAATTAATAAAATTTCTTTATCTCCAACAAGGACATACATATAATCTGTGAACAAATGTTTGAAGAATATACAGTGAACACCTGAAAATAATGTATGCTGCAAAATATAAAATAATTACTCTGCTCTTTTTGGCCATTACCAAGCATCACATATTACCCCCTTTGGCATCATTGAAGCACCACTGGCTTTTACCATTGTTCTGGAGCTACGACAGCACAAATGAGAGAAAATGGCAGGCATGAAGGCTTGTGATGTTCTTCAGCATTTGATAATGAAGTTAAAGATACTTTACTTGGTCTGACTAATGTAATCACGAGCATCCAGTCATTTTTATAATTTCTATTAATTACAGAAAATTAAAAGTCTGTGGCATACGTCTTAATAAAAGTGATCTACCATAAATTGTTTCATGTATGTCTTACAGTACAACCTGATTTCATAATATAAACTTCTTTATTTAGACAAAGTTTGATTATCTGAATATAGAAAAACTGGTGAAGGAGATTGCAAGAAAGGAAATGTTGCAAAGCTGCTTTTTACCACAATACACATGGCATCCCTCAGCCATTTGGTAAATAAATGTTGTTTAACCAAAAGCATACTGATCTTCACAAAAACGTTTGATTTCTGTACTTGGAAAAAGAAAATCAAATAGTATTTGATGTGGTCTTCTCATTCACAACTTGCTGTTTATAAAGTTAATTTTAATTGATGGATTCATGTTGGAGCTCAAGAGGTGTGAATCTCATTAAATTCTGAATGAAGACATATTGATCCCAATTACAACTAAAGGCCAACAGAGCTTGGCTATATCTCAGAGGAAAGGAAAAGCTATGCCAATTGCATCCCAGGGGAAAAATAAAACAAAAAAACAAAAACCCACCACCAACAACAAAAAAACAAACCAACAACCAAACAGCCATGGCTGCTTGAAACCATAAATAAATTATCTTCTGTTAGAAAATGAAATCATGGTAATCTAATTTTTGTGCTTAATAAAGTTATTACATACTAAATTGTGTTACATTTATAGATCTGATTCAACTTTGTTGCTCTGGATTTATGGCAATTTCTTTCTTTTCAAACTAACAGAGTAGCCCTGGGAAAATGAATTCAAGCAGTGATGAATGAGGTTTGTTTTAATCAAATTCTATGCAAAATGCATTACTTTCATTAACAGTTGAATCTGGTCAATATAAAACATATGAGCAATGCTATTTAACGGTATGGAACTTTTCAGGAAAATGTAACACACACTTATATTCACACTGATTGGAGAAGAACAATTTAGGAGTCTTAACTGGGGTTGGGTAATCACAGTGACCAGGTGTTGCAAATGTAAATCTCACAAATGGGCATGGAGAGGAATTCACCACTGTGCTGAGCACCATCCTGGAAGTTTATTTCTTCTAATAATGACATAACTATATATATATATATATAGTTATAGTTATATAGTTATAGTTATATAGTTATATAGTTATATAGTTATATAGTTATATAATATATTTGCTTATAAAAATATCTTCTAAAATAACATCTTTGCAAATACTTCTTGTTCTGATGCAAGACACCCAGCTTTGACAGACTAATGCTTACAGAAGAATCCCAATTCCTAACCTCCTGCACATCAGACATTCCAGAACTTTGCAGGTGGGCAGCAGTAACACGTGAACTTACAAGATCAATCTCTAACCCATAGTCTTGAAAATGCAGCCAAGGCAAGCCAGCTTGCCAAGGAGCGTAGCGTGAAACATGCTGGTATGAAGCAGTCCAAAAATTGGAAATGACAAACTAAGAAACCTCAAAGTCTGATCACAGATTGTTGAGAAACACACAGACAAAAGATAAAACCAGCTGGAATCTTTTTTTTTTTTTAAATGATAAAAAGTTCACCCAGTGCTAGTCCTAGTTAAAGAATGGCCCTATTCCAATTTACAATAAGAAGCAAATAAACTACCTTTATATTCAAAGCATCTTCCACAGGAAGATGTTTACTGATTTGATTTTCCTGTACAGACATCACTCCATTTATACACTCCAGAGCTTTTACTAGCCTTGAAATTGGCACTTATTAAGTATGGGGTCTTTTCATCCTAAGGTAAACTGAAGACGTGAACTTATTTACATCTCTTTACATCTCTCATTAAGACAGTTATAATGGATTTAAAAGCTAATACAAATGAGTTAACCTCACACTATAGAGACAAGAAGAGCACAGCACCCCCAAATATGACAGCAGTATGTCACTATGCGTGTGCAACTAGAACACACGGTGCTTATTTCAGTGATGAACATCTTACACCCAGGTTGACACACAACACTCGTGCAGCCCTAAAACCCATATGCAAATAGAAGCACGATCAGCTCAGCTAGTTCCAAACCTTAAGGGGCTGGTGGGCCACTCCTTTTCCCTGCAGGTTCTCAGAGAGGTATCCTTAACATCATAATTTTAAAGATAAGATTCTGCCGCTAATGTGCAATTCAAGTTTCTCAGAACTGGAACAGATTTACTTAGAGTAAGTAACAGATATGAAGCCTGTAAAAAAAACATGCTTCATTTGCTGGGCTTGATTCAACCTCCTTGCAGCAAGGCATTGCAAACTGAATTAACAGACAAGGAGGGGAAACCCTGTGCCTCAGAGCGGGTCTGTGGGCGATGCTGGGGAAGCCAAGGAGGTAAGTGCAACCATGAGCATTTGAAAGACCTGCTGGCAGAAAAGAGTACACGTGAGCAGGAAAACATAAGATCTTTGGAAGTAGAAGCCATCTGGGCCTTTCAGTCTCAGGAGAGCGCTGTCTCTTTACCAGATGATCTTCCCAGACAGACGTATTCATATTTGCATGGGTAAAATCTACCCAGAAGACCAAGGGTTGCATTCATCTATGCCACAGCAACCTTTGTGCCAGAGGGGCTTTGTCATGGGAAGAGCACTGGTGCCTGCAAATGTGGAGGTGCCATTGTCCTTCAGGATGTTTGGCGATCTGGAAAGTACCACAAACGTCCTTTAGAAAAAAACATTCATTTACATTATTTGAGTTAGGGGGAGTCACAGACATTTTCTTTAAAAGTCAAGGTCATTAAGAATGGCTCACTCAATGTAAGACAAGATTTTATGACTCACAGGAGACCAGGAAAAATCATCAGCAGCACTGCATATTTAGAGAGTAACGTTTAGTCACCAAAGACACTTACAGAGTTATTGTGACCTCCTTAAACACTTTTTTTTTAATTGCTGCAGCAGAGCTGTAGCAGTAACAAAGAAATATCTTCCCCTTAAATGCACAGTCATACAAGTAATTGATCAGCAGGTTTGCCTCGCTGCTGTCAGCGTAAGAAAAATGGGCAAGTAAATTCACATTTCATCAAGGCGTTTTAGATCTCACTACCCCTTCAGCCATGCAGGGGAAAATGATGTATGCTCATCCAGAACAGATTAGATAGCATCTGAGATACGGATTTCTGGATGCTCTGCACATCAGAGAAAAAGCTTAGGAAGACAGGAACACAGAGATATTTGAGATTTTTATTTATTTTTATTTTGATTCATCTTTACAAAAAACTGTTGCAAGCCAGAATAACTGCTAGAGTAGGTAGGATGTTTTTTTAAGTAGCAATCAAAAGAGTGTCACTAGAATAGAAAATCAATAGGAAATCGTAGGCTTTCTGTGGCTGCTTCCTCACCCTGCTGCCAAACCAACCTGCAGGAGATTTGTGGCAGCCTGCTCAGCCCTGTCTGTCAGAGGCAGTGGGTGCAGGGCCTTGGACACCCCACAGCTCAGCTGGACAGTCCCCTAGTCATTTGGAAAGCATAAGGACCAACACCAAATTTTGCTCAGAGGCAACAATCTATAGCCTGCAGAGTTTAATAAATGATTTTATCACAAATCTATCTGCTTTACAATTATTGATGAAAAAACATTTGTTCCCATCGATATTTACAGAGGCAAAACAAGTTTCCCTGGTTAAGCTTTATCCCTGTGGTGGACGATTCAGCATTCAGCATATGACCTCCATAGAAGGAAGTCAACATTTTGCAATCCTGTCCCCTTGAGCACTGAAAAATTTGGAAATCAGACAAAATGAACACAGTGGCCCAGATTCTCTCTGTCATTTGGGCAGGTTTGCATTGCATCATTAGTCCTAATTCACCCTACAGGGGCCATCATGAGCCCCAAAGTCTGTTGTACTACCATCCTCCTGCTCTGTGGCTAGAAAAAGTGACAACATGCTCACCCTCCAGGGACCTCTGACTGCTGAAATGTCAGTCTGTAGCTGTGGATAAGTATAAATTACAGCAGGCTTTAGGCTGCTATAACTTATATTGGGGATGTCTACTGAATTTTAAGTACATGCTTGGGACACACGTGCCCAGACAATTCTCCTATCTGTGCTGGACCAATATCTCTGCTTAGACACAGACTTCAAGGTCAGCCATAAAGTAAGCAGGGGAAAAAGTGCAGGGTGCCAACACATATTTCATCTGCCTTTGCTGTACCGTCGTATCAGCTGCTAGGCTTCCTAGAATACCCATGTCCTCGAATACCATAAGGAAAACAGGGATTTGTAGGCCATCAGACTACAGGCAGCCTGGCACTACGTGAAGAGCTGCTGCTGACCTGCATCCCAGCTACAGAGCTACGTAAAGGTGGGGGTGGCAAGGAGCTGATTTCCAGGCTGCTGCTTGACCCAGCGTATGGTTGTATATGGGCATAACTAGTAAATCCCAGACCAGTACAGAGATGATCCCAAACTAGCGGAGCCACTAGGATGATGTACCTATCTCTTTATCCTCTTTTCCTCCTCACTGGGCTTTGCATGCACTATATCTAAAGCAAGGAGATGCAGGACCTCCAAGATCAGGTGCTGGCTTGTAAGGGTTTCCACACGGGGGTACTAAAAGCGGTCAGAAACACTTTTCACAGAACATTGGATTTTGATGAGGCTGCAGGAATCACGCCTGATTTCCTGCCAGGTCCTCTTCCCTGGTCTTCAACAGCACTGCTGGCAGATTGACAGAGAGTGGGAGTTTGAAAGAAGTTATTGCTCCAGGATCGCCTCAGAGATTGCAGAGCTCCTAAGCTGTTGGCTCCTCTACAGATCTCATTAGGCAGCTTGCCAAGAAACTCAGAGCGGAGTACCCCTGCTCGTAGACTCCAAGGCTGCCAGCTCCCTGTTAGCCCACCATGCAGAAGGACAAGAAGCAAGAGTCTGGAGGCTCTGGAAACGTGCAACTCCTTGGCATCCCCATCAGCCGGAGGATGCAGACAGAGTGCCTTGAGCTGGGGACCCCGAAGCTTCTGATGCTTCCAGTTCCAGGTCTTAACAATTAAGAACTGGGTAAAAACAAACAAACAAAACTAATTTTCATTTCAAATCCGAAAAAAGCCAAATTTATCAAAATCCTCTGCAAAATGGAATGATCTTTTTCCATCTACACCACTGAAATAATAGGCCACTATGGCTGGTCTACAACACATCTTGTGGTCCAGACCCCTAAACATATGGATTTACTCAGCAAACAGCACTTTCATTTCCTTCAGAGGCTTTTCACTCTTCCTCCTTACCTCAGGTATTCATCCCCTCCCCACTTTACTTTCAAAAGCAAGCCCTTCAAGGAATAACATGTTTTGTGGGGTTTTCCCCATTAAACATATCTATGTAACTGTGCAGCTCCAGAGAAAGCAACAAAGAAGCTCAAAAAGACACTAATTTCATATGTTCGCATTGGCTAAGTTGAAAAGGATTTATTTTTCTCAAATTCCTATTATCACAAAGCTCTCTACGCAGGTCAGCAGGCTTATGTAACAGTGATGCATCTGGCTCTCTGTCCCAAATAAGACAGAATATGCTGTGACTGCTACATAACCTTCTGTGCTGTTCATCAAACACTTGTATCCAGCATTTTCCTATTAAAGGAGACCCACTAAAATCTCATCCTTCACTTTTCCAAAGACCTGTAATTGTTGTATGTTCCCAGCCTGAAGCTTACAGTCAGACACAATGAATCATTTTCCTAAGGCGCTCTCTCTCTCTCTCTCTCTCCCTCCCTCTCACTTTTTAAAATTCCCTAGTGCCCATCAATTCAACAACAGTTTTGCTTCTGGAAAGAAAAGATTTTGAGTTAATTAACATTAGTTATATTTCAACATGTTCTTTTAAGTTCAGTTGTTAATTTGTGTATTCACTCCATCGTATTTTCTTACTGATGCTACTTGCTCAGCCCTTTCCTATAACCGTCTCCATTTTGTCATACATCCACCAGTAACCCCTCTGAAATGGCCATGGGCAATGCTCAGGGAATTTATACATCTGCACAGGACACAGCACCAAGGAGATGCTATCCAGACTTGGATGTTGTAAAAATCTTTTCTGCATTAAAACCAGGACAAGGTATTGGGAAGGGGAGAGGACACAAATCAACAGCAGGTGCCCAGCACTCATGCTGCCATGAAGTAAGTACATGCACATCCATGGCATGCATTCAGACTTGAGAACAACAAATTTGACCCTCTATTGTAGTCACTATGACATGTTTTATTCAGCTATTAAATAAATGTAGACATCTATGCAAATCCCAGTTCTAGACCAAGAAGGTAACTCTAATTTGCAATTCCAATCTCCAGCTAGCATGGAAATGAAGCCACTGGCTTTCTATTAATATTCTAATATGGTTAAATGCGGGATGATGCACTAGGAGCAACATGTGCAGCCCATGCCTGCAGAATAGAAGACCATGTCCAGAACAGCTCCAAAAATGATGCAGAGACTTTTCTAGACAACAAGAAGTCAGCACGACCATAAAGCACAAACCAGAATGGGTTAGGATTATAGGATAAGGGATGTAAACTAGCAGCCTGGTTGACAGACAAGCATTTGACATCTCCTGGGGGCACCTGCACTAAGTGGCATGTGTGAACTGAGGATTCCCTAGCGTTGTTTCTGAGTATGAGGCTTTTCAGAATATACATGCTATAGGTATAACTTCCACATTTCTTTTTACATTTGTTTCCATTTTTACTACAAATAAAAATATTGACACTAGAACAGGAAAACAATTTGATACCAATTTCACAAAAACCAGTGGCTTTATCTGCATGAGTATAACTAAAACTTCAAAAATTCACATGTGCAATAACATCCAGAGCATGGCCTGTTAAGTTTATCCAAATAGTAGGCATTTTCCAAGTAGTAGGAACAATTTTATGCTCAGTTAACATATGCAGTGCTATACTAAGCCCAGTTAATCAACAGTATCTATTCTGCAAACAGGAAAAAAATTCTGTATGTCTATCACACTCCATCAGCTTTCTCCACCCACTTTAAGCAAGTAGTTTCAGACTTTCTGACTACATTTCTATAAAATACACCCTTCTCTCCTACAGCTTGTTAATGCATTAGACTGTAATTTTATAAGGAGCTCTTGGAGATAACCTTGATTACCTCATCACCTTCAACAGACTTGCATGCCTGTGGAGCAAGAATCCTATTTACCACCAGAGATCCTCTGGGTGTGCCTGCGGAGAGAAGGCCATGGATGCAGATAACCTCTGCCCTTTTAGGCTCTGCTGTGAATAGGTGGATGAGAAAAGAATGGCTCTCATCAAGCTACAGATAAAAGGTAGGACAGACTCACTGGAAAACCCCTGGAAGTGGGAAGTTCAGTCAGTCACTTGCAAAGGAAGACGCAGATAGTGCAATCTGTCTGGGTGGGATTTGAGGGGAGGGATTCTTATGGTCAAAATGTTTGGTTACTAAGTGCTTTCAGCCAGGACTTCAGCTGGCATAGCTTCATGGGTGAGCTCACTTCTAGACTGATGGCTTAAGCAGCTGGTTATGTACTTGTGGCTTTTAGTTAATGGGCTTGGTCTTGCAAACCCTCCTCACACAGATCTGTTCAAGAGGGTTGGAATGAGAACAGTGCAGTCAGGAGACAGAAAATTAAGCCCAAAGTACTAGGACGCAACAGTTCTGCTGGCACCAAGTTACTGCAAACAGTTGCATAAGCTGAAGAAAAGCAAGAGCAATAGTTACAAGTGTCTGCTTTTAGCATTATATTTACAGCTTTTTCCTGACTGTGCATATATTAAGCAGATTGCAAACTTGTAGTGAGTGGAGGGAACAATCTGGATATTTACAAAGCAGTTAACCTTTAGGAATGACCTTTGTATTAACATTAAACCAGTCTGCTTCATGTTCAGAGGACCAGTATTTTCATTATTTGGAAAATGAGAAAACATTCTATAATTATCTGTGAAGATAGCCAGAAAGAAGATTTCAGCTTCATACTCTGAAAGATCTTGGCTGGTAGAGACTGTACAAGAGATGGAATCAATGCAGCCCTGAGACAGTAATGAAGCACAAACGGACAGTGCCACAATGAAGCTACTGCATAAAACAGCCCAGGACTGGGGTGAAAAACAAAATCTTTTTTGTGTTTTTCCAGACATGGTGACCCTTCCCTGCAGTGTTCCCGCTGACTTTCTCCTAATCCAAACAAACATACCACACCTGTCTTTGTTGAGAACTTACTGCCAGTATCAGCTAACAGCTGGACTCCTCAGCGATATCGTTTATCCGGTCCTAAGCTGGGACCAAAAAACTAGGAACAATGCTTGGCATGCCACCATTTTTCTGACCTTACCTCAGTGTTTTCGTGTTTCCCTGGCAACTCACAAAACTCACTGAAAAAAAAATCCCTATTATAATGGAAAAAGTAGATTTTTATATTTAGATTTGGCTAACCCATCCATTAAGAAAAGGAAACAAAATCAAATGACATTGATAGCGGCAGTAACACTGATGTAAGATAAACACGTTATTGTCAATGACTACATCTGCAGAAACAATTAACTGAAAGTACAAGACACGGTTGTTTGTGGACGTCCTGGTCTGATTTGCTCAATTTACTTTGTACTTTAGCAAGGTATTTCATGAAAACATTTCACACATGTTGTGAATGCTCTAACTTCATTGCAATTTCTTTCACTTGCTTAGCTGATTCAAAATTAGCTCCCTGATAAAAGACCATGTGACCCAAACCCTACTTTCCATTCACATTCAAAGATACAAAAACAGTGAATCAACCTTTGGTTTTCTCCAGAGAGAATATATGATGGTCCCAAACTGCATATTAATACAATGAATTATTCAAAATCACAGCAGGTAACAACAAACATTTTGTTAGGTGTAATGATACAGCTTAAACATGAAAAAAAAAAAAACATAAAAGGAGTACAATTAGCAGCTACAAAAGCAGAGTTCAATTAAACAGGAATACTGCTGTTGCCTATGCACTTCATCAGTGGATGGTTTCTGCTGCTTCAGCAGTACAGAACCATTCCAGCCCCAGGAGACACCAAGGTCTCAAACGTCCTCTCTTGCTTTGTGGGAACAGAAACCCAGAGGCCCATAAGAAGGACAGGTACATATCCCCCTCACAAGTCCTCCTTCACTTCAGCAAACAGGAGGCAAGTCTACATCTACTTCCAATTTGCTCATTCTCACTGGTAATATTTGGAGAGGAATTCAATAGATCATACACTTCTCCCTTCTCCAGCACATTTGCCCAGTACAATCCTGTCCCAAATAATTCAGTTTCACTACATCATAAACTATTATTGCAAATAATTCCAGCCCCATTTTTGTAAATGAGGAATATGAGGTCTGGAGTTTAAGAAATATGCCCCCTATCATTCAACAAAGCACAAAGAATACTTCTTGGGGGCTAATTAGTAATTCTTATACACTGCTGTCTGACTCAGCATGATGTAAGGCATACTTTAATAATGTTTCTGGAAAAAAAAAAGTTTCAATTCCATTACAGGAACATGGATTATGGGAAATGAGGCTTAATGTGTGCATGGTCTGAGTTGTTGCACACCAGTGAAGAGCAGTCATTCAGCACACTACAGATCCTTACTCTATCTCCTGAAACACAAAATCTATCACAGAATAATATAATTTAGGAAGCCTAACAAGAAGACATAGAACATGTCTCCTCAGAAAAGCACCGCACTGTTTATGTGAAGAAAATTCAACTCAAAAAAGAAGAAATATGAAACATAAATACCTGGTGCTGTGTTCTTTAACATTAACAGACGACCTTCTCTTTTGACTGAAGGCCTCAGGTTGGAGATAATACTTCTAATATATCACCAGCTCTTCCTCATTCATTTATAATTTACATGTTGTGTCTCCCCAGGTAAACATTATTTAGCAATACAGAAAAGACAATTTAAATCTTCCTTACACCCAGAAGTAATTTTTATTCTAAGTGATATGTGTTAAGGGATTTTGGCAAGCTCACAGGGAGCTTCTAAATAAGGTAGTTCATTCACCCTCATTTCCTTCCACCCTTCCTCACTCCTGTATAAATAGATATTCATGTGATGCCTTGATGAGATTCATTGACAGTGCTGGGATGCAGCCAGTTCAACGGGTGGTCTCCTCTGATGGAGGGCAGCTCTCCCATGGCTCATGTCTCTGCACAGGCAGCAGCAAGGAAGAGGATGACCTTTCTTTCTCCCCATTCAAAGCCCAAGACAACATTTTAACTTGCAGTACCAAACACCAGAGTCTGTTCTCTAAATCATTATAGCCAAAAGAACTGCAAAGAGACTGTGAAAGCTAGCTTAGATGTCCTTCATCCTGTACTTTCGCTTGAGCGTATGAAGCTGCTGAGGATTATGTGCCTGATTATCCTGCAAACTGCATGGCCTTGAGCCTGAGAAAGGGCACACAGCTCTTAAAGAATGACACCAGACCACTTCCCATGTATGTTCAGGTCATTTACTTTTCTCATGGAGACAACAGTTTTTCTTTCTTTGCTTCAAAATATGTAAATCCCTGCCATTTGCAGCAGCAAAAGGTGATAAATGCACGCATCTTTCCTAACCCTAACTTCCTCCACTATTGTCCAAGGGACTCCAGCACAGAGCAAGGCACTCAGTTACCCAGATGGTTTTGTGCCTTACTGCCCTGGGTACATGGGCCTTCTTCCTGCTGTAAGCTAAACCTTGAAATGTGCTCAGTAGTTCTCTGCTTGCAAGACCTCTTTCTGTAAGACTAATAGACACAAGAGACTCCCACATATTCAGTATATCTGCTTCATTGCTGACAGGAAGAAGAATAACGTGGATAATTCTCTGAATTTGCAA
The DNA here is from genome assembly GCF_040182565.1 of Anser cygnoides. Classification (NCBI taxonomy): domain Eukaryota; kingdom Metazoa; phylum Chordata; class Aves; order Anseriformes; family Anatidae; genus Anser; species Anser cygnoides. Next base: position 12,952,554 of record NC_089876.1, on the reverse strand, counting down.
ATCCTTGCTTACATAAAAAAAGTGATTAGATTAACTCCTAGGTGAATAAGACCTTTGCAGAATCAGAACCTATTTTATCATCAGAAATTACACATGAGAGGGAACTACTGGGAGAACTTCTATTTTTATTTCAATAACTCTAATGTTATTCAGCCTGCTCAAGTAAGGACCGTCTTGATATGCCTGGGTGGGTGTTGGCTGCAAGGATTAACTGCTCTGCATCTCCCACGTTTCTGACAGCGCCAAAGGTTTTGAACAAAAACAAACGCCAATGTGAGCAAAACAAATACTCAGCCATTCCGAGCCCCACTAATGTGGTGAAAGAACCTTTTTCTTTCAAGTTCTCACCTGACTACCACACTAAATTACTTCTGTCAAGGATGCAAACCCAGCAACTGCTGCCTCATTAGCTGCTGCACAGCTGTGTGAAACAAGACAACAACTTGCTAACACAAAAACCATCTTCACCGGGTGACCTGGAGGAGGGGGCATGCAGAAGTTTGTGTTCTGCAGCCACCAGCCACATCGTCTACCCCTTCCCTCTTCTCCAGAGGAAAGCTCATTGCACAGCCAAACTTTTTTGTTGGCTCTTGAGCATGAACAAAACCACCTTTGTGCTGGGAAGGAGGGGGGGAAAGCAATGTAAATTGAATTGCTGATGCAAGAATCTTTCTTCCCTTATTTCTCCTACAGAAAGCTGTCAGGACGGCGCTAGCCCCGCTCAGGGAGCAGGCTGACAGTCTCAACAAAGCAAGTCACAAAACTGATCTGGCTTTTCAGGGCCAGACAAAAAGGAAAATTGCTGGGACCCTTCTCAAGCAATGAGAGGTTTTCTTTGTAGCACTGCAGGCCAAATGAAGGCTCACGAGAGACTACCACTTTAACTCTTTTTTTATTTCACTGGCTTAGACTCTAGTGCTGTTTCACAGGCTTAGCCAGAAGCTTCAAGTAGTAGCACAGTTGAGCTGTGGCTACATGAATATTTTTAGATTGGTTTCCAATGGAAACAGAGCATTCACCACTACTGTGCCTCTCCATACCTGCATCCCTCCATCACTTTTGAACCCAGAGGCCATATTTAACTAAAACCAACATAGGAGAAAAGCCTCAAAGTTCCCCCAAGTTCCTGAGAACTAGGAGACCCAATTCAAGAAAGCAACTCCTACGAAAGTAAGCTTTCTCACTACAGGAAAAGCTACACAAGTTAGGTTTTTTCCCCCTAGGGAAAGCACGTGGGTCCTCTGTGTACCCAAATACTGCAAAGTTTCAGCTGGGGCATAACTCAGAAATCTTCAACACACAGGCAAATCTGATTCAGAAATCTGCTGCTTCTTCCCAAGTACCACTTCTCATTGCTTTGTCATCAGTACAGGCCCCCACAATAGACCAGCATGAAACCACGCCTGTTATCTAACTACAGAGGGATCTAGCCTTTTCTCCTGAAAGATGAAGTTGCCTTGTCCCTACTCTAGCACACAGTCACGTGCTTCAACAATTTCATTCAGCACCAGAAACTTAGCTTCACAGAAACCACCCTTTCTCCATGCTGGAAATATCCAAACAACATCTGCTTCCAAGGGGCACGTTCACACGTGGGATCAGTACCAGGACTGTCTTTTGATGGTGCGGTTGCAGACTGCAGCAATGAAGCTCACATGGCATCACGTAAGGGCTTTCCCAGTGAATGACACCTCTGTGATTACACCTGTTCCACAAAAATTTGGCTTCAAGTGCCAGTTTTTCTCATACTCCACAAGTGAAGGGCCTAATTCACGTGGGACTGAGTACTCACTCAAAGGGCCTATGTATTACATTGATGAGGGTGCTGGTTGCTAAAAAACCCTCAATTACTTTATTTATATAGATAGCCAGATCCTTCAGTGTCTTTACATTGGTAATGCAAGGTTACTATAGCAACCTCTGTATGACCCGCATAGTCAGGATAGCAGGGAAGAGCTGATAGCTGAATTAATGCATTTTCAGCCTTGAATAGGAAATGTTAAAGATTAATGGTCTATGAAATTCATATATTCTCTACTCATTATGTTATATTTATCCTTTTCCATCTCCTTTTTGAAATGCATTTATCTTTAAATGTTAAACTAGTGCACATGATACAAACATTAAGAAAACATCATTTAAGCTTATTTCTTTTCTATTTTCAGTTTAGCAAGGAGTTAAACTACTTTAAAAAGTCCAAAGACTAAAGTACTTTTCACAGTATGGCTGACCAAATCAATAGCATCTTGTTAGAAACCAGAGTTCACAACTACATTTGCAGATTATGCATGTTTCCACAGTATTTAAAATAAACAAATTCAGAACTAGCTAGCTAGTTTAGGAAGCATCAAGCACAGAGATCGTATTTTCCTTCAATTTGCTTTTTATTTTCCTGTACTTAACTGTTTCTTAGGAGGTCACTAACTTTCATTCAACTAGACGCTTGCCAGCAGTCTACTATAAGTTCATAGTGCATCAAAACAAAAATTAAAAATTTGCTTGACGGTACCTCAGCAGACAAAAGGAGACATTGCTCCTGGATGCAGGACCAGATGAATGTTATTCACACAACCAGGATCACAATGATATGAAGGAAATGTACTGTGTAGGGAGATAGTGGGGAACAGCAGCAATTTTTTTCTTTCCTTTTGCTGGAGTGTCATTACCATGTTCACCTACTACAAGAATGACAGGCAGCATGCATAGTTTTAGTCTGCATTTCCTTCATTACTACTGCACAAATTGCTTGTGTGTGCACACATCATCGTAGACCGAAAAGACGTGGGTGGCTTTATCTGCCTTTTAACTGCTTCAGGTTCAGGACAGGCAAGAAATTCTCATTCAGATCAGGGCTTCAAGTGAGATTTAATAGCATATAAGTCATATGGCAACCTTCCATATAGACATGAAATTCTTTCTTCACAAGACAGTAAATAAATGTTCATTGTTCTCTCTCAGGCAAGTACCTTTTTTATTATTTTTTTTATATATGTCATGGCAATATAATTCTTCTCTGAGCCAACTCCTTCTCCCAAAGGCAACAGGATTATTTTTCTATTTTCAGGAAGGAGAGAAATTGAGCTTCAAAATGCTGTGCCTGAAAGCCATACACTATAAGGGAAAAAAAAAGACCAAAGAAACCCCACACCAATATCAGTGGAGGAACTGATGGGGATGAACTAAATCCAGTAAAAGAATCTTCCATCACTACAGTCTTGACACAAAATGCCGAAGTACTTTTGTCCTTGGAGTCTCATAAAGAAGACAGCAGCTTAAGGGATTCTTGGACTGAATAACTCTGTCATCCAAAGGATAGTTGGGATTTTGGGGGCGCTTTTGCTTAGTTGGTTGGTTTTTAGCTTTGTTTGATTTCTCACTGTGGGAGATTTAGCTAACAAAGAACTTGGGTATCTCTTGTATTTTTATTTTTATTTTTAATTACTTCTATTGCCATTTGTAGACAGTATGGGAAGGATAGGCCCTCACAAGTGCAGTGAAAAATTCACCCTTGTTAGTCCACAGTCATTTACCAATAAACCCACCATTTTTTATGTAACTCAGGGGCAGCAGGGAGGGGAGAGAAACAGTTAAACTGGCTCCATCCAATCACTTCCCCAATATTAAGAGAGTTTTACTTAATTCTAATCAACTTGCATAATTGACAGCAACCCAAAAACCATCACGCCATATGTCTAACTTCACACTTGTAACATTCAGACTTATTTCTCTTTGATATTTTAAGGCTTTTAGCTAAGATTTTTAAAACTTGCCTTCCTTAGCCTACCAGCTATATTTAAATGGCCTGCTTTTTAAAAGTGCTGAGTATGTCGCACTGTCACGGGGGTCTGAATGCTGCTTAGCTTTTCTTGGTTGTGGTCTCACATGTCATGAGTTAATCTTCATAAAGTCTTAGACCATGCTTTTTGCAGCAGATATCAGACATTAGTTTTGTAGTTGTTTTAGTTTACTAGTCCTACTGTAAAAGAGAATGAGAATAGATTTTGGGGGCCAATCACCATTGCATTCCCTCCTGTTTTTGAAAGTGAATATTACATCTCTCCAGCTGATGTGACTGTACATCTGTTCTCTTCACCCCTTTGCCCCCTCCTGTGTTCTAAGCCTTTTATTTTAATTGGCTTCAGAAAAGGTTTCATTAAATAAGACAGCACTCTGGCTAGCAATTAAAGTGTATCAACATCATTTCTGCAACCCTCCTTTGAATACCAGCCCATCTCTCATCTTCTGTAGAAAAAAGTCAGTCTTTAAAAACAACATACAGACAAGCAAAAATATCCACAGATGTAACAAAGTATTGCCTGAACCCTTTATAAATTATTCTTGTGTTAAAGGTTTCAGTGAAGTTCTTTAATAAAATTTAATATTAAAATATCTATCTAAAAACATCTAGTAAAAATCCCTGTTAGTACAATGACTCCATCTTTTCCCATTACACCAAATTTTGTGTCGACAAGTAGCAATTCTAAGACACTGCCTGCAGTGGTGCAGAAACTTTTAAGGGTGACTTTGTAGGTCACTCTCGTGCTTCAGACACTCAGACCCAAGAAAATTGCACAGGCTTCTTTCTCCTCCACAGTCTTCTTGGGAAATGCTGGGGAAATCACTTGGCCACTCTGTGTCTTAATTGTCCCCTTGTAAAAACAACGATATAAAAACTACTCCTATTTTTAAACACCTGCTTAAACCCTCAGATTATCTATAATGTTTAATTACGTACCTTTTTCTGTTGAAGTTCCCAAAATGTCTTCATATCCTTAAACACACATTTAAGCAGTTTTGCTGATATGGTGCTAGGGTGTACATAGAGTATTCCCATCTCTATGGTGATATTTTAAGCTATATAAGAATGCATTTTAAGATTATGACCCAAGTCAATATTTTCTTTCCAAAGTCCCAAGCAATCATGTCCGTTCTGCTTTTGCTAAAGAATCAATGTGGTACTTGGCTGCATGTGTCCAAATTGAAGCCATTAATCTTTCCTGTTTGTCACCTCCAGATTAAAGTGCTTTTGCAACCACTGATAATGCAGCATACTCCTGATGTTGAAACAAAATTGCATGTCTCTAAGGAGGCTCTACTTAGATGTAAAGGATAAGAATTGAATGCTTTGTGAATAGCACCATGAGCAAGAAGGAAATTGTGTATTCATTCAAGCTTTGGTCCTGGCTAATTGTAGTGAACTATAATTTACTTTTGACTTTAATAGGAGCTATTTTATTGCTACTAAGAGCATGCAAGTAAGTATTTAATATACTGTTAACAGCAAATATCTTTTCAGTTCCAAAGTACCATCTTTTTTGAGACTGTATGATTATAAGAATAAAGACCATATGTTAGCAGCTGGTTGAAAAGTGCATGGTTACACAATATTTTTTTTTTGGTTGTGTTTTTGTAGTTGTTGGTTTGGTGCTTTGTTATCGTTGCTTCTTTGTTTTTAGCATATACTTGTTTTTAAAGGCATTTCCTATTTTGTGAAACATATTTAGGAGCAAGTAGAAATATTTTTGTTTAGTTAAATTTTTAACATTTTGGTACAGAGCACTAAAAATGAGTTTGCTGTCACAGAGCATGTCTACTGATATATTCGCAGTGTCTCTGGTGATTTACAAAAACATCTAAAACCCAGCAAAATTCTCACATATCTAAGTCATGTCTAAGTCTACTAGTAATGAAGTGCAATAGAAGCAGACAGAGCAGAAAGCTGGTGTTAATGCCCTAATATCCATAACATACAAGTTTGGGCAGGCTTAATTTTGGAGTAGCTTCAGTCTGATCTCAGGGACTGAAAGCCATTAGCAGCTGGAGAACATTTCGCAGTTTAGACTGATCTAGAAAAATTAATTTTGCCTACTCCACTCTAATCTAAAGAACAGCAGAGAAGGGATGACCAGAAGATTCACTTCAGCAGATTAAACATTCAGGCCAACAGATCTAACCTGAATACAAATCAGGTATTTACAGCATGTAGAGACTTACGTACACCAACTAGCCATCCATCTATTTTTCTTTGTAAATTTGGCACTGCAAACATTAATGTTCACAACCTGGTTCTGAAAATCAGTGACTTCCAAATTTGTGAAGAGGGGAATCACTCCTATTATTGTACACTGAATAAATGGTGTCATACAAATTCATATACATCTTAAAGAGACACCTTCACAAAAGAAATTCAGATTTCCATCTGAAAAATATTCCATCTACTTTAGTTAAAAGCAAAACCTACAGTGTTACTATTAATATCAGCATATATCTCTTAACTAAGCTTTAAAAATTTCCATCTCTTGCTTGAGCATCAAGCTCAAGAAGAGATGGTCTGTTCCACACAGCCCAGATGTGCTTCAGTTCTCGCATTTTTCTCTCATTGCTCACTCTGCATCTGCCCCCATACGAGCTCTCTAAACAACGACAAAAGAGGCTGGGGCAAAGATGATCAAAAGCATGGCTTTGAGTGTCCAGGCAGGAACACAGCAGGCAGAACATTAGTTCTTCACCTCTCAGAAACCCATCTACAACCCTACGCAATATGAATGTGTTAGATCAACTTGTCCATGTGATGATCTCAGTCAATCATTTCTTATAAAAACTATGAAAGAAGTATTGCAGATCAGTACTCATGGAACTTTTGCTTTTATTGAGGAAAACCTTTATCATTAGCTTTCTATTCCCTTTCTACAGTTTGGTGTGGTATGTGCCAGGACAGTTGTCAGTTTGATCTGACATATGCCAGACAAGATCTATGCTTTTTTAAAAAAGAGGGTCTTAAAATATTTTTTAATCTTATATCTGCTTCTGTTGAATAAGCTATTCAATTAATCAGAAACATTAAAAGTCTTGTGTGAAGAGCTTTGACTAAAGCTTTACAAGCATTATTAAAAATAAGCTTAAACCTAATAAATTAATCTAGGGTATAACACAAGAATGACTGGATTCTCATCCAGGTGGGTAAAACTATCTTGCCTCGACTGGAATATGTTATGAAAAAGGAAGGAATTCCTCTCTTATTTGTCTGGATTGACGTTGTCTCATTTTATTTTGTCGGATTTGCCACCAAGACCAATTCTGTTGTATGAAATTGACGGTTTTCAAATTTTGATTTCAAAGGTAAAAAAATAAAAATAAAAAAAAATCTAGAAGTTAACAAGGTTGGGTTTCAGATGGGTAAATTTGTGTTGCATTTATAATCCGACAGGCTGACCAATGTCATTTCTGTGGTGACACACAGCACAGCCTGGACACACACAGCACAGAGACACTCAACAGGGGAGGCACGTCCATAAGTAAGAAATGGGAGGGTTGCCTCTCTGAAGGCAACAGCAAGAAGGGAACAGTACAAAGGATGCTTGTGCCTGAACACTCAGCCCCTCTGACCTGGATAAAAACCACCTTTAGACCTAAATATCTATTCATATATAAAAGTTACAATATCATAAATATTCTTTTAAGCTAAAGGGACCTGCCACAGCTCCCCGCTGAAGGGCTGTCTGGAGGTGGCTTTTCAAACACACTTCAGAGGGTTTCAAAAACCAAACAAATAAAAACATTTAAATAAGCAAATATCATTGCTTAACTTATGTCAGCCTGTTCATGCAGGGCATGTAACAGCAGTATTCATTATTTCCATTTGTATTCCGGGATGCGTATTACGCAGAATTGTTCAGGTCTCTGAGTAGCCAGAACTGTGTAACAATTTTGCAGCAAAACCCAAAGTCAAACTCAGATGTCACGTTTTACAGACTAGGGATTCTTGTCAAGGAAATCTGATCTGACTCTTTTGCTTCGTGTGCTGCAGAAACCTAACTTTCCAAGACATTTGGGTTACTGTGGATGGACCTGACTAAAACCTGTTTACCAGAGACGCTCTGCCTAGCCAGTATTTTTCTCCACCCTTCGCCAATATACAACTTTCTGCCTCTTACTTTCTTCAGTAAGAGAAGGCACAGATTTCTTAACAAAATTACAGAATATCCTCCAAACTTTGAGCACGCTGTACTTCTAACCCACAAGTCTTTACATATTAATTTTAAATTCTCAAGGCAAACTTTTCCATAGACGAGTCCTCTTTATCATGACATTACTAACAACCAGTCCGTGTTACAGGGAATAAAAACAGGTCTTAATCAGGTCACCTGAGGTTGTTTTTTATCTTCCTGTTCTGGTAATCTCCTTATCAATCTGTATCAGATCCAGATATTTTCATGTTAACCATGGCAGGAGGTTGGATTCTTAAAACTGAAACCAAAAGCCATCAACTTTTCTTATAATTAGTCCCAGCTCCAACTCCATCCATCTGCTGTCACTTGGATCTCTCCTTTAACGAGACACTGAAACATTGTTCATCAGATACATGATATCTAGTCAGGAATCACAAACAGATGCTCTAGTTAAAAAAAAAAAAAAAAAAAGTGGCTCTAAAACACTTAGCATTTCTGCTGAATTACCATAATGAACTACTGATTTTTACAGGTTCTGTAGTAAAAAAAAAAAAATCAAAAAAAAAAATCTCCATATTAGAACATGCATATGTTTGAGTTAGACACTTTTGCAAGAATGACAATAGCATGGATGCACACAGAGATGCTCAAAGGATAAATATCAGCATTAACATTCATATGGAAGTACAACCCTATTTGCTGCTACCTTACAGGAGCTGGCTACAGGCTGTTGTTTTGCAGAGCAAGACTGAGCTTCAGACCATGGGACTTTTCTCCTACAACTGCACTGAGCACTCGATTTCTCAGACACCAAGCCAGAGATACCAGCAGTTTGAACGCTGATTTAAAATGTTACAAAGAGATTGTGATTATTTTTAAAGACAATCTGCAAAGGGAAAAAATATTAATTGCAAAATGAGTTAGTTTCCTACAGTCCTTTTAGCAATACTACTCACTAGGCAGCATTTTCTGCTAAAATACTAAAAGTATTTTTTGTTGGAGTAAATAAGTACTTCTTTGATTTGAAAGGATTTTACCTCGCTGCAGCAGCAGAGCTTGCAATACTTTTTGTGGTATGTAATATAGATATGTAATACGGTGCACATTAAATGAAATACAGAGGAGAAATACCACAGAATTTTATTTTATTCTTGCAGAGTTAGCTTACACAGAAGCATCAAACTGCTTGTGAGTAATGCAGGCCTTCTTAACTTCTTACCAACTGAAAAGTAATTCTTTAACTCTTCAAGAGTAAATTCTTACTGATTGAAAAGTTCACAAAGGTCATAAAATTGTTTAAAAATTAAATTAATTCCTTCATGCTAAAAATTTGTATGGTTTCAAGACTATGATTCCAATTTTTTAGGGAACTGGAAGTGTTAAATCACACTGAAAAAAATATTCTCCCTTTCCTGTGGGAGAGAATGCAATAATATTCTGGACTTTAACAATTATCCTTGACACAAAAATGCTTATGTTTAATGGCTCCTGAGAGAATCTTACCCCCTTCATAGGACCCACAATAGAGTGATTTGAATCTGTGAGAATTTCACAAGAAATAGAAAAAAAAATATCTTGCCTGATGTATTTTTAATGGCAGCTGTTAGCTCAGTGGCACAGTGTGCTGAAGAGTTCCCAGGAGCAGAGACCAGGTGGAGGGGCCAAACGGGCAAATTAAACTAATTTATCATGTGGCCATATTGTTTATGGCATTTCCATTGTCTTTATCATATTCTTATCACCTGAACAAACAGTTGACGCATAGGTAGGAAGACAGAGAAAGGAACCGGTATCAGCAGTGAGAGAAGCTATGATACTGAATTTCTATGAACAGATGCAAGGTATTGACATGAGAAACAAGAGGTCAAATAGGCTATGCAATTTAGGCCACAGACAGAATCAAATAACAAGAGACAATTAAGCCATCTGGGGAAAAGGACGTATAGGCAAAGCAGCATGGGTGGTGGTTTCACAGGATTTGTTTGGAATAGCATTCAGGGTGAACGTTTCTAAGCTCAGAGAAATAAACCTAACCTCAGCGCGCTTTAGCTTTAACTGCAAATAATGACATTAAAGAGCTGCCATAACAGACTCAGAGGATGTGTCAGCATTTGGATCTAACAGCAGGCATGGAAAAAGCTAACCAGCAGTAACTCTGCCAAGAGCAGTCTGACCCCACTGCTTACGGAGACTGACTGGGTGTCTGCTCAGTGCTCACTGCAGGGAGAACCACAGATCCCAGGAGAAGCTAAATGCATCTAAGAAGGGCCATCCCATGTCATGTGTTGTGTCCTGGGAACCAACCTCAGAGTGCCAGGAAGCCCCTGAGCAACCAACAGGCTAAGGGGCCCCGCTGAGCTCCCAAGAGACTTCCAGAAAAACTGCCAGGAACATGTGTGTGCAATACAAAGCACTATTATCTTGCTTCATGCTTTTTTTTTTTTTTTTTTTTTTTATCAGAACACAGCATTTGGTGTTTATTCTCTTACATCATTTCTAAAATGTGAAGAAAGAATGACAGCTTTAGAGGTGTTCAAGAAGCAGTACACCCATCTATATCAAATTATGCGGTTCAGTGGTTCCTCACATTAAATATTGATAGAATAGATGATGTGGTTCAACAAAGACTTGGGTTACTTTGGTACTTGCTGAATTCATAGCAGACTTACACAATTCCTCATCTGTGTATAAACATGCACAAAATAAAAATAGGTATGCAAAACACAACTTGTTTAAGTGATTTAATATAGGATAGATATTGTCTTTGGTGGTCATGAAGTCTTAGGTGGATATTAAAGGGTTTCATAGCATCTACTTTATCATGATTTGATTAAATGGGCTCAAATGGCAAATAGACTTTCTGTCAGACTTAGAAACAAACAATATAAAAACCTCTCTGACCATAGCATAGCTACAGTATTCACATGTGTGACTAGAAATAGTCCTAGTAAAGATTTCTCATGTCTGGTTCCAGACCCATCATCTGTTTCACACTCACCAATGAATTCAAAAAGGCAACCCGAGAGAGTAATATATATTTAACAACTTAGAGCCCAGGCTAACTATATTAGGCTAAATCCAATAGTCACTACCCTCCATCCCCTCCTCCACATATGCATATTTAGGTAACAGACCTGCTTAGACATCTTTAAATAATTAAACACCTTTGACATTCAGGAAACTCTCATTCTATTTTCAAGCACAAGATACATTTCCAGTCTTTCAGGAAATTGCCAGCTTGGTTTGCCTGTGCCCTGCATTACAGAAAACCATAGGAATGCCTCTGACCTGACCCAACACATCCTGCATAGGTGAGGTGGCACAGGTTCCTGCCAGCCACCCTCTGCTTGGAGCTGCACTGATGTATTCAAATTCTCTTTTAAGTTGGTGTCCATATGTGGTGTCAATTCAACTCAGCTTGGGTTATTTGGATTCAATTTCAGCTTTGCACGGCAAGGTGCAACTTAATCCTCAGGAAGCAATGGATTTAGAGGGGACTGCTCAAAGAATCAGCTCTTAGGGTAATGCTGAGCAAGGGCTTCAGCCATGAAACTATAATTTCTGCTTGCAAAAAAAATCTCCTGAGTACCACACTATAAATGCTGACCAAAAAAAACACAGCTACAGACATATGGTAACCATGAGCAATAATAATTCTTCAGCTACTGTCTTAATACGATGAAACACAAAGAACAATTTAAACAGCCTAAAGAGTTGTTCCTAAATGCATATATATAAAAATATATATATACGGATCTGTCTTAAACCATGAGTTATGGATGATGTTGTGTTATTATGCAAATTGCTCTTAGTAAATAAAACAGTCCTACTATGTTTTTAATATGGCAGGATCAAGCCCTTGATTAGAAGATGGAAACAACATCCCTTCTTTAAAAGTTCCTAAGCCATTTCAGATAATATGTGCATAAATCCAAATGACAGAATGACAACAAGTAGCGATGTTACACTCATTGGGACTACGTATAGAGAAATGGAAAAGCAGCAAAGACATATATTTAAATTAATTATGCATAGGAAGATGTGGAAGAATGGAAAAGAGTACATCATTTCAAACTACAGATGAGAGTGGCAGATGATTGTGTATCTTTACTATTGCATCTATACCAAAGTAGTATAAAGAAGACAATGTACTAAATTTATATATTGTAGATTATAGAACATGCTTTCAGCAGTTAATTGGAAAGGAGTCTCTTTTTTTCATAAGAAAAAAAAAAACACAACACAAGTGATCCTGAATCAGTCAGCACATATATGGTGGTTAACATGAGATACAAGTGAGCTTCAGCAAGTACCTAGCCAGTTGTCAGGAGATATGAGAAACGGCTAAGAGTGTTGTAGGATCTCCGAAGAAAGTGAAACAGGGAAGCTGCATAGTGGGACAGACCTGAGGAAACACTGAACTTAACAGTGAAAGCTAGGAAAGTCACTGAACTAGGATAGGGGAAGATGGAGCAGTTGGTTGGAAAGAAATATTCTCTCATAATGAATTGAAGAGCGTATGTCCCCCATTAATAGCAATGCAACCAAACGATCAAAGTATGGACTACAAACCCTCGTTCTGTAGAAAAGTATCTCTTTCAAGCCTACACAGGTTTTCAATAGCTATATAAAAGTAAATTATTGTATCTATTAATGAACATAGATTTTTCCTTTTCTTCCAGGTAAACTGTCTAGCACTTTTCACAAGAATTAAATCTATTTAATACAAATAAAACAACTTCCTATTAACATTATGTCAGCTTTTAATACTTTTATACGTGTTGGGTAAAACTTCATTTCTCAACTCTTCCTTCCTGACATAGGATGATCCAGTGGTTACTGCACTGCCTTTGGATTTAGACCAGACTTTGATACCCTGGTTTGCTACAGACTATGCAGGAACTTGGACTTACACTTAATCCTTTTGTACCTCAGTAAAAGATAAAAATGCTCTATTTTAAAGGCATGGTGAAAGGTGGCAAAGGTCTAAGAGTGCAAGCATCTTGAACTTGATCAAAGCAAGCGTTACATAGTTCATGAAAGGTAGGTAAATAGTTGATTCAAATTGAGTGACTGAACAGTGTGCAACCTATTAAAGTCAGGTCTAAGTCCAAGTGTTGGACCAGAACCAATGAGGAACTGGAAATCCTCTTCTGTGAATAGGAAATATAATTAAATTTGGTATTTAATCTAAAAATACTGTCATAATGTGATGAGAATTTTTAAATAGTTTATTTCAGAACCATCTTAATTACATATACTTCTACTTAGTCTGCTGGCTTTTTTTTTTCCTTTTTGTAAGACAACATGATAGATTATGTGTCATTGACCATTGTGCAAAAAGTGTCAAATCTGTGTTTGTCATCAGAAATGGTTATATTGATTTTATTGAGTGTTTCAAGATCGATGTGCTCTATGTGAAAATTAACACTTCTAAAATTAACATACAGGGTTTTCTGTATCTAAATTAAAATATACCAAAAAAAAAAACAGTATCACAATTAACTAAAAATTATTAAAAGTCTTTGGAGATGAGACATTAAATGTTTGTTTATGTTAAGCCTGTATTATCCTGTATCCTGCAATGAAAGTCATATTGCAACATCCTAATGCATCACTTACAGGTCTCTCTGAGCCAGCTATCAGGCTGCCTTTCCCCACTGTTTTAATAAAGCAGACCAAACCAACTGGCAAAGTGATCCCTGGAGAAAAAACAAAAACCATGCAGCCAGAATACAATTCTCATTGGCTTTTCACATCCCTGACATAACACAAATGCATGCACTGCAGTTTTCTCCCTTTTAGTGAGGAAAGTCAATTTAATAGTGTCCCCAGTTCAGTACATTTCACCTGAGTCCTTACAATTAATTCAATTGTCAACCTGGTGGCCAGTTCAGCATCGAGGTTTCAATAAAATTTCAGCATTTGATTCAATAGGGGCATACCTTTCTAGTATCAATACTTCCTCATCAATACTGTAATTTTCTCCATTATCTCTATACTTTGGAGGTTATCAGAACTTAAACAGTTTTTCATCTCAGTCACTATCTTCTGCTTTAGCTACAGTTTAATAGTTTTCATCAAAAGTTGAAACACACATGGTAGTAGGATTACATTAAGGAACGGGGACTTCAACAGACAAAGGAGTGAATGAAAAGAAGCAGGTGTAATAGCATAGCAGAGAAAAAAAAAAGCAAAAAAAAGCAATATCTGAAAAAAAGTTGCTAAATTCCCAGGGCAGGCATCTGAGAAAAACACTTAAACCAGAAAAGGCCAACTGCCTTCCTCAATATTCAACAGCAGGATGAATATTTGGCCTAGAAATAGATCTTAAAGTCATAAAGACTTTGGCTTTAAAAGTTCACATCGGAACTGACAGCAACTAAAAAAAGAGAAAGAGGAATCATGGAGATGTTAGTTGTGCATACACAGCATTAAAGAGATGAAAAGAAGATATTCTCATACTGTTGTTACATAACCCCAAAATCCACTTCATGCCTTGCCTGTATTAACCTGAGACAAGAATTTGTGAGGCCGAGGATTTCCAGTGCACAAAAATTCTCTGCAGTTGTACAGAGGAGAGAGCAGTATGATAAATATCAAATGTTTCCAAAGGAAGTACTTACATGGAATAGAAAAGAAATGGTACCCCCTTGTTTCCTAACTTAGTCCACCTCCCCCACTACCTATCATTGTCTGATTTACCTTACAAGGTCTGATAAGGAACTCAGCTTGCAATGTCAGTCATAGCTCCAAAAGTTCTGTCTGTGCTCTGGAACTGGCCCAGTGAGTACTTTTTCTTAACTAAATAAAGAAACAAAAAACAGCAAGTGGCCATTTACATTAAAGCCTGCTAGATTGGAGAAGAAAGGTTTTAGGGCTTTTCAAAATTGTTTGTATTATATATGGCCTGAGATGGCTTTGGAAATCTGAGTCCGAAAACAATATAAACAATGCTGCTGTTTGCTAGAAAGATTCCTCTGTAAACTTTATGCTCTATGATGAAGACAGATTCTTGGGTAAATGTGCATCTAAGTGGAGGGGGAAACCAGTAACAACAAGAGCCAGGGTGTACTAATGAAGCTGTTGGTAAGAGGTTGCCAACAAAGTAGTTCTTAACATGCAATGCAGTGGTGAGCATCCTGCCAGGGTACAGAGCAACATGCAGAAAGCTTACACGGGTTCAGAGAGACCTGACAACCTAAGGGAAGAGAAATCCACCAAGGTTCATTAAATGAATAGAAACCACTGCTGCTTCAAGAAGTCCTTGAACTGCAAATGATCAAATGATTAAAGCCTTGGAAAGCATCAGTCTCTCCTGGTATTTTCCCCTAGGTATCTGCATCCATCTGCTGTCAGGTGTTTTTTCATTTGTTTGTTTGTTTTGCTTAATGGATCTTCCTTTTCTGTCCACAAGCAGGTTTTCATTCTCTAAGCATGAGAAAAAACATAAAATTTTGACTATTTGACTTCCTGAGGTACGACCTAGTATATGCCTGCAGCATACAAGAGGATGTGACCTCTCAAGCAAGCATAAATTTTAAGAAATTATTCCTAAAACAACTGCACCAATAATTTGAGTGCTGTAGCTTGGTTGTTCACTGGATGTCTGGAGCACGGTGTTGGCACACGTGGGGGTACCACAGAGGCACAGCTCACACATCCCTGCGCTGCCACGACCTGCAGCAGCAGCAGCAAGCACGAAGCCCCTTTTGGCAGCAGTAGCAGATGTCATCTTGTAACAAAATGGTCTGAAAAAGACTTCAAGGCATAAAATAAACTCTCAGTGATGCTGCCTTCCTTAATAGTTTATGAAGGATGTAGATATTAGCCAGATCAAGCTGTCACACAGCACCAGCAAGGAAACGGCCATGATCTATCTGGATAAAATCTTAGAATACAAAGAGAGCTGTAACAGCTTTGTCAAAGGAAGCAAAACTCATTTGGCTATTTAATTTGTGCTAGCAAACCAGATATTACTTCTGTCTCATTTAAAGCTACTTCCGAAGAAGGAGAAAATCCCCGGCTGTAACTGAAGTGACACGACAGTAACAAACATCAGCTCTCTGCACGGAAAACAAAGTACTGTATTTGTCATAGCTAGTCTTATAAAAAGGCCATCAGCTGAATACATATGTTCTTTGTCACAGAGCTTCCTCAATAGCCAGGTGAGTAAACAAAATGAATGCGAATTCCTGCGTAGACAGCATCTGTTTCACTTTAACCCATTTCCCCTGCCCTCCCCAAGAAGCCGTTCAGCACCAGGCTCCACACAGCTGCACACACGTGCTTCCCCTGCCCTGAACACACGTGTGTTTTGCTGTCTCACTTTATTTACCAAGTCTGAGCCAGCCCACCTGAAGATCTCTAATCCCGGCTGAATGCTGTGGAGGAACAAAGGCCTCCAGCATGATGGGACTGAATTTCACATGAAAGATGTGTGCATTGACTGGCTCAGCCACGAGTTCATGAAACTCTGGGGAACAGAAGGGAGACTCCACACATCTTCCTTTCATTTCACCCCTTTTTAAAAAATAGCCTAATATGACATTGACATCTTAAAATGCACCCAAAAAAAATCTAATAAAAATATTTTTGCCTCCTTCATAATCAGTGCATGAACAACAGAGACGCAAGGCAATCCAGGATATTTCTGGTGCTATGGTGCTTTGCTCCTTCAACAACCTGACTGCATTCCCTGGAAATACCAACACAGGGAAACACAGGCGATGACATAACTCAGATTATTTGTTTTCACTCTGTCAGTTAGAAGCATAAAAGTCCCTCCACCACTAGAGGAAGCTGTTTGTATCCCACCACAAATCACAATGCCTCTGGCTTTCACTGTGCTTTACTGAGGAATTAAATGCATTCTGACAAATTGAGAATGTATACACATCTATAAAATATAATCATAAGAACTGAGAATGAGGGATTCAAGCCCCAAATGTTGTCCTGCCTGACACAAATTTGCCTGTTTTGCTTTTACCCTTCCCCTCAGCACAACCTCATTTCTTCTTCTACCGGCCTTTTTCTTCTGCTCCCAGATGGATTTTTTTTTCCTCTGTCCCTTCCTTGCATCTTTCTCCAGTTCTTTCTTGCCTCCTTTAAAGTGAGGTATGAAAGAAACATCATTAGCCAACTTGGCCAAAATCCTTAATATTTTTTACTGTAGTTTGTGGACTTCTTGAATAATGAGGCTCCATGTCACCAGAAACTTGGCCACCATCTCCTAAATGAGAGTTTAGGAGCAGTCCTGAAGGAGATAGCCACCCAAGTGAGCCTGGAATTAAAGCTAACTCACGTATTTCCAGCCACAGGGCTATTCAAGACTTCTCACTGTAGTGAGAAAACTCCTGTTGTGGGAGCAGGAAGGTGAGTCCTGGTGACCCCTTCCAGAGCAGGAGGTGCAAAGGGTGAGAGCCTTTCTCCTGGCTGTTCTGTTCATTGGTGCAGATTGTTAAAGGTCAGGACAGGAAAAAAAGAAAAGCTTTTCTGGAAGTTAGGAATTTTCCATGTTTTTTGGATTACATATGCTAACCACAAGTTATGGCCTGGATTCACTTTAAACCTACAAGTAAGCATTCAGGGCTTGCCCCCTCTCAGGTTACTTGTGTCCAGTCTGAACCCAGCCAACAGCTAGCAAGTACAACAGAAAAAGAAATAGGCATTCAGATCCCAAACGGATGACTCACAGATGAGATGTATAATTGCCAATGCACTGAAATCACCCAAGAACCAGGCCTGAACTGAATTTCACCTGAATCAGTATAAACCTCCATTGAGTCTGGAGTTATACTACCCTTCACAGACTTCTATAGAGCACACAAGTATTTGCAAGCCAGAGGTATTAATTGACATTGTTTGATAAATATTAACATTAATAACCATTCCAGTTGCAAAATGTTAAGGAGCAATTGCTGCAAAAACTACAGCTCTGATACTGAATTCTTCCATTTTGAAGCCATCCATGCTCTCATGGATCTGATGCTGTGGTGGCAACTTTTGCTGATTGTGCAAATGGCTGTAGGTAGCAGCAAAGAAAAGGCTGTTTTAATTTCAAATATTTCTGTGGACGATCTTCCAGCTGAGCTGCCCAGGCACACCTAGAACAGCAGTGTTCACAGGATATAGTAAACCAAAACTCAAAACTCACTGCTGAAAGAGCCCAGCAAGCCAAACCAAACCAAGAAAGAGAGAATAACCATTATCCAGGGACCACTAGCAAGAGGAGGATGAAGGAGGCATGGTCCTAAAATACCAGCTTTTTATTTGTAATATTTTCTTTATTTTCTTAATTTTTTACCTTTTTTGTTTGTTTGGTTGGTTCCACATGGGTTAGCCAATACAATGATCATAGAGATTCTCTTAACATTTAGAGTACTTTACTGTTATAAAGTAGGGGAAACCCTGAGATAGAGCTTGCTTAATTTATGACAGAGATTACAAGACTTGGATCCCACGATAACGAGGAGCTAGAATTGCAGACCTCCAGCATCATCAGGCCAAGAGGGACAATGATTATTCGGTTATCTTTACAGGTATCTTGCTTTCCTGTCCCTCAAGTAGAATTTCTTTTTAGTAAACTAAGTAACACATGTCCATACAGAGTAATGTGTATCTTTCCCCTCCCTTATTCATTTTTGGACAGGAAAAAAAGAAAAAGAAAAAAAAAAAGAAAATTAAGGAAAAAAAAAGAAAAACAAAAAAAGAAAAAAAGGAAATTCAATCCCCATCTCAACCCACCCAGGGATTAAGAGTGCTTAGAGGGTCTGGATAAAATGAGAGATGAACAACATATTTGTTAGATGTAATAATGTATGCTCATATGGAAGGAATAGCTAAACTGTCCTTTCCTGTAAAAGAAACTGAACAGATTGCCTAGAAATAGGCAGCTCCTGTTCCCTTTAAAGAGAGAAGCAAATGCCATCCAGATGGAAATTATCAAATGGATCAAACAGATACATTTTATTCCCAAATGATCTTTGTTCTATTTATCACTCATTATACCAGGAAAACTCTTTTCCCTATATCTCATGTGCAGGCAAGAGAACTTTAATTATTGTATGCTCATTCAAAATATCCCATATTGAAGGGTTTCTTGATGAGATATTGATCTTTTCAGACAAAAAGAGGGAGAAAAAGAGTGACCTTCGTGATGAGAACATTCGTATAAGATCTCTGGGTTCCACGTAAACCCAACATGTGAATGAGGACTACATTGTTCCTGTGGCAGAGCAGTCAACTCTGCAGCTGCTTCTTGACGCCCAGTGTGACTAAATGCCTTTTCAACACTCCTATTGCTTGCTTAGCTTTACAAAAGTGAATGCTACAAAGTCCCAGTGAAACGATCACGAGGTTTTTCATCTACTCTTATTTATACAACCCCATGTGTAAATATTTCATATGGAAGTTTGCACTGAATAAAAGCACAACATAAACATCACCAAGAATCCTCATCTTTGGTCCTACATAAATATATACAAGCATGTATAAGCAAATTCAATAAATTAGGGGATATTTTCAAAGGTTTAAGAGGAATTAGTTACCAACTACAGTAGAAAGGCAATGAAATCTGTATACCTAATTCCTTCTAATAACTCTGAAAAAAATCCATTACATTTTATGTGGCAAAAAAATGTATTTATTTCAGCATATCCTCCCATAAATTTCTGATTATACTTACAGATGTTTATCTCTTATCCTATTGAGTTATAGATGCTCTGCTTATATATTTGATTATAACATGATTTTTTTTCTTTAACCTGAAAATACACAGCAGCACAGGTACCTTCTTTTATGAGGACGTAAAACTTATCAGTTGTGGCTAAATGACAGATACAGAGCATCTAATCTATCTGGGCCATGTAACACTATACCTTTTATTTCACATTAATTATTGAGCATGAGTTCAACTTGTGTCACAGGTCTATCAGGTGGGCCTATAAATTAGAAGTTGCTTTTTTTTTAATGGCATGGTCATCAACAGATAACACAGTTTAGCTGCAGCAGTTGAAAAAAAAATAAAATACCAAGGATCTCAGAGCTTCAGAAATCACAAGAACAGCACCAAGAGGGTGAAAGTGATCAGGGTACCAGTGCACCTTCCAGGGCCTGAGGTTTGTGTGCTGTTTTAATGTCTTTCAGAGTGTCAATGGATAGATGGATGTGAGTTTTGCACTGGCTGGGGGTACGATGGCAGCTCTGCCAAGGGAAAACATGTCAGGGACTCTTAGTGGGGGAGTAATACGAACTCTGCCAAGGGACAAAGGGAGATCCTGATGCATTGGGGTCCCAATGTGAAGTATACAGATGGAAATACAGTTCCTTCCACTGATAATCCAAGGAACAGATTGACTAACAGATTCAGACATTTTGTACAACACTATGACTTGGTAATCAGTCCCAAAACAATTGTTTTGGAGCAGGAAGCAGCCCCTGATGTTAAGCTGCCACAGTGCCTAGGTGAGATGCACAAAGCAATATATTGCTACATCTGTTTAACTGGGAGCTCAAAGGTAGTAATTCATAATAGGACATACAACATGACATTACAATTAAGTCTTACAGACAAGACAACCTCTTCTGAGGGAAAATCTAGTTTAGGAAATAAAATACGCATGTTTATAAATTCAAAAAGGATCACATTTATCCACAACAGAGGTCATTACTCCTAATAATGCTAATAATATTTTTCTTATTCATAAATCATTATAACAGGTTTAACCTACTGCAGAAGAAATAAAAGGGTGTTTATTTTAAAAGAAAGGAGTGTTTACTTTCATGCTAGAGTTTAGAATTTTTTTTCCAAGGAGTGCTATTAAACTGAGGCAGAGCCTTCTTCTCAAAAATGGTTTATTAAACTGAAGGATGTGTCTTGACAATCACATTATTCTTTCTCCAGCATCCAGTTTGCCAGTGCACGGAGCTGCAGTTGTTCTTAGCAGATATGTCATCTTCCAGAGACTTTCAGGAGTTTGAGCAATTGCTTTTAATTTAGAAGCAGCAGAAAACACTTCCCTCCTTTACACTCTTTAAAGCTCCCAAGGAAGCATACAATCAAGGATTTCTTTTAATATTACCTTACTTAGGACACAGAAATTAAAGAGAAGAACGCAAAAGAGGTCAGAAGCCTTCTGAAGGAAACACACGTGGCTGTGTCATTTCCCAGAAGAATGGCAGTGACTGCAGTTATTATTACACTGAAGAAAACTCACCACAGACCAGCCTGAATCCACCCATCTGAATACACCATTTTATAAGTTGTTGTCCTCTCTTCTATATTGTTCTATTTTATGCTGTTCAAGGGGAAGTACACAGAAGTAAAGAGCAGTTCACAGATAGAGAACAGTGAATTCAGCTTATTATTATGCAAAAGCTCCTGAGTATTAGCACGCGACCTGGCATATGCTCAATGCCTCACTTGATGAATGTTGTCTCTGATCTCCTGTGGCCTCAAGCGAAATTATGTCAGGTCAATAAGGCCTCAGATCTACATACACATTTTATTTTCCTATTTAATATACGTATCATCTGTTACCTAAATGTCTCACATTGAATCCAAAAGAGCTGAAGACTATAAATAAAGACAAAACTACATAGTTAATCCAAGGAATGAGTACAAAGGAAAAGTCCTCAGGCTGAACATTAAAAAAAGATAGAGAACATCTCAAAAGCGAAGGTTCCCAAGTGTTAATGGCAATTATCTCTTACAAGAAGGCTAGTCCAGTGTTCGGAGCAGTTGCGCAGGATGCAGGAGGAGGATTTCAGCTCCTTGTCCTGCTAGGCGCTGCCAGCTCACCACAGCAAGTCACATATAACCTTGGTTGTATTTACTGCTGAAGTACTTCGGGTGGGAATCACCTTCCCATTCTTCCGCAGTGTAGATCTCACATCTGAGGTAGTCCTCCTCAGTTCATTTTTATATTCAGTGAGTTGAAAAGACAGCTCTAGAGTATGGATCATAATCCCTGTTTTAGATCTACATTATGGTGAGATGAATCCTGTCCTGCAGACCAAGTGCTGATTTTTGTTCAGGACTATTAGGGGCCCCAGGAGACTAAGTCAGACTTACACTTGGTCCAAGGAATCCTATTCCTTGGACTGGGAATCCCTAGATCATGAATCATGCAGAATTCAAGCTTAGTTCCTAAACAGATGATAACAAATTTCCTGCTTCGGAGACAGCTATCTAACATTCGCTGCTATGAAGGTCCTCAGTGTTGGCTGAGCTGTCCTAAACTTGTTTGGGGTTCATAGTGAGGCATCTCTGTGATAAAGTCTTCACAAAAAAGCAAATGAGTGCTGTTCAGCCTAGGAACCATTTCACACAAAATGCAAAAGCTGTGCAAGAGACTTTACCTTTAGACAAAAATCTGATTTAAGTTATACAGTGGATTACATGAAATTCACCTGTGTCCATCAGCCTCATTAAGGCTAAAGGGATTCAAACCCACATAACTCTTAAACCTCAAGAGAAGTAACCTAAGCAGCAGTAAAGTGTTTCCAGCCAGCTGGAAACAAAGATGTGGCTGCTGAGAGACAGAGTCCCAGGCCCACAGATGGGGAAGCAGAAAGGCAGCTCCCAGCAGATGGTGGGGGCAAGGGAAGGCGACAGCAGACGGCCACATTCTCCCTTCCTAGCTGCGGCTTTCGCTAAGAGTGAGAAAGAATTGCTCACGACTTTCAGACCTGGAACCATTTCCGAAAAATGACAATGCATTCAAGGAGCTCCCCGTTTCAAGAAGGTTTTGCCAGACAGCCATATGCTGAGAGGCCACAGCGTTCAAAGCTTCTCTTGCCCAAATACAACTAGTACAAGTCCAACCCAAAGGAGCTTCAAGGAATCCTGTGCTGAAATTCCCCTTTACTCTGCTCCACGTTCTGCACCATGACCAAGCTGCAGTGGCTAGGCAGAAAACAAAACATCTTCATTTCTGATTAACTGTCGACTGAATGTTCCCCACAGCCCACCAAAAAAAAAAATATATTGGAGAGGGAAAATTTTTCATTCTTTCCATGGATGTTTGACCTCAGTGCCTGAGAAGCCAGGCTTACAGCTGGTCTCTATCACCAGACAGAAACAGAGCTGCTGCAGCACAGTGGTGAACCTGACCCATCATCTGTAACAAGATCCTCTAGCTCCTTTACCAGAGTTCAAAAGATCTTTAACAAGGGTGCAAGTCAGTCTAGTTTCCAGTACAGGAGCGAAGGTTCAATAGTTTATGCATATTAAAAAAGACAGAGTTTTGGGAGTATTTTATACAGACACTGATCTTTTTTCATTCCCCTCTTTCAGCATCATCGAGGCCAAAGGAGATGAGGGACATCTAAACTGCTACAGGACAAGTGTCTCCCACTGGCCTGGTCCCACTGTCATCTACACTTGGGCTTGCAGTGGAGCACACATACGAGTTTCCTTCCCATGGAAACTAAAGTATTTGGGAAACCAATGGTAGATTGAGACGCGCCTGGATTTTAACTTGCAGTAGAGTCAAGGTACAACCAGAACTCCCACTGCATAGTCTTAATGTTGTCTTAAGTTAAGTTTTAAATTCAGTCTTTAAAATAAAAATTTCAGTCTATTTCCCCACTTCTATTATTGACTCCCAAAGGGGAGAGAAAAAAAAAAAAAGAAAAAGAAATAAAGAAATATCTGCAGAAAGTGATTTCTCCCTATTATTGTATCTCACCTTCATTTATGCCTATCCCCTGCATTTATACATACATAAGTATAAAAATATACATAAATATTTCATACAGATGTAAATTAACACATTATCTTATGGCTCCCCATTATCCTGACTGATAAGATTGAGGCCACGGACAATACTCCTAAGTGTTCTGGCCAAGGTTTCTGAAATATTTAGCTTTCTTCCATAGCCCCTCCTGCTCTCTTTATTCTAAAGAAAAAACTGCTGAGAGAATGACGGACTTAAGTCAGAGCTACCAGCTGGCTGACCTGCTAAGAATATAGCTGCACAATTAGATCTGTGAGTTTCTTGGTTTAATCAGGCCTTAAGAGAAAGGTCTGCACTGCAGAAGCCTTCCATGCATTATCTGGTTTTAATAAGCAGCTTTAATATTCATCAGCTTAAGGGATAGATGAAAAGACTAAGAAGATATTAGTGCTCTTGCACATCAGAATTGCCACCCAAAAAAATATAAACATGATTTATTAAGGACTACAGAAAATTTAATCATCGGCAACTCATTTTTGTCCCGACCCACACCAATGTCAGTCCTGAGCATGGGACTGTCATCGTGGGCTGAGCCTCAGATCTGATCCCCAAACCTCCTCTGCACATAAAGTTTTTCATAGTAGATGGAGAGTGGTAGGCTTCCAAAGCAATCCCTCTCCATTTTCTACAAATATTTAATCTCCAAGGAAACCTTGTGGTTTGAACAGTGAACAGTGGCATCATTTACATTGAACACACCAAGCTTTGTGGTCTTCCTGAGTTTCCAGTGCCTCCCAGGCCTTTCTCCAGTGCACTCACTCACATTCTCAAAGGGGGGACACAGACCATGTTCCTTCCACATCCTGCTGCTATTGATTCTGACCAAACTATGTCTGGTTTAGATATTCCTAATATGTAACTGTCAACCGACTTTAACTATCAAGAATTCATGACGCAAGTTCAGGCAAGACTGGATAAGATAGGTGAATGAAGACAAAACATAAGACAGGTTATTATTTTTCTTTTTCAATATTATGCACACTACTTTCCTGAAAAATAATAAGAATAGAAGAAACAGTCTAATACAGGAACTGCATTGACTAAAGACAACTTCCTTAATATACACATGATCTGTCATTGTAGGTGTTCTGTTTCTTTTCATCTGAACATAAAACTAGCTTTATGTTCCTGTTTATGACCGTTCCTACCAGATGAAAGCAAAAACAGATAATGCAAGAATGCAGGAGAATTTGTAGCTTCCTTTGACTACATAAAACTGCTTGTTCAGTACTGGAAGATTTTTATTATTATTATTTTTATATTTTACAGCTTTCACAGGAAAACAGCTATTCCTTCTGGTGGTTTTCGATTTTCACATCCCACTCCCTCCCCCAGTGCATGTGCAAACTACTCTGCAGTGCATTTGTTGCCTCAGGTACATCATGGTTTTCTTTTTTAAAGTTTATCTTTCACACAGACTTTAAAAAGCACTAAATATGCACAATTGCCATGTATTCCATTTGTATGCTATTTCTAAATGATATTTCTGTTAGCACTAGAGAGAAAAGAAAGGACCTTGCTGCTAAAATACAACATTTTTACTTTAGTACTGGGGAGTTCAAGCACGGAAAAAACAACAGCATGAATATTGCCTGAACATGCTTAACAGGCATTCATTTGATGCGTACTATTGATCCTAGCAAATAGTTTTGTGATGTTTCTAACCAGTTCTTTGTAAGTGGAAGAGTCTGAATGGGAAACAGCCTCTGTGAGTGAGGAAACACTGATGTCCTGCTTCCTTCCAAGTGTCCTGATCATCCCATCAAGATCTTTTGAATTGGATGTTCCTTGGACACCAGACAGCAGATAATTCAACACAAGTCAACTGTTCAGGTACATTCTTTAAGCACACTGCTACCATTCACCCTCAATTTAAAAAAAAAAAAAATCATTTACAGAATAAGGGGCAATATTAATTATTCTGTCTGAGTCCCTCAGCATACTCAGACTCCCAAAGGACCTCAGCTTGGCAGGACACCAACATACAAACCATCTGGTCTGCCACTGTAGGTCTTGGAGCTGGTTTCTATAAATGACAATGTTTAAAGAATTTGAAGGACCTTGTTTGCTGGTGTAAAGCATCATCTAATCGTGTACATCAGTTAGCACATAATTATTTGGCATAATCTGACCATCATTTCTCATTTGCCCATTCAGTGGTGGGATGAAATGGAGTAGGACAGAAGTTTAAAACAGAAAGCCTTTAGGTGACCCATATTTTCTAGCGCTATTGCAGGCAGCACTGCAAACTGATCACTGTTAAATTATTAGCATTCCTCCACTGCAGTATCTAAAATTTTCCATTTTTACTTAAGAGAAATAAAAAGCACCTGAAATAATTAGACAGATGATAACTGTGATATCTGCACATATTTACACAACTTTTTGTAGTAGGAAGAATTAATTTCTTAAAGAACTAAAAACGCAGAGGGCTACAGGATTTTAGTTAAAATCTATGACTTTCAAAACAAAGATACAAAGTGCCAGCAGAGAATTTGTTTGCCTGCAGAATTGATTAAGTCAAAGTGGACTTAGGCAGTACATGGTTTGCAAGTGTCTGTTCCCCACCTAATACTGTGTGTGTCTGCAGCCCTTGTTCAGGAAATCATTAATTCCCAAGGGAGGAAAAATGGGGCCAAATAACCTAATTAGCTGTAAAATGAAGCATGATAGTTAAACCACAGTTGCCTTTCATAGAAAGGGACTGGACCAAGAAAGGCTTAATTTTGTGGTACGATACTATGGTATCAATGATAACAGGCTACTATCTTACTGTCATATGGTATTATTATTAATACCCTTATTACTAACACACTTCACGTATGATGTGACTTCCCACCTGAACTACCAGGCCCTGTAATTTACTGTCAGCATGAAAAAGTTCCAAAATAGTTTTCATTAAATGCTGATTCTTAAAGCATCATTTTATCAATATGAACGTTGCTGTGTCAAATATTTATAAGTGTTTTTCCCCATCAAAATCTCTTAGTGTTAAACAAAACAGCTGTTGGTAGGGTGTCAGCTATGTTTTCAGAACTGCTGGCCAGCATCAGGAAGAACAGGAAGACACATGAGAGCAGACTTCCAGATTTTGGATCCTCACAGGTGTCTCCTCTGCTTACACAGTGCTTCAAAACATCAATTCCAGAGGCTATTTCCTGTGGCATCTGGTGTGTATTTTCTAAAGAGGTGTTGGATGAAGACCAATTCAGTTACTGCTGTAAGCAATTGCACTGCTATGTTACTGAGCAAACGAAGATGGGTTTCGCACCATAAAGCATGAACATATGCATTAGTATTTCTTCAAAACCACTCATTTTGTTTCTGCCTTCCAAAGAGCAGCATCAAGTAAAGCAGCAACGTACTATGAACCAAATTGGGGGTAATCAATGAAGGCAGAGAAAGAGTGCAGAACAATGCCACATATTAAAAATTAAGTGTGTTAAAAATGCCCTTTTCTTGCAACAGTGCTTAAACATAAAGATAGCTCTGAGACTTGAATATTGGAGGGTTTCCAAAAGTATTAATGCTGGTAGGATCCCAACGTGAATGACACTTCAGTGTCCTGGAGAATTTACAATCACGCTCGGTTAAACTTCCCCAACTCGAGCACTGTCGGTCACACATGCAGCTGCACACACCTCCTTCCTCCTCCCTCCCACTACCCCAGGATCCATCAGAGGGTCACACAGAGCAGACCACATCTGTTTGTGATTCAGGGTGGTGAGGAAGCAGTGTTACAGCTGCACTAGCACAGCTGGCTTGGCACTTCTGCTTACTGCAGGGACAGGGGTTTGGCAGCACCGCATCCACCCCTGGAACGCTGAAGTTACTGTACTCACGATGCCCAAGCAGTCACCTAAAGAAGTGCTCTGAAACAAGTCCAGAAAAGCTACTCAAGTTAAACTGCAGCTTGAATAAGGAGCTTAAAGGTAACAATTGAACGAGGATAATTTACAGATACTACCAACTACAGGAACACATTGAATATCTGGCTGTAGGTCAGTTTATAAAGGTAAGAAAGAAGAAAAATCCTGAGACATTAAGGAAACACCACCAGCAACATTACCCTCAAATTTCTGTAAAATGTGATTTTAGGAAGCCCATGGCACAACATCTCAGAAGGCAGACATTTTTTCAGAACTTGCCACTGCAAGCTGAAGAAATGGATTATCCATAAAAGCAAAAGTGATTTAATAGATTGTTTCACAGTCTCAGCTAAAGGAAAAGTAAATCATAAACAGGTGGTATGCAGTTATGCAATTTTGCAGTTATCTCAAACAAGTTGCTAAGCCATGCTAACTAGTAAAATATTTTTGTTTATAAAATTATGTCTTTTTATACATACATAGAAAATGTATGTACAAAAAATAAAAAAATAAAATCACATTGCTAAGATGCTTTACCTGGTTTTATTTCTGAGGTTTATATTCTTTCCCGTGCAGCTGATTTCTCCCCACAGGATTTCAACCTTTATTACTTGCCGACAACACGTCTGACAAATAGCTTTTTGCTGCGGTAGCTGAGGTTGAGCCATCTGTTTTATCTCTAGAGAGCCATGCATTATTCGTAATGACATTTTTCTGTTTCATTCCCTGGGGAATAGCACCTGCATGCTGATTTCCTATTTGACCCCAAAATACATCATCCCGTTTGGACAAGCGGTCCCTCCCTTTCGTGGCCCAGGAAGCACCATGCTCTGAAGGCTCCAGTGTCTCCTTCATCTTTGAGAGCGGAGGCCAAGGGGTTTCCTCCTGGATCACAGGCAGGTTGCGGTCACCTGTCAGGTTCACATTGCAGGGATCAGCTGAAGGTATCTGAGGAGGATCGAAGAGAAGAAAACCTTGGATGTCCCAGTGTGTTTCTGCACCCTATATGGAAACAGGTCACTCTGGGCATTGTGGCTGATTTCAGCCATTGCTTCCCATTTAATTGTACAATAGGTCTGTGTCATGCTCTCCCTGGGATTTAATCAAAGCACACATGGTGTATATAGATATATATAAATAATCCATGAATTAACAAAGATCAGGGCCATCAAAGAGCCGTTTGCAGTTTGCTCTCTCTACTAATTCTCCTCTATTACAATATTTTTACCACTCATTTTTACATATGACCGTGATAAAGAAGATGACCGGGAAAGCAGCTTGAATTATCACATAAACCCCCAGAATAAATAATTTAAGGATTCCATATGTTATCAGAATTCTGAGTCAACATTTTGTTCTAGTTTCTTAACTACAAAGAGACATCAGTATCTTGCATGATTTTTTTTTTCAATTATTCTTGTCAAAAGCAAAAACAATGTTTTTGTATGTTTTATTCCTTTTATTTTAACCTGAGATTATAAAGAAAATTCATTAGATCAATATTTGTAACTACACTAGCTAAGTGGCTCTGGAAATTGCATATTTGAATTTTGTTTCCATAAAATTATGGAGTGGTTAGGTTGTCTTAGAAAGGGTGAAATCTCCTGCAAGTTTAGATTAGCAGCAGACTGTCACAAATGCAATTGCAATTGATCAACTCTGGTCTTAACAGGATTCCTGCAGTTAATGGAAATTACTATAAAGAGCTTCAGGGCATAGGAATAATTGGATCACTAAAAAAAAAAACAAAATGGAGGGGGAAAAAAAAAAAAGGTAGGACAGGATCAACATGATAACTACTTCAAAAAAAATAATAATAATCCAACAATTTTCAGAGACAATCTCGCCAAGAGTATATCATGATTAAAACAACAACTTTTAATTGTTTTACATGCCCCAAGCCATTCTTAAACAATGGGGAAGAAAAAGCATAATGAAAAACATTAAGTACATGTTATCTTCAGATTGTTTAAACTAACAATAAAATGTGCATCTCTGGAAATGATCATTGGCAAATGATCATTGCGTACGCTTCGCTGGGTTAGAAACTGGCTGGATGGCCGGGCCCAGAGAGTTGTGGTGAATGGAGTCAAATCTGGTTGGAGGCTGGTCACTAGTGGTGTCCCCCAGGGCTCGGTACTGGGGCCGGTCCTCTTTAATATCTTTATCGATGATCTGGATGAGGGCGTCCAGTGCACCCTCAGTAAGTTTGCAGATGACACCAAGCTAAGTGCGTGTGTCGATCTGCTCGAGGGCAGGAAGGCTCTGCAGGAGGATCTGGATAGGCTGGAGCGATGGGCTGAGGTCAACTGTATGAAGTTCAACAAGGCCAAGTGCCGGGTCCTGCACCTGGGGCGCAACAACCCCAAGCAGAGCTACAGGCTGGGAGATGAGTGGCTGGAAAGCTGCCTGGCCGAGAAGGACCTGGGAGTATTGGTTGATAGTCGGCTGAATATGAGCCAGCAGTGTGCTCAGGTAGCCAAGAAGGCCAACGGCATCCTGGCTTGTATAAGAAGCAGTGTGGCCAGCAGGTCTAGGGAAGTGATTGTGCCCCTGTACTCGGCTCTGGTGAGGCCGCACCTTGAGTACTGTGTTCAGTTTTGGGCCCCTCGCTACAGGAAGGACATGGACGTGCTCGAGCGAGTCCAGAGAAGGGCGACCAAGCTGGTGAGGGGTCTGGAGAACAAGTCTTACGAGGAGCGGCTGAGGGAGCTGGGCTTGTTCAGCCTGGAGAAGAGGAGGCTCAGGGGCGACCTCATCGCTCTCTACAGTTACCTTAAAGGAGGCTGTAGAGAGGTGGGGGTTGGTCTGTTCTCCCACGTGCCTGGTGACAGGACGAGGGGGAATGGGTGAAAGTTGCGACAGGGGAGTTTTAGGTTGGATGTTAGGAAGTACTTCTTTACCGAAAGGGTTGTTAGGCATTGGAATGGGCTGCCCAGGGAGGTGGTGGAGTCACCATCCCTGGAGGTCTTTAAAAGACGTTTAGATGTAGAGCTTAGCGATATGGTTTAGTGGAGTACTTAGTGTTAGGTCAGAGGTTGGACTCGATGATCTTGAGGTCTCTTCCAACCTAGAAATCTGTGTGATACTGTGATTCAAATATTTATGTGATCTGAAAAAGGACTGCCAAGAAAAGTAGATTTCAATAAACTAAAAATGATGAAAAAAATTTTACTGACCTGGCAATTTTTGCAATGGTTTTGTCTTAGTTCCCGATGCAAGGCTATGATCTTCTCTGGACTTCTTAATTTTATAGGAGAACTGGCATACACGTTTGGAGTGATGTGAGAACTGCGGATGCCATCCACCTCTCGTAGAGAGTTTGCAGGTTTTGACCCTGTCATCCCGTTCACTCTGACATACGTCTCGTGATCCTCTGACTGTCCACTAGCCTCCGAAATGTCTGTGGAAGAAGGCAGCAGCTGCAAGAAAAAGTACCATTTTTGGAAATTCATAGTAGATGAAGTTTTCCAACACTGTGTATTTTGAATTAGTAGAATCTGCTTAGATTAATTCATCACAGTAAACATTCATAGAAATTAAATGTAAAGAAGTTATATTTACTGAAATAATAAAAAAAAAAGTCAGTTTACCAATTATTTTAACTACGAAACATTCTTGTATCCTTTTAAAATGGAATCCTACATTTCTCAATTTTTCTCCAGGAACTAAAAATTCCAAATTTGCATATGGATATTAAGAGAAACTATTAAAAATAAATAAACGAATAAGCTAGTTTTTTGATTGCATGATTGCATGTTTCCTCTTGAAGAATCTCAAAATTTGCATTTCTTTTGCATATTCTCTCACTCCACGACAAATTCAGGTTTGTCTACCTAAGAATGCTCACGACAGTTAAGCATAATAGATTTTTAGAGTATATTAGTTCAACTGCAAAAACTCTTCCACAGACTCCCATATTCTGAATTAAAATTTTCCTAGTTGAATTGATTTCATTGCATGACCAGATTGACTAACACCACAACAAAGCTTTCAGATTATCCCTCCTGAATATCCTTTTCACTGAACTGAAGCTACATTTAGAGAGAAATGCAGCTTGTTTAATTATGCACATTCTTATAATAGTTGGAAACAGGAAGATCTCACTGAAAATAAATGACTACCACAGGGCAGTAGCATTTCATCATCCAAATACAAATTTATTAAAGCAACAGGATTAATGCTTCATTTTTTTCTTGCAGTTGCACAATGAATTTAAGATCGTTAGCAAATTTTTCAGCCTTTTGTTGTTGTTTTAATTAATTCCAAAATTAAAACATCTGCTTACACAATGAAGTGATCACCTCATTGTAATTAGTCCTCTTGCAAAAGCTTCAGAAATGAAAATACTATAAATATCCCAGAGCAGAAATTGTTATTTAAGATAAAACACATTTTACTTAAAACAATGCTTTGTTTTTCCTCTGTATATCTTTAATGAGCATTAGCTACATCACTTGTGTCCACGGAAAAAAAAAACACAAAGGGTTCTGAAATGTTGTAGTGTTGTAAGATTACTCTGATGTGAGTACCCCCCCAAAAAAGATGAGCATTTATTGAGAAGCTGATCCACCAAACTAAAATGCTATGACAGCTTAAAGGACTATGTATGGTGTGTGAACTGTTGCCATTGCTGAGGAAAGAAGTTTCACCATCTTGCAGTAGTGATCACCATGGAGCTTTCTGAGAAACGTGCAAGCACTTCAAGAGCAGCTCCAAGGCCAGGGAGAGAGCACACAGACATCAATTGTGCTGTACTGTCCGTAGCCTTAGAGCCTGAATCCCTGCAGGGTACAACCTAGCCTCACCTGAGAAAGGTCATCGCTCTTGTCTCCTGCTTGCAAAGAAACCCTCAAAGCTGTTGGTCTTGGAGTATGAATCTCATAATTCTTAAATACACCAACATGCTGAGAGTCAGCCCATAGGGTCAGGAGGGTGGGACATGCCTGTCTGTCTCCACCACTGTTGCAGGAAAGACCTTTCCCCAGGATAATACACCAGGATAATAATAATATCCCCAGGATATCACATCCCCAAGATGTGATAGAATGTGAATGATAAACACGAGTGATGGACACTGACTTTGATCCCATTCCTCCTTCTGTTCTTGGCTCCCCATCATGAGAGGTGGGAGACAATACTGCTGAATTCTGGCCATTGGTCCCATTAAAATACCCAACTCAAACGTGTTCGGCCAGCTGAGACACTGACTGCTCCTTGGTGGTGGCTACCACCTGGCTCATTTACTTCAGGCCGAGCAGGGAACAAGACAGTGACATCCGGGAGCTGAAGGAGCACTCATATGGAACAACTTTGGGCACATAATTTAGATGGGTGCTCCTCCCTAGGGGACTTGCTTTCTCCATGCTGATAACAGAGGGCGTCTGTGATCTGGATAGTGTTTATTTAGATAAGGTGGTATGAATACCCAATCATATCCTAGCACCACAGCCATAGATAAGTTGGAAAGCAAAAGCTGTACATTTGGATGGTTGCCTATAAACACTGAAGCCAAAGGCAGCTTCCAAAGTCCTTGGTTTCTAACCAAGGTTATGAAAACAGTGACTGTCTCCAGCATTCACAAAAAAAATGCTGCCTGGCTGAAAGTGATGGAGGGGTTACAAAGGGCAGCCCTGAAATGTTCTGAGGCATGAAGAGATTGGATCTAAAATTATTTGATGAGAATTTCCTCACTGCAGGAAGCACAGTTAGAGACATCCCTAGTGATAGATGAGAATCAGCAGGAGCAGCACAAGTTCTGGAGTTCAATGACCCGTGCAAAGGCAAATCACTGTCCTCCTCGGTAGGCAGGATTGCTGGCAAAGCTACCAGGAAAAAAACAGCACCAAATCAAAGCTGAGATACTGGTAGATATTGCTAGGGAAAAAAAAAAAAAAAAGTCATCAAAGGGTCTTTTCTTTTATTTCCTTCAACTATTCAACCCACCAACTTTTTTGAGTTCCAGGATTACTCAGTTCTGCTGCCGCCGATACAGCAAAGCTCAGCAGAGATGTGAGTTAATGCAAACACTGGTGAGTGGTTTGGGCTATATATGAAAGCTGGTATGATTCTTCCCAAAACACACTTCTTCAGCATTTCATAAGACTTTGTGAAACACTAAAAGTCAGATTTTCTATAGCACTATAGATGCGGCCCAGCATTTTCAATAGAATCATTAAGGTTGGAAAAGACCTTCAAGATCATCTGGTTCAACCATCATCCTACCACCAGTATCTCCCACTAAACCATGTCCCTAAGCACCACGTCCAACCTTTCCTTAAACACCCCCAGGGATGGTGACTCTACCACCTCCCTGGGCAACCTGTTCCAATGCCTGATTGCTCATTCTGAGAAGAAATGTCTCCTAATTTCCAACCTGCACGTCTCCTGTTGCAGCTTGAGGCCATTCCCTCTAGTCGTATCACTAGTTATCTGCGAGAAGAGGCCAACCCCCAGCTCCCCACACCTTCCTTTCAGGCAGTTGTAGAGAGCAGTAAGGTCTCCCCTGAGCCTCCTTTTCTGCAGACTAAACAACCCCCGTTCCCTCAGCTGTTCCTCATAGGACTTGTGTTCCAAGCCCTTCACCAGTTTTGTAGCCCTTCTCCAGACACGTTCCAAGGCCTCAATGTCCTTCTTGTAGTGAGGGGCCCAAAGCTGAACATGGTACTCGAGGTGCGGCCTCACCAGAGCTGAGTATATTTTTATTCATGAACACAAAAATTCCTGCATTTTGTCTCAATGTGCATTTCATCCATTACCTAATTATCACACTTTACCTTTTTACAGTATTAGTTCTATTTTCCTTTGATGTTTGTTTTTACGTTCCTGTAAAGTTTCCACAAATTCCCCCACCTAGGTAGAAATGACAGTATTGTGATATTCCACCAAACTTGGCAGCGTGCAAGTTTACCCTTCAAGTTCTTGAAAGGATGAATATTAAAACCAAAAAATACTACCCTTCCCCCTATTACCAAAATGAAAAGATAATGCTTTCATAGATAAGAATAAAAAGTTTTAATTCCTCTGGATAATTTTAATTGAATATTTTAATATAAATTCTGGTATTTATGAGGAAGGTTCATTTTCAAAGTTATTTTATTTCTTTTTAATCACGGCTATTAGTCTCCTCGCATTTACTGTTCTAGACAAACTCCCATCGTTTCCTATGTATTACAGCAAAACCCATTGCTAGAATATCTCTTTTATGTATGCAGTCAGAAAACAGGTCTAAATCTTTGTCAGACAAATCCAATTTTACTTTTAAATGGCACTAGACTTGAGTATGTACTAACTCCTCAGCTACTAAAAATTCATGAGAGTCCCTCTCTAAGAACATTAATTTACATAATAGTTGAACTGCTTTATCGGTTATTTCTCTGGAAAGGACAGGCTGCCCTTAAGTGTTTTTAATCCATATTTTATACTCTTCAGTATTTTTAATAATTTTTTTCCTGAAGGTCAAAACCAACATATCTCACAATGAATTTTACTGTTCTTTTGAAAAAATGACTAAATAACAACCACCAGCTTTGTTCTTCCATCTCCTTGGAATTCCAATTGATTCAGGTCACATTCTCTGTAACGTTAGAAAAAGAAGCCTCTTCCTGTGAAAAACTTTGTCTGGAAAGGTCCCTTGGTCTTGATCAGCACTGTCCCCAAAAGACTGAAACCCCAGAGTTAAACTGTTTTTCTACTCTAAGAGTGGGACTCACCTGACTAAAGTACGTCTCTTGCTGACCCCTGTTACAATGGAGAGAAAGCCACTTCTTAGACTCAAGTTATCTAAAGCAGATACCTAAAATGAGCAGGGTAACTCCTTGACAGTACCTCTTTACTAACCATGAAAGAAGAAGAGAAACTACCACAGATGTAACTGTCTGAAGTACAGATATCAGACATGAAATGTATCTCATCCTCAGTGTCAGAAAAGCTTCTGATCTTAACAGCAACACACAAATCGTTTTACGATGACAGAATGTTATTTCAGGCCTGTTTCCTTCAAATATGATTCACAGGAAAGCAGTAAGTGCTTTCTTGCAAAGAAATGTCCAGAGAGAAAAAAAAAAGAAAGAAAAAAAAAAAGCATTGTTCTACTTTGATGCAAAGACAATAAAGCTACACTGTTCTGCACATTTATTCCTTATTCTGTAAAACAAATACTTCACTCCACTGGACACATTCTCTACTTGGAGCTTTCCATACATGAGGTTTAAGATGACTCCATGAAAAGCAATAAAAAGCACTACCATTTATCCTTACATTCCTTGCACAAATTCCTTCTCAGATCTGAGAAACAGCCACAATGGTTTCATATCCACTATTGGAAGAATATAAAAAATACATCATCAAGTCAAAGGCTTCCAGTGCAAGAGAAATGGAAGTGAATGAGTACAGCAGCATTATCCATTACAGCCATCAGTCATCTGGACAGAGACTGTTGACATAAAACCAGGACTGACTGGCTCAGACATCTGCAGGAAAAAATTGAACATACTCCTGTTTCTCCATGTGCACCCTGAAAAGACAGAAAAAGCCTAAAAATACTGCACAGCTGCACAGGCTGGGATGAGCTCATGTGAAGGGTGAGTCAAGCTCTCTTGCTCCTCTTTGTGGTTCTGCAATATATCAAAAGCAGCATGGACACAGCCTCATATTCAAGCTAGTCAGAGTGGGTAAAGCCTATTTCATAAACCACAAGTAGACACCTAATTTCAGAAAAAAATGGAAGCTCCTCTTTTTGGAATGGAAGTTCCACATTTCCTATTAGTTATCTGAAGCATCTTCTCTTCCTTCCCATTGTTACCAATCTAAGTAAACCAGCTGTTGCAAAGCCCATTCCCAGTCCTTTTTGTCAGCTGTCCAGTGAGCATGCATATCTATCATAAGCTGATGAAAGCTGCCCTGTGTAGTTTTCATTGGAAACTGCAGAGAAACAATAACTGTTTATAATGTCCATAAATTAATCCTATAACAACAAGAAAACAAAGATGAGAACAGGTCCCTTCCAACTGAAAAAAAAAAAAATAATAATAATCAGCATTTAAAAGATTACAAAAGTGTTTCTTACATTCTATCCACAAATTGCCTCTCAGATGTGAGAAATGGGAGCTAACCAAAGGACTGAAACAGAGATTGGCCACATGTTTTGTGTCTGACATTGGGCCCGTGAACACCAGCCATGGCACTGTGCTGAGTGCCATGTACACCTGTTGGAGGCTGCCCTTGTTCCTGGGGTACATCCACTCTTTAAACACGTTTTTTATTTTCCAAACACAAAATAAGACTAAATTTTAATGATTTCGGTTGTCAAAATTTATTACCGGTCCACTACAAAGGGTTCAAATGGTTTCTCAATTTGGGTCTTTTAAAAGGAGAGTATATCTCAAAGTCTAGAAATCTAGTTAACTTCTTCATGACTCCTAAAGTTTCAAGTCCATATTAGACATAGATTGTAATTCCTATGGCTTCCCAAGAGCTTATTTTTTTCAAAACCAAGTGACAGGAACGATGAACCTTTTCTTCATCATCCTGCACAAAATCATCACTTTCACTAGACTTATGTAGGTGTTCATCTGCATGAAAAAGAACTGAAATAAAACCTTCAGTGTAATCTTGTATGTTTATTATGATGAACTAAAATAAAATTAAACTGATTACACTAAATTACTAAATTAAACTAAATGACAAATGAAGGGATTTCATGGTTTACAGTTTTATAGTGAGAAAAAGTCATTCAAAATCTACTCTTTACAGGGACTTGAAAAGTATATTAAGAGAAGGAAAATTGTATTTCCTTCCTAAACAGATTACTCCAATGTATATCTGGTGTCAGCAAAAAGTATACTGCTGGACCAATATAAGGAACACTACATGATTCAAGAACATTTTAATTCTCACTCAAAAACATTTGAATGCAACATTGAGCAGTGACAATAACCAAGAACAACAAAACTCAACATGAGTGCTGCTCTGCTGAACCAAACTGATTTGAAATATTCAGTTAGTGTAAATCAGCAAGATTGAGCCATTGGGACAACAGTGATTTACAGGGTCTGAGAATACAGTTTCCAACACTGAAAGTGAAGCACAGCTCCGATGATGATTGGTTTTGCATCACACTGCCTTAGTGTTTTACTATTTTAATTGGGATGGGTATTAGGAAGAAAATACTTCTGGAAAACAGTAGGGAATACCCGATCATCTGTTGTGCCCCGAATAAGAAAAGAACTAGGTTAGTGTTTTTTTTTTAAAATGTGAGTAACTTGTGGATGCCCATAAGCCTTCCACTGAAGTTAGAGCTTTCTAGCACACAGTTAGGGCAAATCTGTTCCACCTACATGTAATTCCAACAGAGCGGGGAGGGGGCGAAGAGTTCTGAAAATAATTTTAAAATACATTTTTTCTGAGAACCCAGCACAGAATTTTTTACTGCCCTACACAAGACCAGGCACTGAATTGAATGCAGAGTCCCCTTCTGTTCAAAGGGCTCTGGATCAGCCCTCCATGCATCACTGCATACATTCAGATGAAATTCTTCAGCAAGCTAAAAAAGGCAAGTCTGCTGCCAATGTGCAACAGACTTCTGTTTGTCACTGGATGTAGAAATGAATAAAGCCAATTGGAAATTTTTATTTTAAGAAGGAAAAAAATGCATCTGTCCACCAAGTTTTCTCTAGAAGCATTCAAATGTTAGGAATGATTTAGAAGTAAAAATCTCAGGGGAAGGAAGGGAATGAGCTTTCAAAGGAGTTTTACGTCAGTAAAAGCTGGGAATCTTAGATGTGAATTTCAGCAAGAATACGAGTTGAAATGCAAAAAGTAATTCTCAAAGATGAAAGGTCAATTCAGTTTACAATATGTTGGCAGAATTCAGTGCAAGATTTTGAAAACCAAAGGAATGTATCACATGAATATGAAACATTCTCTCTTCTTTGTGATTACAACCACTACTTATTAAACTAGCAGCAGTGCCACTTGGAAATTTTCTTACTAAAATGTTTTCCATTGGACAACTGAATTCACAGAAATCTAAATTTTTCATGAGAACATGCAGATCTGCCTTGGCAGGAAGGGTTTCTCCTATTACACATGGAATTCCTTACCACAGCCAGCTGAAGCAGCTGGACCCAGGATAGTCTGAAGTGCAGCATCATGGTGCCAGCAAGAGCCAGCCTGTTGTGTGCATGCTCCAGAAACCAGGCATGAATCCCCACCTCCCTGAGCCCAGGTGGGACCTCTGGCCACTAGAGTGCTGCGCACTATGGAGAGGGATTTCTGATCCACCCAGTGAACAGGTAAATGTCTTTTGGAGCAGTGAATCGTATCTGGTGCTCCTACATCCCAGATGAACTCATTGGCCATCAGGATTTAGATTTAGTCTAATTCTGTCTTGGTAAAGTTGTTATATTTTGTGATAATTGGACATTCAGGAAGACAGTGTGAATGAGCACAGTATTTTGATATTTTGTTTATTGGGAAGCTTTACACTATGCTCATTCATCACAGCAATGTCTGAGAAAACGTCTGAAGGCAGTGAAGTATTATCTCCCTTTCTGACAGATGAGTTATTAATTCCTGACACACAGAACATTCATTCTCAGTGTGAGCTTGGGCAAGACAGGAGGGGAACCAGACTTGACATACTCAAAGGAGACATAGCCAGATACAAATTCCAGTCCCATCCCACAACCACACTGCCATTTCTTTTTCTTTTGATTCCTTCAGAAATCTGGGATGAAGCATTGTGCAGGAAGAAAATGCAGAAAATTTATTTAAAGTCAAATTGTATCATATATGCTGCATTATCCACTAGGCCCCGTATTTTGTCTAAGTATTAGGTAAGTGTTTTTGCAATGTGCACAAACATACTTGGCGATAAGCTCCAGAAGAATTAAACCCCAACCAAAACTGCAGTAAAACAGCCAACTCCACTGACTTGCCTGAAGCAATATTTATATTAGGTGCCCAGATATATTTTATAACTATACACTGAGTCTCACTGAACACTATAAAAAAATCGCTAACTTAATACAGAAGCTGAAACCAGAGGATCCTATAAGGACATACAAACACTAACCTCTTGATTACACACTGGTGTAAAAGTGGCTGCGTACTCTGCCAGGGCCATGTCGT
The DNA here is from genome assembly GCF_040182565.1 of Anser cygnoides. NCBI lineage: Eukaryota > Metazoa > Chordata > Aves > Anseriformes > Anatidae > Anser > Anser cygnoides. The sequence goes on along the minus strand of NC_089876.1, from coordinate 12,912,864 downwards.
TCACCAGGCGTTTCACCTCTTCATCAAATGTGGAGTTCTTAAATCCTCGCTGGTGAAATTCACTGTGCATCCTGGTAATGAAGCTGTTCCTTTCCTGGCATTTTCGTGTGAGGCAAGCCAACTTAGCCTATGCAGTATGAACACATACACATTGATCTCACTCCCTGCTGAGACCTCAGTATTGCATTTTGTGTTTGATGGAATTCCACACATTGTGACCCAAAGCTGTACATGGCAGCCCTATGCTTCTAGGCCATCTAAGTGCTTCTGCACCCTGCAGCAGAGGGGCACACACACATAAACTGGACAGAAGCGTTCACTTTTCCATCTGTGAAGACCCACTTTCCCAAACTGAACAGTACCCTTAGCAATAATGTCAAGCAACCCTTGCCTAAAAGCTCAAGAGCAAGCAGCTAAGCCGGAAGCATCTGCAAAGGCAGGCACACACACAGAGAATGGCTACGATACACTGAAAAATAAAACAAGCCTGTAAACACAGGGATATCCCTTTGCAGAGGCCCTGCTTCAGTCTCAAGGAACACACACTACCTTCAGAGGAGCTAGCGTCAGCTTCACATCAGACTTTCTCTTCTGAAGTTCTTTTGTCTGAAAAGTTGAAAAACATGATTTATTAACTTATTCAGAGGTAACTTTAAAATATTGCAGAAATTTGTTGATGTTTGTTTTAGACCTGACTTTCAAGGCATACACTTCACGTAGCTATGTGACCCTGCATCACAAACACCATGAAGCAGAGTAAGGAGTTGTTTGTACATCGATAAGCCCTGGCACTGAAGCATTGCCCTAGCACTGATGTTGGGCTTACGTATTACCAAGTGCTTTTGGATGCTTTTTAGATGTAGCCCCATATCACTGGGGTTATTTCATCACAGCAGAATCACATTAAAGGCTTGGTATCATTCATTATGCATTAATACTCCCATTTGGACTGTGAATCCTCCAAAATACTCTTTTGGGGAAAAGTTTTCCCTTTTCTTGTTTAAATTATCTTGTAGAATGCAAGAAACACAGGAGGATTTTCTGTATGTGCATTCCATGGCAGGTTTGGAAATGTGAACATCAACAACTTTCTACTCTGACACGATTGATACATTTCCACTACTATGAGATGAGCCAGATGACCTGGTCTGTATCTTATAAGTAAAATGTTTATTATTCATGGGAAACCTGCTTTCTGATAATGCAGAAATGCAGTGTTCTGCCAGGTCAAATCTATTTCTATTATAAATCAATACAGTATTATTTGGCAATAAAGTACAGATTCCTTTGCATTCATTTTGCTTGACAATTTGTATTTCTATAAAAAAAAAAAAAAAAAGAAGACAGAAGACTCCCTTTATAAGAACTCAGTTATGCTGAAAGAGGTCACATGGTCCTCTGCCAAAAAAACGCAGGCTTGGGAAGGAACATAGTATGCAGGACAGAAGAGACATGTCTTTACATTGCACTAGCTCTGAGGGAACAAAGAAAAAGCTGGCAGTAGGTCCCTTCACTGGTAACATTAAATTTTTGATGAGGCACAGAACAAAACGCTTTGTTGATCCTATAGGACAGTTAAGAGCTGCCCATTTACGTGGATAGCACGTCTCACCCTTTGCTCACCTACCATCTCATATGCAACATCCATCAATGCAGGCAGCAGACACTATAAAGCAAATTCATTTTACCAGCACTACTCTGTTAAGAGGCAGCCTAATCAACTCCTGAGAGAAGCCACTAGGCCTCCACAGAGGGTTGGTTAAAGTAAATCACAGCACATGACAAGGCAGTGGATTTATTGTGGAGGAAGGACGATGAAGCTGGCACTCTGCAGGAAGAATAAAATTCTCTGTCTCCTATATTTCAGAGAAAAGAGAGGGGAGAAGAATGTTCTGTTCATTGTGTAGTGTGCTATTGAGAAAATGCCATTTGCTAGCTGTTTCAGAGCACAATGGGCAATTCCAATTTGGCTCATATCGTAGCAATCATCTCTTTTAAAAAATTAGTTCCAAAGAAATGGAAAATAAAATCTAAGGAAACAAAGCCTTAATAGGAATTCATTTCCACCTATGAGCTCAGCTGTTGCAGTCACACTGAGAGCAGTTTGACTTTAAGGCGGCAGCTCTACAAATGTTAATGGGAGTACCTGCCCTGGTTTGCCACGTGAAATACAATGCACATGTGTAAAAACTGCTTGTGTAAGCATACTTGCATGTATATGGAGGCTCTCATGAAAATAACCATGCCAGTAAAATAAACAAATAAACACTACAACACACACCAAAACTGAAAACGAGTTAATGAAATTCATAGTGTGTAACCCTAAGAGCTGGGTCTTAAAAAAAAAGCTACAAAAACTATTAAAATTCTACCCCTAGCTCACTTTATCTCCTGATCTGATACAGTGCAACAAGAGAGCTGGGAATGTTAAAAATCCTGACAATTTAAGCCAGGAAGGTGGCTCTGTAAAAAAAAATCAGCACTACTTTGCTTGCATTATGCTATGGGGATTATAGCAGAGACTGGTGGCAACTTTTATTATGTACTATCATCTTCTCATAATGTTGACCACCCAGACAGTTTATATCTTTTCCCTATTTCTGTGAAGTAAGGGTTACTTTTACATGTCTGTAAACCATTTAATTATCCACAGACCCACTCCCAGGAAAGATTGCTATTTTGGTTTTCTCTTTTGAGACGAGGTAAAATCTGAAGTCTAAGCTCACATCAGTCCGCCCTTTCAAGCACACAGACAACAGCTTTCCTGTACCTTTTCACATAGCCGAGTCTGAAGGAGTTCCACTTCATTTTGCAAGCCGTGAAACTGATTTTGTAACGCAGCCTGGTCCCTGAGCTGGGCTTTCAAGGTCAGCACTTGCTGCTGTAATCTCTTATTGGCTATTTTATTCTCCTCTATTTCCTGGGCATCTTTCACATTGTACACAGGCTAGAGAACAAGTACATAGATTTTCAAATTAGATGTAGAAAATAATAAAAATGTTCTCAATCAAGTTTTAAAGCAACATACCTACCTTGTAACTCATTTTAAACCTAATATGAAATGTCTGACTTCAAACCTTCATAAACACTGTAGCATATCTTGCACTAATCTTAAAACTGTTTATGAGCAAGGAGTTCTTGATCCCCTCTGAGAGTAGGTGTCGGACTGGGATTCCACAAAGTTCCTTCAAGGTAAGTACTGAATTATAATCATTTCATACTTGGGGAAACTGGGGCACAGGCAGATTAAGTGACTAACCTAAGGTCACAGAGTGAGTAAGAATAGAATTCAAAAGTCCCCCGTCTCCTGCTCTAACTTCTATATAATATGCCCCTTGGTTTTCCATGTGTTTATCTCAGAAAGCAAATTGCATGCTTGCAGTTATATTTTTGTTATGGAAGATTATTAATTAAACTAATCTAATTTTAAGTACAAATATTAAAAATACTAAAAAAATATTAATTACATTGAAGTGCAATAATAGTGGTACAGAATAAGTGTACCACTGGGGAAGGAGCAATTAAATTCAGAAGCTCCTCCTCCCCCCCCCCCCCCCCCCCCCCTTTTTTTTTTTGTTTGTTTGTTTCATGCTCTTACATTGAAAGGATTAGTGAGAGTTTTAGATTTATGGCCAGCATCATAATGTCAGCTCCTAGAAGTGATACTATCAGGCTAAATATTCACATGTACAGTCTAAGAATGAGAAAAAGGGAAGGAAGAGTGAAGAAAGTCTTGTGAAAAAATGTTAATGCTGTTGTGAATTTACATTTTATAAATACTGAGTTGATACACACAGCTGTTCAAGCTTTCCTGTAACGTTATACATGCAATTCTAAAGAGATCAAGCATTTTGTTGATTAAGCTAAATATCCTAGTCAGACCTACCATAAAACCACGTAATCTTCTGAGAAAATGTGCAAGAAGATGGTTTGATTTTCATGGGTATTAACACTGAAACAGCTGAGAGAAGAGCTAGTGTTCAGCCATAGCAGCACAGTGTAATTCTCCATGGCTTTCTGACCATCTTTTGAACTTGAACACCTTGGTGACTAGAATATATTAAAAGTACCCTTTCACAGAAAACAGCAAACTGTATTGATAGATCATGTCATTCTGGCTGCGACACATCAAAGCAACACAGATAAAAACATGAGTATGACATTTTCATAGTCTTCCAAATGAAGCACGTTCTCTATGTGTAGCATTCTAATAATTCGTGCATGCTTTGTATCAAAATTGTTGGCTCCCTCTTGTGTTAAGAGAAAAGAACAAAAGCAAGTGTTGGACACATCAAGATTGATTAAACCAGGGTTGCACTGACAAAAGCCTAAGAATGAGTCTGAGTCTAAGACATGGTATTTTCCTCATCTGCTCTCCTACACACACACACAAAACAAAAGCACTTTAAATGAGAAATGGAAGCACTCCCTGACTGAAGATGCTTAATAGAAAAGAGGTGGAAAAAATAATTTGCTTGAAGGTTAAAGACAGGCAAGGGTTGCCTCTTTCCTTTTGCACTTTGCTGGCCTGCTAGAAGATTTCTGTAGTTTCAAAGCACAAATGAGGCATACAAGAATTATTTCTGATCACTGTCAGGTGTCCCAGTTAACAGTAACCATTGAACCATTGGTCAAGCTCCAAAAGGGTGAAGGACTCAGCAACTGGGAAATAACTGAAGGATAACTAAACCCAAAACTTAGCATTTAACACACTGCATTCTACAAAATCTGACAAGATCTCTAGCATTTAAAGTTGATGCCTAAACATTAAAAAAAAAAAAAAATCCTTCTCTATGTGCTGCGCTTGTTTCAAAACTGAAAATTAGAGGAAATATGACCTTTTGGCTACAGGCCATGATAAGAGTTGGGAGATCACTGGGGAAACACGGCACCTTATTTACTGTGTACATTTCATCCAAAATGCATTTTCAAAGCTGCAAATAGTACACTGCTCTCTTGCTGCTCACCCACAGATTTCTCTGAACTCCTACTACAATGCTAGAGTTCAGAAAGCCACCTCAACATCCTAGAAAATTTACCCAAATATTCTTATGTTAAATGGTACTTTCCCTGTTAGCAACACCACTGAAACAAGAAGCCTTAGAAGTAATTTTGAGGTATATTATCTCAGCTTTCATTTGTGATGTATAATATCACAACAGTCTTTTGAAGTCTTAGCTGAGAACTAGAATCCCTGGCAACAGAGGCTGTAGAACATAAGGCACAAGGTACAGCCTTGGGTTCTAGATTGAGAGTGCTCACATCCTCACTTTTTTCAAGCATCACAGACAGATGTCTTCCATAAAAGGAAGTTCAGAAGAGGAAAAAAACAAAGATTATTGTGATTTACCATATTTTTTTAATTGATCTTTGAGGAATGAAAAGCACTTTTGGATAGTATGACAACCAACTGAAAATAGGAACAGGATCACCAGTCTTAAGTGTTAACTTAAACAAAACCCCATGATACACTTCTGTTTGTTGTCCAACAATTCGGGGGGTTATTCTTCTTGCTTGAAATAAATGTTATTAAGTTATGTTACACGACAATACTGAGATAAAAAGTCTGTGTTTCATTTTCAATTAGCAATCAGAATTCAGTTGCCTAAACATCATGCCATGTGAGGCGTAAAAGCCAAAATAAAGTACACAGGGCTTGCAGATGGCCAACTATGCTCTCGGCCAGGATGCCTTAAGGCATTTCAGTGAGATAAACAGGGACATTTAGGCAACTGAACTGAGCCCAGAATCCTTACATGTTCCAGAATGTGTTTTTATTTTCTTCTGAAGCCATATCTATCTAACAGGTTCAAACTAAATTTGCAAATATTGCAGGTTATTACAAGATTTCTTTTCAAGTGATGTATGTTTCAAATTTCATCTTTGCAGTTCGCCTGTCAAGAAGGAGAGAAATATTTTGGAAGGTATCTAAAAAGTCTTTCTGAAAGCTGCTTCCAGGAGATTATTCAATAATTAAAAATATTTCATTAAAACAGTTTATTTGGGGGGGGGGGGGGGGGGGGGGAATAAAGACTTTATCAAGACACAGAACCCCCTGAAAATTCCAAAAGTTTTCATTAACTGCAAAAACACAGAATTTCTGTGTTATAGATACATTCCAATTAATTTTTTTCTCCCCCATGTGATAGATTTCCTGGATTGTGGGGATACACAGTTGAGCTGCTTATATCAGTTAGATTTTGACTCCCCATTAATCCACACCTCCTGCTCACTTGCAAATGAAGTTGCACCACAAAATGTCCAGCATCACAGCTTCTTTTTGCCTGTCCAAAACTAGTTCTCTGCACTGTAAGGCAAAATGATGCAGTGGCCCAATACCAGAAACATGGGAGTATTCTCAAACTGCAGAGCGGGAAAAGCTAAGAGCACTCAAAGGAAACACCTTCAACTTGGGGTGGCTTCATTAAGGTCACCTGAAAATCCACTTTGCATAACATGTCCTCCCTTTAAAGTTTACATCTGCATTGGCTCTAGGTGCTCTATACTTGCTTCAGATTTCTTGCCAATAACATTAACAGGTGTCTCATCATCCAAAACATCCTGTCCAAAGGAATGTGCTTTTCTTGATTCCATTTACATACATACCATTAATTTGCAGTGCTGCTTTTGAAGCATTTTGTCCCCAGCTTCTTGTTTAAGATGGTCTAATTCGGACAGAACCTGTATCAAACGAGTTTTGATTTCTTCATATCTTGTTTCAGCAAAGCCAAGTTCCATGTACCACTTCTGAGCCTAACAGGAAAAAATAAAAAGCAAAATTACTGAGTGCAGTTAGTCTACCAGTGATACCTTTTCACAATACTGGCTTACAACCATGGACTTGAGTCTGATCTTCATGTTACAAGTTTTATATTGTTGTTAATTGGTTTAAATAAATGGAATTATACCATAATATACCATCTTATAACAATAAATTAGTAAGAAATCTTAAATCTAGTTCTATAGAAATATATCTAACTGGAGTTATGCAGTATAGTAGATTAAAATTGAAGTTGGTTTCTAAATTTGAAGCTACCTGGATGACTCTGAATGATGCTTAAAAAAAAATGTGGTGAATGTACTTAAAGTTTCAGAGATTATATCTTTGAAAGCCATCAGAGCAAAATGAAAGTAAGAAAGGGGTAAAAAAAAAAAATCCCGAAAAATGTCATAAATGAAAAATACTGTGGTGGAAGAAAGAAGCCTATAGACCTGTGAGCCTATACCTTTGTATTACTTCTAAGATGCGTTTTCCCTGCTTATACACATTAACTGTTATTTCAGAAAACAACAACAAAAAACACTCAATAGATAATCTGGCTGCCTAACAGCAAGCTCCCTTCCTCATATGAGGCATCATTTCTGCTCCCTTCTGAATCAAAGGCTTTACATTCTTTTAAATAAACTGAGGAAGTTGCAGTAATACACAAAATGATTAGAAGGACTCAAGTTAATCAGATTTTAAAAATTAAAAAAAAAAAAAAGAAAAAGAAATGATCTATTTGCAGCAAACTATAAGGTCAGGAGTCAGCCATCAACTCACCACTTCATTTCATTTGCCTCATCTGAAATCAGGGAAGTCACACAGTGGTTGTCGAAGGACATCCATTTTGTACACCCACCATGTGTAATCCTACTGCTCTTTTACATATTCAGTGTAACACTTGTAACTGCCAGTGTTATTCCACAGGCAGTCTAAGCAATGCCTGTTACCATGTGAAACAGCTCCATAAATACAAGCTTGACATAAAGCAATACATTCTGCTTAGATAAGCAAGCACTGGAGATTGTTCAATAAAAGCAGGAATGTTAAAGCTAACGTGTCAGGAAAGGCACAACACAGAAAGCTTCCTCAGTTGGTATTAAAACCTCAGATTTGCTGTACACAGGCACAGAATTAGCTGACCATCCAAATAAGAATTTCCACGTAGGTGGTGTTGGACTTTGCGCTTCCTACATAGATGTCAAGACAAGAGGCAGTGTGCATGCTTTGCACTCTCACTAGGTATAAAAACCACTTGACTGTATCAGTTTTTGTCATTTTGCCTATTAATCAAAAATTAGTCTGAATTCAGGTTTGCTGTAATCCTCAGTGTTTCTGCTGCTTTCTGTTCTTCATTTCTAGTGAGGGGGAGGAAGCACTCTGCCCAGAAGTGGCTACAGCAGATATTTTTGTTTGGTGTGTCTTTATTAAGCGCTCAGCTTTTCTCAAAGTCCGCTGAAGGAATGCACCTTCACTTGAAATTCCAGCCAACAATGAATAACTGCGCAATTCATCACTCACCTGAAAGATCACAGAGATAGAGTTTGGTTCTGCAGATCAGAGACTTCCCCATTTTGTAAAAGCATTAAACACTTGTAGAAAGAACAGCCATGTAAGAAAACAAAATATAAAACAAATTTGTTCCTCAGAATTACATCAGAGTGGGAGCTTACCTCTTTTTTTGATTTTTCCAATTCCTTTTGCTGTATTTTTAGTTCCTCTTTTGCCTTTTCCACTTGCTCTTTCATCACACTGTAGCTTTCAAATGTGCTGCCCTGAATACACAACAGAAAGACATGACTCCTCTCACCTATACACAACGGTGTACACGTTTTTACTAAAAACATACACTTTCATTTTATCTGAATTAGTACAAATATTTGCATACAATCAAAATATTAGAGATAAATGTTCCCCTGTTGATCATTCTCAAATAAAGTAACAATTCTGCTTTTAGAAGAACATCGTAATCTCCATAGAATTACACTGCAGAGTCAGATTCATGGTTGCAGAGGAAAAATACAGATGAGAAATTGAGAATAATTAAAGATCTTGTCTTTACACATGTTGCACAAGAATAAAAACAATTTAAAATAGACCCTATAAGAATAAAAGTTAGTAAGTGAACATGTACCACTACAACAGAAATCTGTGGAAATCCCTCTACCAGAAGTTTTCACTCCTGCAAGCAAATAAATAAAAAGTTCCCTGAGCCAATGCACTCAAGTATCATTTTTGACTTTTGAAGCCTGCTATAGCACTTTAAAATTCTCTAATACAACATTCAGAAAAAACTCTCTGGTATATTGCCGGTATTTTGCCTTCTGTTTCAAAGTTAACTGCAGCACCTCAGATCTCCAGGACATGGCAGCTTACAAAACCTTCTATATTTCTAAGTTAATTAATCTTTCTCCTCCAAATGGCATTTTTTAAGAAGGTCCTGCTTGATAACATTCCTTATTGGTACTACTTACCTCTTTGTTGGCGAAATAGCTGGAGGGGTCTACTCCTTCTTCTTCAGTCTGAGTTACACTGCATGATGTTTCAACTTTCTTTGGATTAAGATCACGTTGTTGACTTCTATTTTCTTCTTTTAGGTTTACTACCTTTTCCTTTGTTTCCAAGCATTTTTCTTTTATCACATCTTCATAGGTGAAACCCAAAGAAGATATTAATTCTTTTAATTTGTTGTTTTCTAAAATAAAGTTTGCATTTGCTGTTTGAAATTCATGAAGTTGTTCCGCAGTTTCTTCCTTGATCCTGTCTATAGCTCTTTTTAGTGCACATTTTTCCTCCCGTAAATCAGAAATAGTTTGATAACAACTGGCTTTGCACTCTTGAAGTTCTGAAACCAAGGCTTGGTACTTGTCTTGTTCACATTTTACTTCTGCCAAACTTCTCAATAAAATTTCTTTTTCATCTTTTAAAAGAGATGTTCTTTGCAAGTTTCTCTCTCTCTCTTTAATTAATTCATTGTATTTTGCTACATAGTTCTCCTTGTCATGTAATAATTTAGCTATTTCTCTGAAGCATCTACTTCTTTCTTCTTTCAGGTTAGAAAGCAGCTGTAAATACCTCATTTTCCTTCCATCAAGGGATAAAACACTCTTGGGAAGTTGATTTGATTCAATTGTCAATGAATCTTTTTCAGAATTCCTATTTTTATCTTTAACATATGAGAGATTCTTAGAGAAGGTTTCAGCAAAAATTGCTCCTGGGCTCATTCTATTTTCTTCTGATATGTTGATATAACATTCACCAGCAACTTCATTCTCATTAGGTAAATTTTGAAAAGAAGCAATGCTAACTTCTTCTAAAGCATATTGAAAATATACATTCATCTCCTCTTCCAGTGCACAAACCTTCTGAACATATCTCTCATTCTCCTCTTGTAATAAACAGACCTTTTTTGAGTAATATTCATTCTCTTGCATCAGTACAAATATCTTCTGAGAACACATAGCCACTGCTTTTTTCAATGTATAAATTTTCACGTTATGCTCATTAACTGCTGCCAGTGGTGACAGATGACAGAAATACGCATAAAAATTGCTTTTTGGTAGGAGTTGTTTGCTTAAGCACACAGCCCTCTTTTGCATAGGAGACAGTATTTTTAGTGGATAACTCTCTTCCTCTGACCAAAAACTTTTCTGAGGATATGCATATTGCGTGTTTTCAGCAGCCACCTTTTGACACGAGAAATTCTTCTCTTTTGATTTATGTAATTTCAAGGCCTGGTCTTTATTTTCTTTCAGTCCAATATTCCCGGAAGAGTTTATTTGGTGAGTTGGTTTCTGAGGTTGCTCCCCTTTCTCTTCCATTTTCATTATATCTACTCCAGTGCATGCCCTGGTCACATCAGAGATGCACGTTTCTGAGAGGGTTTCTTCTTTCTTCTTTAATTCAAGACTGTTGAAATGATTCTGTAAGTCCTTAAAATCAACAGATATATTGTGAAAAACTTCTGGGCTACCTGGTTTGTCTTTGGTGTCCATTCCTTGCTTCCCCAGCCTAATCAACTCTGTTTTATTTAAAATTTCAGAATTTTCCTCAAAATCACAGGTAACCTGTTGTGCTTGGGCTTTCTCAGTCTGTATTTCTTCTCCTTTAACTTTCCTTCTAAAGATTTTTTTGTGATACTTTATATCATTAACACCTTTATCCAGACTTTTATTTTTACGTTTACTTTTTGGTAGAATTTGTTTGTTTTGCTGATGTTTTTCCAAACAGTATTTTTCTAGAGAGGATGTGAAATTGTCATTCACAAAGCAAGGCATGTTTCCATGAAGAACTACAGAAGCTTTTTCAGAAAAACCTTGTTCTGCAACAACACAGAGGCCATCAGAGCAAAGAGTGGTATTTGCCTCACTGAAATCCAAACTCCTCACTTCCTTCACCTTTGTGAAAGCTGCTATGTGGTAGCTTCCAAGTTTTAACAAGGTAAGGCGGGGCTTGTTTCTCATCAAAGCTTCAACCACAGAAACAGGGAACATCTTTGCTGGTAGATTTATAGCTTGTTCCTTCAAAAGAGAAAAGCATTCCTCATCTTTGTTTTCCTTACATGTCTCATCATTAGTTAACCTCTCAGAGCAAGGTGGAAGGCGTCTTGCTGCAGGATAGCTTGGGATACATCTAAACAAAGTGAAACTATCTTCTAGACCTCCTGGCTTTTTTGTCCCAAAGGAGACCTGGTAATAGTAAAACAGAAATGTTTCAAACTGAAAAATATAAGACAAGGCATATCATTCCATGTCATCAGAAGTCATTTTTCACTTCATTCATAAAATGCTTATTTACAGACAGATGAGAAAAACATTGCCATATAAAGAGTTTTCAAATAATCCCAATATTTGAAATAGAATAAAGGTACAAATAAGAAGGTACAAATCATTTTCTTAGTGCACACCTTTATCCATCTTGAATAGCATCTTTAGGAGATATGATTTCACTATACTTTTATATTCAACTTTGAATACACCAACTCCTCTTTTTATCTCAAAATTCACAGACTCACTGTGCTCACAAAGATAACAAGAATATCAGGAACTTTTCTTCTCACCATTTTGATCTCAGCTAAACCAACTTCTTCAGCAATGTTTGTAAAGGGTCCGGAATTTTGTTCCAAAACTGGTAGAATTTCTTCCTGTAGCTTCTCTGTCTGCTTTAGCCCATCACAGCTACATCCTGGTGTTTCTGTTATAGTAAAGCACTGGGTAAGTGTGATGCCACTCACACTCACAAGATGAAAAACAACCCCATAAACATCTGACCAGATATTTTGAACAGAAAGTATTTTAGTCAGAGTATGCCCAAGACTACCTTTTCTAGAAAAAGTGCATATCAACTAAGATGCAGAGATAAGCATGACATTAAACAAGAAAACATATTTCATAAGAAAATATAAATATTAAGCTCTAAATTTAGAAATGTTTGGGAGGCTGTTCCCCACAATTCTCAAAGCATTTAAAAATGAAAAATATATCTCATTATAGTGGCTGGAGGAAAACTAATGGGTTAAACTTAGGTTAAACCTAAGGGCTAAAATATTCAGTGCAGGTCTGCATTTGCATAAACTGAAATTTTGCCATAAAATGCCCATTAATTTCAGTTGGAAGAATTAGCCTGATACAACTTGTCAAAATTAGAGCTTTCATGTAATGTTTGGTCTAAAAAAAAAAAAAAAAAAAAAAAGCAAATCTGACAGCTACACAGCATTCCCAAACACTATACTTTGGTCTATACATGGTAAGTGTCCCCTAAATCCTCAGCTCTATAGCCTCTGGCAGTTCCAGGATTTCTAGGGAAAGCTCATATCTAAATGCTAGTGTCATACTTGTGAATAGTTATTCCCTCACCTTCTGAAGATATAGTCTGCAGATTAGGAGGTTTTTAGAATGTCTTTTACCTTCTAAGTCATGCATACCACATGAATGAAGTCACCTTCACTTTTGCTGCACAGAAATGAAATCAAAATTGCAATTTGTTTTCATACCATACTCTTTGGCATGTAGCAGTACAACTGGACTTTGTGTAGCTCTGCTTCTGAGTGTATCTGAGACTGCTCCCCATTTCAGATTTTGAACGTCTTCCTGGACTAGATCTCCATTCTTAATGGGAAAAGGAGACAAATAAAAAGCAGACCATAAGCACACAGTGTTTCTGATATGAGAAACAGGCACACTAATTTCCTTTCCTATTACCATTTACATTCAAAAGACCCATTATTTCATTATATATATAATTGCTGCTAGTTCATAGAGTTTTCTCATTCCAACATTTCCAGTAAATGTCATGGCTGCTAGACTTCACCCTTTCATACTCTACAACTACTTAAGGAAGAAATCTGGGTAATAAGCATGTAATATGCTGGAACACAGATGGACCACTAGCAGGGCATAGTCTAACTGATATGTCCATGAACAAAGAAAAGAAAGTCTAATCAAAGAGGAAATGAGACTAATATTTTGGTGCCCAGCGTCCTGCAGGCTACAAAGACAATTGCTCCTAGACTGGCAGAGTTCTTTACAAAAAGTAGAATAATTGTTCAGAACAAATTTTTCTTTACAGTTAATACTGTAATTATAGATTTCATATCCTGCTCATCTATCTTCACTCTCTGATTGAATTTATATACTGGGACAATTTCTGGTGCAAAGCAGATACCATTAATGTTTGATACACTGCAGATCATTTCGCATTTACCCTGCTCATTTTTAGTGAACAGAATAATCAGGTTTGATTTCTCAACAAAAGACATAATTGAGGCTGTAGCCAGAACAGGCTACAGCACAGAAACCAAGCCAACACAGTAACTTCTGTCTTCCCACACATCAGATGCCAGCAATAAAAATCTCATTCCCTCTGGGCTGAGCTGCAGCTTTACAGTTAGATACAGATGGAAAAGGCAGTGACTTCAAAGCCTTCAACTCTATAGTGAGTCTGCAAAAGCCACTTGATTTTCCACACTATTACCAGAATAATTTTGTGTGAGAATAATTTTGATTTCAACCCAAGCCATATTCTGCATTATAATGCCCAGTTATGATACCTTGACTGGGTGGCATGATTTAAGTGGAAACCACAGTACTTCCAAGATTTCTTCCTTCTTTTTCTCAGTAATACTGAAGCTAATGTTACTTCCTTGAAACACACTCATTCTTTACCTGCAAGTTTGCCTCTATTTTGTCCCAGATATCTTTTCTTTATTAATATGTGGGTTCCATCAAAAGATGGTTATACAAGAAGGTGTAAAAGATACTATGCTTGAATGCCAGAAACATCACAGCATGAAACCCATGCTTTGAATGTCATATGAAAGCTGTAGGAAGGTGCATCACCTAGTGTTTCTTAACTTTCCTTCACCAAAACTTTGAATAATCCCCTGATATTCACATCTAGAAATTGCCTGATAAATAAAGACAGAGGTACATGGTACCAGCTGCTTTTTTGTGCATTTTTCATTCAGGCATAAGCTGTAATCAAGACACTGCAGACAAGATCCTGAAACCAATCCTGGAAATTCACATTTCTAATGAGATTTATGTGACCACACTCCTCCATTAGATTCATTTCACCTAGTTTTCCAGAATAATTGATGTGCTTGGCAATTTGAATGACAAAACATTGAGTGAGGAATCTCATACCGTGTGTATTTCACATGGGTCCGCTAAGCCTGCCTTCACAAACTACTTTTTTCCTGGCTGAGGAATAGACAAATGATCGTATTTGCTCTTTCAGTGAAAAATGATACACCAGCAGCTTTCCAGAAAAGTAACAGCATGAAAATCTTTCTTGTATTGCACATAACTCCTCATCTGTATTCCTGGTGATAAAGTATGATGAGCTTAAATAGGATTTTTCTTGTAACTCTTTTGGTTTGAATACTCCAAGACCAATGTAATGAGATTAGGAAATTCTTTTTTAATAGGTGATACTAAAACATGAGTTGAGGGGAAAAAGCCCTCTTCAGTTTTACAATACAACGCCAGAGGTCTCCCTCCTCCTTTTATCATAGATATTGAAATGTATTTCCTACTATTTCAAGCCACTATTTTCTACAGGAAAAATCCATGTGAATTCAGAGCAGGTCCAAAAAAGGAGGAAAATACAACCAGCAATGCAGAATACACAAGGTTTGATGCTGCTGATGCTATGTACAGGATTTAAGGAACACAATCTACTGTGCATCAGAACAAAGTACACCGGCCTAGCATGTATTATGGCATGTTCATTTATACCAAAGACTGGGTAACTCGGTAAACTCCTAAGACAACATAGCTATAAATGAATAATTGGAAAAGAAATGATTAGTAAACTTTGTGTAGGAGAAAAAAATAACCTTTTACCATGGTGCAGCATAGAATGAAAAACACTTGGTTCTATTTCTTGAAGACTTTCTGGATTCAGGCCATTAGTCAGCTGATATATCTTGCTCTCACACCTTCAAATAACTCAACATTTACTTTCTCCCTTTCTGAATATTCTCAAACAAAATAATTCTCCACTACTTATTCTCTGGCTCTGAAAGCCCTCAACCCTCCTGATTTTAGTTGGGCAGTCTCCTCACAGTGTACTAGGTTGTTGTACCTGTGTATGACCCACTGCAAGTCTCTCTAAAAATATGTTAAGCCTGGCTCAGGTGATGTATAAAAATAAGCAACAGCAGTGAGTCCTTCTGCCAAATCAGAGCAGCTAAGTAGAGGTCATCTATGCGCTGCAGAAGGATCTTACCAATCGTTCTCTGGTACACACACTCACACACACACACACCAAAAAAAAAAAAAAAAGTTCCTGGAACTCACTTCTTTGGGATTATAGAGCCAGAAATGGTACCAAATCACTACTTTTGTTAAGATGCGTTCAAGTACCAGATTAAAATCTTCTTGATTTCTTCTAGGCTTTTATGCACAAAGGATCCTCTCTACTTTCTCCCAGTCCTGGAATTATTCAGTGTGATTGTCCTCCTTCATTAAGGGGTTTTATTCATGCCCATTACCTCTCAGTTAATTGCAGTTAAAATTGGGATAGTTCTAGGGATATCAGGTCACAATCTGAATGGGATAGCTGAGCATGAGGCTTAACTTATTTCACTTTATTTAACAAATCATCAGACTAAAAATACCCTCTAACCAAGTGCATAAAGAATAAAACCTTGTTTGAGTCCTCTCCATGAAAAGAATTATTCTTTGTCAGCAAAATGAATTGGCAGAGGCTGAATGCGATATTACAGTAAATGCAGAGCTTTCCCATGCAACGCTGGAGTGAACTGCTTGAAGCAAAGAAATCCTATTCAGTGTATTCAGAGCACATCACAATAATGTGGAGCTGCAAACCATCAAATATCTCAACTCACTCCTTGCCATGAATATGGTATCCATCTTCCCTTGTTTTCCATTGTCCAGATCTCACAGCCAAGATTTATTTTCAGTTATGTTTTTTTTCTTCAGCATCCGGGCATGAATAAGATGCAAAAAGTCACCCAACCATATGTGTACTCTTCCTCTGAATGGTGTTCACAAGTCTTAAAAGTTCTCCCAGGCTTTCTTTCAGGTGCCAACTGAGACTTTTTGCCTTGGGCACATCACTTTAAAATGTGAGGAAACAAGATTTGTGAAGTGCCCTCAATGTGCACCTAATAAAAGCAGGGATGCAATGAAACTCCAGCTACTGATTCCAGTCGGTGTGAATTAGACACTGAAGTTCTAATACATCAACAGAAATAAAGGAAAGAAATTCAGGAAGGAAAAAGCCTGTCTTGCATCTCCTTTGTACACCTAATGACAAGTGTAATCTGAAGTGATTCAAAGATAAAAGTTTGTTATACTTCACCTTACATTTACTTACCAGGTCAGCACTGCTGTCTCCATTTTCCAATCTCGTAAATTGTGAGTCCTTTTCTTCCTTCTTTTTTAACTTCACTCTACCTTGATCTTTTAAAACCCTGTTTTCATCCAAAAGGTCTTCCACTTGTTTCCATAGTTTGATTTCAGATAATTTCAGATTATAAACATAATTGCAAGATTCTTCCAATTTTCTCCTGAGAAAGTCTTCAGTGTCCTGGTAGCACTGGAGTTCAGTCAGCAGGTCTGCCTGTTCTCTTCTGTTGTCCTCCCCTTTTTCCCTTAAGAACCTCAGATTTTGCTGAAATGACTCAACATGGCTTTTCATGTCATGCTCCATGTTTTCAATGCAAGTTTTCAATTCCGTTACTTCCATTTCAGAAAGTTTATAGCCCTGAGTATCAGTGGATGCTGATTCCAGCTTCTGTTGGAGACACTGTGCCATCCCCTCTTCTAACTCAGATGTCAAACGAGCAATATGGGCATTGAGATCTAACACTTGCTTTTCCAGCCTGGACACCTCTCCCCGCAGGTAACATTCCCTTTCTCTCTGCACTGTTGTTTGTCGCTTCTGCTTTTGCTTGTAGTGCTCAAAATATTCTGACTGGCTTTTTACTTCATCTTCTTTTGTCTTCAGCTGCTCCTGAAGCCAATGTAATTTTTCCTTTTGCTTCTTCTCTGACTTTTCTTGGTTTTCAACCTACAATTTCAGTGATTTGCATGGTTAACATCTCAATACCAAATCTCTTCTTCTCTTACCGTTTTTCTTATTTTTTTCTTAATTTTAATTCTGCCTTTTTTTTCTGAGAACTCAGAAAAGTAGCAATATTCAAAAGCCAGTAAAATCCTACATTCAGAGCAAAACTGACCTGTTGTTTTATCATTTCACAGAAATATCTCAGAAGGAAAAACAAAGCAAAAAATACAGGAAGTTTTTAAACACATTCTTTTGCATGTTATACAATACATATTAAATAAAAAGAAACCTTGGACTGAAATTCATACAACCAGCTCTGAACTATACAATAATACATCCTTGACGCTGACACTCACACAGCACTGAGATGTTACAGACAGAGAAGCCATGGTTCTTTTAAAGAAAACAGAAGATGCACTTGTAAGAGACCAAGTTTTTTTTTTTGCCCTTTGCCCTTCCCCATACCTGTCATCTGTCAGCTCCTTTTATGAGCTCACGGTAAAAGGAGAAAAGAACAGATGACTGCTGAATCTTTTTGAGAAAGACTTTAGTATTTTTGTTTGCACCAAAGTGTGCTTGAACGTATAGAGGTGAAAGAGGTCAACGAAAGGCAGAGGCAGAAAAGGCTTTCATGATTCACTCGCTGCCCTTGTTTTGAGCAGAGAAACAGCCACCAGTATCATAGTGCCATTGTGGCAACTTTTAAGCAAGACTGAAGGACAGAGACATTGCTGTATTTCTTCGAGCACTTCTTTGGTCAGTCTTCTTGATCTCTGGTATGTTCCCATCAGAAGTGTTCACGAGCAAGGACAAGACAGGAGGAACACCAGGCTGAAATGCTATACAAAGTCATGTAGGTGTGGCTGTTATTTAGGTTTATTTAACTGTTGATGGGAACATATAATGAATCTTGAAAAGTACATTTCACTTTTAATCAAAAAAGCAAAGACTACTGCTCATATTCATGAGTTGTACCACATAGTGCTAGTGTCCTGTCAGATTATTCAACCTTGACTTAAAATACTGATAAAATGGAAGTGTATATTATGATAAACTGAATTAAAAGAGATTGTTTCACTGTAGACTGTCCCAGAAGAACATTGATTCCTTCTCCATTTTAATGGATCCATCCAATGAGCTGTGCGAACTAGGGGAAAAAAGTCTGTTGTATGTGTTATCAGACAACAGCCAAGCCTCCTGACACATAAATATTTATTCCTATGTATTTATGAATGCTCAAGAGAACTGAGGGTTTTCTACTGAAGAGCTGATAATTTCAAAATGTGGGGGAGAGGCAGCTGCAAGGGAAGGAAATCAGCAGTAGGAGGTGCCTTGCAATGAGCTTGCTCCATGCACCCTGAAGAGAAAGGCTCACGTAGGACGGGATCTGCAGAGCTGTGACCCACATGACTGCACATCCAGGGAAAAAGGCAAGACACAGATCAGCCTGGGAAGGCTGGAATGGGATACACGGACCCAAAGCCTAGCAGGAAGATGGAAGTAGTTGCAACAGCAGACGGGGCCCAGCTTGAAAATATGTGAGCAATTCAAGAATCAGATGACAGGCTGAGCAGCTGTGTTTTGTACAGGAACCAGGTTGTGATGGTTGTGTTGTGCTGTTGAATCACATGGAGGGGGGAGATGGGTGTGTGAAAAAAAATGGTTACTATGATGCCAGAAAGATAAGTCTGACTTTTGGAGAAGGAACAGGTTGACTGGGGAGAAAGAAGGAAGTGAGAGCATGTATCCCAAAGATCAAGGGCTCAAATGAAAACAACGTCAGTGCTGTCATAAGCATTAGAGAAACACAAAGTGAGGCACAAACAAAAAATGTTCTTCTGATTGCTCAGGTTATATAAAAAGAGCAAGGCTGAGAAGATATATTGCCTAAAAAAAGACAGGTCACTGGAGATGAGATTGACTTATAAATTATTACCATAAAGAGGAGCTAAACTAGGTCATTTGAAACAATATCCTCCTTACCAAGTTCATCAGCTCCTCCCAAATGACTCGCAGTTTCTCTTTAACACGCACATTTGCATTTTCAACCTTGTGCACCTTCACATTTAGCTGATCAATCATCACAAGAAGGGTTTTGTGTGACAGCTCCAGCTCTTTCATCCTGTGATATTGAGAATGAAGATCTTTGCTGATTAAATACTGAACAGTATAGTTCCAGATGGATAAGCTGTCATCATCAATGCATCTATTTATCCTTATTTTTTCATTTTTTCTCCCAACAATAAAAATTGTAACACATTTGTTTGCTACTAATAAACACTTCATTATGAGCAAGAGTCTCGGGGTTTGCACATTTCACTGGAGATTCTCAAAGCTGTTAAAGACAGTGTCTATGTTCATTCTCTCTCTGCTTGTTTAATATGAAAACCATAAGCAAACACATTTACAAGATCAAAGTTCACTGAAGCTTGGCATGTTTTACGAAGTAACAATGGTAAGTTGTTAAGGATAACCACAACTCTGGTCTCTACATGTATCCAATCACAGGATTTTGCCAGGCTCGTGTTTAGCAAACTCAAATTTTATGACAACAGAGAATGCATTCCATCATATTAACATAACAGGATAAAGATAGAAAACACATCATTAAATAAGTACCTACTCATTTATCAAAGTGAACCTGATGAGGTTCTCCCCATCACCGGCACTAACGCAGCCTAATCCAACACAGGTACCATAGAAAACTTGGCCACATCAGCCCCAAACTCTGCCCTGACTAGAGAGAGTTACTGACTCTGCTTCTGTGTATTTTCCAACAGTTCTGCCTTCCACATCATTCCTTGCCTTGTCTATTTGTGCTACAAACCACAAGAACTTGTGGCACAGAATTGCTTTTCTTTCTACTGGATACCCAAGATACATGAAAACAGGCTTCCTATAACCCAGGCAGGTTTCTCCTGGTCATCTACTCTCCTTGAACTGTTTTCTCATACTTTCTCTGTTTTGGTTTTAAATAAAGTTCTTCCCATCTCTCTTCTTCCCAAAAATCTTTGTTAAAATAGGCCTATTCCCATGAAAGCTTCTATTCAAAATAAATGAGTAAATAAATAGTTATTTTTATTTTGACAAAAAGCACATTATTAAAACATTTCTGGCCAAATTTCTTGATGAAACAAAGCAATTCAGAAATTATACAAGTAGTCATTTTAAATGCCATTTAAATTTTCTATCCTTTAAAGTCTCTAGCTTTGTTTAGAATAGTGCAATTGCCAGGCATCAAAAACTTGATTTTATTATTCCAGTCAACTACATAATTAATGCTTAATGACATCTTTAGCTACACTAATGATTAGCATTAACATACATGTCTCCATGCTTCTTTTTGAAACAAGGAATTTCTTCTATGCAGCACAAAACTTCAAATTTAAACATAATTACATTTTCCTATTCCAAAATTAACTCTTAAAAGAAAAGTGATATATTCTGCAAGGAGAATTTACACCTTATGAACATTTAAGGATGAAATATCCTGAGGAAGCTCTCTGGTTATGTGCTCGTAGATTCTAGATCGTACTAGAAATCTGATGTAAAAAATTTGAATATTGAATTTCTATTCTGACAGCTACACAAAACATTTATAAATTCATTTTATTAGACACCCTTAAAATGGATAGTCTTTCTTTTTGCTAGTTTTGCACGAATCATTTGACATCCACTAAATTGAGCAAAATAAAGGGTCGGTTTGTCATATAACATTAATTTCAAATGTAAAGAAAGAAATTTATTTACCTATTTCTTAGCATGGAATCTGAATCCATGTAGTCTTCTAAAACACCTTTCAGTTCTTGCTCCGATTTCTCCAGCTCTTTTATTCTGAGGTTCAAATTCTCTTGTTCAGCACTGTTTGCTTGTTTATCAGGTTTGCTTGCATCTTCTAATTGCTGGAAAATCCAGGAAGTATCAATTTTAACATTAAAATTCAGAGTATCATAACCTTCATCACTAAGCATTTTAATACAGTAACAGAATTCTTGTTCTCTCCCAGATGAAGGATCCATGATGAAAAAAACTAAATTCTCAATGTATTACAGTCTAAGCATACAACGAGTCTAAGCCTCTCTGATGGTCAGATGAACAGTCCTCAGTTCTGAAAACATTTATTATTTATGAGAGAGTCTTATTTCATTAGCCTCAAAGTAATGCAGCATGTGAAACTCAAAGGAGTTTCAGTTTACAATATGAGATCATTATAAAAGATACAATTAGACTAATTCATGAAGGAATTAGGTATCAAACTTTTTAAAAGGGAATAATTTTCTACTAAATAGAAAAGTTGATAAAACTGAGTACTTTTATCATAAAAGATCTTATTTTGGATAAATATATGATATTTTTATTATTTTAAGACAATAGAGGAACTTTCAAACTTGGGGTTTCAAAGTCAAGATGTTTCTTTCTTTTCCTTTACCTATTTCAGCAATAGTTCCTCAGCCCATAGTTCACCTTCATTTATATACACTGCCTTCATTAAAAAATAGGCCAATAATTGACACCAGAAATGCCTTTGCTTTCTCTAAATTTGTATAGGTTTGGAATTGGACCTATAACTGGAGTTTAGCCACCAAGACTGGACCTCTTTGTCACAAAATAATGCAATTACGTTTTCGTGCTTTTGCTTGTTTGTTTGTTTTGTATTTTGTTTTGTTGTCTAAACAAATGCTGGATCTGCAGCACCAAGAAGGAAAAAAAAAAAGTAACATTATTTTGCCACTGAAGAGAAAAAAATAACATCAAATCAGTGCAAAAAGAATAAAAACAGTTCGCTTAGTGCTCCACATTTTGATGGGTGCTATTCCCACCCATGGTGAATTACATAAAATGGTATTATTTTGGCCTATTGTATCACTCTTTGGCTTTATATCAGCTATGCAAGGTCTACTATCTAGACCTGAAAAGATTCAGCCACTCCTCAATCCCTTGAGAAGCCATGATACTTAAAACCTAGTGTGGAAAAAAAAAAGTGTGGAAAGGCAAGCAGAGTACAAATCCATGTACATGGAGAACAAAACCAAAACACTTATGAAGAGCTTCTCTAGACTTACCAGCCCAAGTCCCTCCTTGGTTTCCCGAGACCTGTAAGCATATTCTTTTTTTTTTTTTTTCCCTGGCCGGTATAATTTGCCAAAGGGAACAGAATCTTTGATTTTGAGCTCCTTGAGACACTAACATTTTCTCTGTATGTATTATTTGTAAAGTGAATTTGAATAGGCAGCATGCTCCCAGACAATAAGCACCCCTGTGTACTACCACAAAATAAATATATGTAGTAATAGCGGACATTATTACTCTGCACATTAACAATTTACCGTGCAAGCTAAATTAATGTGATTTTCAACCATGCCCCAGCCTAGTATATGACTCATAAGCTGAAAAAGGAAAAACTCTTAGTGGTACATTTTGCAGAAAGTAGCCACCACATAAAAAAAGAGAGGAAAGACCAGGCAGGAAATAATCTAGCACTTAAAATCATTACACTGATTTCCACTCACATATTTCTACTGTATGTTCTTGCTTATAAGTGGACTTTTAGTCACTGATATAAATATCATGAAAGTTAATAGAACAGTTTCTAAAATCTTTTCATTTCCCATGATTCAGGAGGTTTCTATGCTGCTCATGCTTCATCCTGAAAAGTACTGAGTACTTCAACATAAGACCAGCAAAACTGTTACAACTGATCTCAGAAATCAGAAACTATCATTCCCTTCTTTCCTTATACAGCTGGGAGAGATTATTTAAAATCTGTGTCACAAAAAGTAATAATCTGGCACAGCATCTTCCATAGACTGAATACAATCAGTTAGTACATTATACCTTAGATTGAATATAACCAGTTAGTACATAATACCTGTTCTCAGTTTTATAGTAGATAGCAACATGCAATGGATAGCAAGACTGGAATGCTGCATTCAGTTTTTCAAAACTACAATCCTGCTAGCTGAGGACAGAATAAAAACATCATGAATGTCATGGAAAATTTCACCCAAATCAGCCAGTTTCTTTGAGAAAATTGTCACGTCTGAATTACAATATAAAGAAATGCATAGAAGATAATAAAAACTGCTCATACTGCTTCTGCTTTGTAACAAGACCATCTCCTGTCTTTGCTGAGCACTTACCATGGCAGCCACATGTTGAATGACCATCCCGCGTTTATGCTTCTGGTTCAATTTCCAAAGCAGTGATGAGCAAACATATTTAGTAGAAGAAAGTGTTTCTTCACCAAGTAAATCTAATCTCACTTTCCAATTTCTGTTCCATCACCGGTACCTGGTTCCATTATCCAAAGCTCTGACTATCTCTGGTTATGGTCCTTCTCTTCAGAGTTATGACAAAACTTTTCCATTTGCAGTGAAGACCTCTCATTTTTCCACATTCTGTCATCACACTGCTAAAAGCTTTAACACATTCTTTAAATGCTTATTTCTTTTTGAACAAAACATTGCGAGCAACACATTCTTCTGGGCATAGAGTTTCCAAACTTTTGCATGATCCTTGTGACCGGCTTGATCATTTCTAACTTAAATTGTGCTTTGTGTCAGGAAACAGGATTATTCAGATCCTCACATGAACCGCAATTTGCTGCATCTGACTGAATTAATCTTGTTGAGTGCCTCAGCTCCTTCAGCAGATGAATGACCTTGTCTGGTGATTCTTCATGAAGGCTACATCTCTGATCTTACTTCAGAGTCTAAAATATTATCTGAGACAACTGGCTTCTTTTGAGGCTGCTTCCTGCACCTCCAACAGTGAGATATGCAGTTGCTATGATACATCTGTTCCCTACCTTTCTTTGTGCTGCCTTGATTGTTCTTTGCCTCGTATTATTTTTTTTCAATCATAATTTCCACTTTATCTGATATAATCATAACCATCATTCCACTCTACATTTGTGTTGGAGTTCAGTGCATCCATGGGAGCAGACTTGTCTACCTGTAGTTTTGCACATAGCCCTTTTAACACAGAGATGATTTTCAAGAAAATGCTTAGGAGGAGAAACTTTAAATATTGTGCTTTTAATATTGTCAGCTTGCCTCTACATTCCAGAAATAATTAAAATTACCTCTTTCTCCATATTGTCTTTCCAGCTCTGAAACAGCTATTTGCTTCTCTCTTTTTGAAAGAAAAGGCTAACCTTTTTGAATTTTCTAACCATTCTCCACCTTATATAACTCTTTTCAACTTCCATTTTTTTCAGTCTGTGCTTCACCCAAAAATTTTCTTGCAGTTCACGTAGTCAACGTCCTTGACTGTGTAAATTCAACTTCGCTGGTTGAGGTTGTGCTATTTTTGCTTCCTGATGGCAAATATCAACCTTCTTTCATGAGGATACCATCTTTTCAAAATATTTCTTTCCAAATACTTCTGTGCTTATCATATTCATTTACACATCAATTTCTTCAAGCCCGTTTTTCTTCTTGACAAGGTAACTGAGCACAGAGTATTATTCATTCTGTTTTCCTGACTTCGCAGTCCATCTCAGAATCTTCTATTCTCCCAGGGCTATTTTTACAAGTTATTGCCTTAATTTTCAAGAAATATTCAAAAAATTCACTTCTCCCATGCAGCTGTTAGCCACTTCAAAGATCTCTTAGTTCAATCTTCTATTTTGCCTTTTCTTTAAAACCCTTCTCTTCTCCATCTGTGGATTTCCAACTTTTGAAATTAATATCAATTTTGTCACTGTGGGGCTCTAAATCTCTATTTGTTTCCAACTTATGATAGTTTTGTTTTTGTTTTTTGTCTTTTGTTTTTTATTCTGTCAGCTATTTACTATAGAGAACTCATTGTCAAACACTTAGGTTTTTATATAGATATTAAAAAGGAGATTTTGTGTTTGCTGGGTGAAATGAAAACAACATTTGCTGAAAGCATGCAGAATGGAGACAAAGATCTCAGTACTGTAAGAAAACCATTTGGTAGATAACAGTTCACATAGCAGCCAGTAATTGCACTTGTATTTTTTTCCAGTGTTTGATTGGTGTATGAGTGTAAATTCTGTTTAGACTTTTTTTCAGTGTTTATGATGTGCTGGTCCCTATTTGATTATTCAATCATTCCAGCTTGAAGCTATATGTTTAAAAAATCTCTAATTTTAAATTCAAATATTTTGCAGCTTCAAGTATTATGCAAACAGTTTTATGAAAAAAATGCACCAATTTAAAGCTGCTCAATAAATATTTTCTATATTTTTGCACGTGGACTCAGCTGTTCACTCCATAGGTTCTTTTAATAGCCTGTATAACAAAACAAAACAAAAAGAAAAAAAAATATTCTTCTCAGCTTTAGATAGACAAAATTAATTTAGGAATAAGTGTTGGCATTCATCCCATCACAATCTCTTCCTAAAAGTTTGATGTCAGCTTCAAAACAACAAGAACCAAAACCACCATCAGTAGAACCAAAACCACCATCCCATTTCTTCAAACACATCTTTATAATCATATGCTCTTTTTTAAATTTTTATGTTGTTTATTTTTATATTTTTACAAAAGGAAGGCAAAATCAAAATGAAAGGTTAAAAAACTGTAAAAACTATAGCTGAATTTCACTTAATTTTCAATATCCATCTAATAATCAAAAGAAAGCTACTGCACTTGTAGCAAGTCAGTAATACTTGCATTGTATTATACCCACCAGCATCTACCATTGTTTCAATTCAAAACATAAAACCTATGCAGAAAATCTAGTAATGGAAGACCTGAGCCAGTTCCCAAGAGGAACTGAACAGCAGGGCTTACCAGGAGCTGAATAAACTTGTAAAAGAGGCCATAATACAGGACTGATTTTTCAGAAGTACTTGCAGTCTGGGCAGATGATAATACAGTTTCAGGCTTAATATAAGGTAAATATAATAGCTTTTTTTGGATTGACTGTTGTCATCATGCTTCATCATATAGTACTTGACAGCAGCTTATAAATGTGTTGATTGAATTGACCACAATCTCTTACCATAAGCAGTTTCCACGAATGTAATTCAAAACAGATTTCAATGAAGAAAAAGTATTGAAAACATTCAAAAGTAAAAATATTGCATATTTTCAGTTTTTTTTTTTTTAAAAAGACTACATAAATCTTCTATAGTTTTAAATCATATCTTAATCTTCTGTCAGTTAGGTTGTGGAGCTATCATCCTCACTGAAAGGCAGCATGCCACTTACATTGCTCCAGGGAAGAGGGCTTGGACTGATTTTGTCTCTAACCTGTAGTTCCTTCCTGTTCTGTGTGAAAGGTAAGCCTTTCTAAGTCTTTAGCTATAGCTATTGCTACAGCTAAAGAAATTCACTCTGTCTTTTGCATTGAGCTGAAAGAGTCAGCATGCTGTGGAAGGGGTAGTGGGAATGATGGTTGTGTTTGAAGGGAGACACATGCAGATTTCTTAGTCTCATCCTTGCTATATTTCATGGGCACAAAGAAGGTCAGTCATATTCCAATTTTCTTGCATGACAGAAGGTACGAGCCTATAGCTGAACTTTTAGGTTAAAATGTACCCACTCTACAGAACTGAGAAGAACCCATTGTAGTTCCAGCAGTCAATATCTTAGAATGCAAAATCATATCTTGTTGAAAACTGAATGACCTTCTGCAGAAGCCTAGGAAGCTAACTGAAGGCATCCAATTTGGATCTTAAAGGTGACTCTTCCTCTATGTGCAAGGAAAATCAGTAAAGCCTTCCCAGAGTATCAGGGTCTTACATAGATGATTCTTAAAACATGGCAAAATCTAGGAGATAAAAATTGAGTACAAAACAATATAAAGAATACCAACCACACGTCTTGGCTCAGTTGTGTCATCAAGGCCACAGAATGAATGCTAGTGAAAAAAACAAAAAAAGGAACAAAAACTATAAAATAAGATCAAAAGAAAATGAGGAAAAAAAGAAAAGAAAAAAGATGTAAGATATGTAATATGAAATCCGATGACATAATTTTACAGCAGTTAGTCTTACAGCAATATTAATTGAGTTGATTTGAAAGAGAGACACAGTATACCAATCTTACTCTGAAAAGAGGGTACAAAAAGAGGGTACAGGGTACAAAATTCAGTATTTGAGGGCAACATTTGTGGATTATGTAAACTTCATAAACATCAGGCTTGGCTCTGTAACTTAGTCAAGCATGTACTTATAATTACATTTGTGAAAGCTTGCCTGAATCAAGACTTACCCAGCCGAGGGCACAAACTAAATGTAACTAAAAGGGCAGAGAATCAGTTATGAGGAAATCATGAAGTGTTTAAATGGCACTTTTTCCTCATATATTGGCCGGAAGAACAAAACTGAGATTTTACATTATTGTTATGTATAGCGTTCGGAAGCAGGACAGTTTGTTGAAGAATACATAGGGCAAAAATACTGCCACCCTTATTTTCTGATTTGACAGAATTTTACATAAAACTTAAAAATTGAATACATTCCTAGGGGCGAATAAGAAGCCATACTCATGACAAAGTAAGTATAAGTGACCCGCTGCCCGTAGCTACAACCAGCAACAGGCATTGGATATACAAACTGCTGCTCCTTCAAAAGAAAGGATTTCCCTCCACAAGCAATCATTGTGTTCAGTGTCAGCGGCAAGTAGATGCCAGTCTCTATCCACTGACATATTAAACCTTCAAAAGACCAATGAAGTAGAAGTGTATCACTCATTGATTCTCTGACAACAAAAATTTCCTTCAGGCAGTCAAATTCAGAAAGAGATTTAATCTCAAGGAAAACAGTTAAATATGATACAGATAGAAGGAAGTCCTCCACCCAACCAGGAGTAGAAGGATATCAGAAAATGATGAAGCCTTGAGAGGTCTCCTGCTAATGCAACATTAAGGTAAAGAAAACATTATTCATTTTAACTGATTACCAGTTTTCAGTTCAGTTTGTGGTTACCTCATTTAATACAGTACTGAACTTCAGATTTGATGTTTCTTGTATTAAAATAGATCTCCCGATATTAGGTTAAATACTACTAACATCAAAATAACTGGGAAAAATAAATTGTTGAGGGGAAGGAGGAGGGAACATTGGCATTGCCCAGGCATTTATTTACCTTTTCCTCAATTTCTTTGAGTTGCCTCTTTTGAAGTTCTATTTTATCTTCTAGTTCTCGAATCCGCTGAAACAAAAAAGTGAAATAGAACTTATAATATCTACTTTAAAAAAAACATATGAATCAAAAATATATGAAATAAATTAAAAATGAAGAGAACAAATGCCCATTATTAATGTAACACTTCCTGTTCAGTTATATTGGACATGTTGATGGCAGGATTGCTCCATGTTTCAACAAAACCATAGCATTTTAAACAAGATGCACCTTCAGGCCATCATGTTTACTATCAGGAATTCTAATCTCACCACTTGTAAATTGTAAATTTAACATATATAAACAGATAGCACCACAGTTCCAAGTACAACACAACTACATGCTCTGCAACTCCCAGAAGTTTTTCTACTACCTATACAGTCAGCAGATGATACTATTGCATTTCATTGCAACTCTCTCTTTTCCTATAAAACATGATTATGCTTCTGGCATGTTTATGCTATACCAGAAAAACAGATATACCAGCACACTTAGATTTTCAGGTCACCACCAAGATGCCACTCAGACGTTTAAACCCATTCCATTACCAGGACCATCTCCCACCAGAGTTAGAGGGAACGTCTCCAATGTATCTTTCCCTATTTGAACATCCTACTTATTTCCACCCACTTCTTTCCTTTTTATAAATTCCTTTAAAATATCTATATATTCTTATTATTATTATGTTTTGGGCTTCTAGACTAAGAGGATGTATTTTATTACACTATTAGCATATTGAACTTCTTACAGATTTTATGAACTAACTTCATAATTTTTTTTTTATAGGCAGAAACCTGGGTCCTCCCCTGGGAATCAAGGAGAGACTTTATAATCTGTCAGCTTTTTTTCAGGATTAACTACCTGATGTTTGCCTGGCCTACAAAATTAAGGTTATTAGCAGTTCATGAACTTTGAAAGGGAAATTATCATCTAGTCTAACTTCTATGCACAGGCCAACAAGTTTAATGTAGGAGCTGTGCACCACTCCCAAATTATTTTATTACTCCCAAATTCTTTTGAACAACATCTCTTTCAGAAGAGCACCCAGGCACTACTTATAAATCGGTGTGATTAACTGACAACTTAATAGTCAATCATCTGCATTCAAGTCAAAAACCTCTGATGGTGGGAAATGCCCCACACCCATGGCAACCCACAACAGTCCCAACAGCAGCAGTGGATCCACTGACGGCTCAGTACTGCATTGGGAACCACAGCGCATTGGGAATCTAATCTGGAATTACCCCAAAGACGAGGTACATCCACCCCACAAGATCACCTTGCCCAGGGCATGCTACTCTCCACCCAAATATTGCAGGCAGGTCACAAGCAACAGCTTTGATATTGTTGCTGCCTTTTTTGAAGAAAAGACTTTGCTTCAAGGATTGTTTTGCACATCGTGCAGTTGGAAGAAGTTAATCAGCCCCTCCCCTGTATCATGCTGCATTGCTCAGAGATTTCCCCAGATAATACAAACGCACAAAGCAGATTACCCTCATGTGACACAAGTGCATGCAGCCTTGCTGACAAATGCCTGGAGCACAGCTGTATTAATTTCACATTCCCTCTATTACATCTGAACTGATTTATACTTCTTTTACTCCCTGCTTGAGGTATGTCTATCTCTCAAGCACTTATTTTCATATGCTGTATGTACCAGAAATATTACAAGAACTGTAAGAAACCACAGGATGAGAAATAGGCAGGTGTCTCTGAGAAGTCTGGTCCATCAGGTTACACTCCTATTTCCCTCCCACTAATTTACGTTCTGCTGATTCCTGCTTACAACCACATCCCACATGCAAGTGACAGACTTCTATATTCTGGGGGTCCCGCCATGCTCTGTGACAAAATCTGACCATAGTGAGGTAAGTGGAGAGAAATAATAATTTTAAACACCATTTTCACCTTCAAGATTTATTGTGTGAGCTATTGCTTCAATATGTGCTGAGAAAATGCCTCCAGAAAAAAAAAAGAAAAAAGTCCCCAAATATCTGGTGGCTTCCTCACCTCAGGGTTTTGAGTAAGTGTTCTTTTATAAAAGAATATTTTAATTAGGATTAGATAGCTTTTTTCAGATTAGGGAATTCTGTTAATTAAGTAAAAATTGAGATGTTATTACTCCCTTATGAATTTTTAATCCTTTCAAAAGATACCAGCTACTCAGTTATTCTCTTCAGCTATTAAGAAAAGTTCTAAAAATAAGGGCTGAGATTTCTGTTTTGCAGTTCTCACCTATAACCTGTCATAACTGTTAAACTTGGTGAGACTAAAGCAGAGAGCAGTTTTACGGTGAAAAAAAAATTACACTTTGCTAAGAATCAGTTTAAATACAAAGATAACCTAGGAATCTAAAGGGAATACACATAGGGTTGCATTTCTTAGCAGTGAAAATCCATCTACATAAAATCCTCAAAATGACTAGGTCTATGTCGGTAGGGCAAACATACACAGGGTGGATATATCCCATGGCGCAGAATTTGTTCTAAAATTTAACAGTGGGCTGGAATTTTCCACCAGGTATAAGAGCTTGGGGTTGTTTACTTGCACTTGCTTACTTGTGTTCCCCTGGAGTGTGGTAGGAAGATTATCCAGGGGGATGAAGTAGGCGTAACTATTTCAGTCAATACCCTGTCAGCACTGCCAGATAACCAGCCTAGTTCAGCTATTTATATATCCTGAAAAATCTGACTGTTATCTATTTCCATTTAACTGCAGACATGACTTTAAAAATATAGATATAAGAATGCAATTTATTAACAGGAAAAACAAAACAGATTTATATCTATGTACAGTAGGTAACATAAAAATCATTATTTTTCCCCTTTGTGCCTCTCTGTACTTATAGCATTTTCTTGATCACATAAAGATAATAATTTGCAGAATATGACTTAAAAATATACATAAGCTACATAAAATAAATATAGCTTTAACAAAGAGTATCTTCTAGAAGCAGCAACAGATGTTCCTCAGTCAAGAGTTATATTAAACCACTGAGAAGGAAATTATACAAAAATTTCACATCCTAATTAAGACTAAAGGCAGGACTGCTTGAGTTTCAATATAAGCACTTACATCTTTATCTTCTCTTCCTATTATTTGCAAGTACTATTAGCAATCAAGAAGCTGTGGATTCACTCTTAGGTCTTCAGCACCTGATGAGTTGCTTCCAATGAACTCTGATTTGTTTATGTTTGCAAAAGCACAACTGTGACAACAAATCATGCAGAGATATTTTATTGTTATCAAGAAATTCTACCTACTGTCATGCTTCAGGGCACAAATTGACGATCAGTAAGTCAAGCTTTTCCTACTGTGTCATATAGAGGTATAACTATTGCACTCTAAAAGATCCATTCAGCTCTAGCCTTGAAAAAGTTTTTCAGGAACCTCACAGAGTAAATCCAGTGCATTTTCAATAGAACAGACCGCGTGAGGAAGCCACAAAACCTATGGTACCCTCCTGTCAAAACACTGAGAAGTCTTTGTTGAGAATAGACCCAAAGCCCATTGTTTTACTTTATAATTATTATTATTATCAGAAAGGGACAGAAGACATGGGTAGACAGTCCAAAAGCATGACAGTGTTTACGTTTCCAGTAACCCCCCCAGTATTTGGCCACGATCAGAGCGAGGATCAGGACAAAGTGCAGCAGTGTTCTGCTGGGTTCCTACAGTTAATAGCTGCCCATTAGTCACATGAGTGCACCTTTTGGGGACTGGCAGGGTTGATGAGACACTGTGCTGTCAAGTCACGAAGCCATACAAAGGAATGACTGTAGGCAAACAAAGAGCCACAGTCAGAAACAGTGTAACGGGAACGTAATCGTGAAAGAGATGCTTGGATTCTTAATGCTGCCCACCTCGCCTGCATTCACATCCAACCTGCCAAAATAATGAATACAAA
Source organism: Anser cygnoides (assembly GCF_040182565.1). Taxonomy (NCBI): domain Eukaryota; kingdom Metazoa; phylum Chordata; class Aves; order Anseriformes; family Anatidae; genus Anser; species Anser cygnoides. The sequence continues at coordinate 12,880,559 of NC_089876.1, read as the reverse complement.
TCTGCCATTCATTATATTGCAATAGCAAATAAAAGCTCACAAAACTTCAGGATGATGGATGGGCAGATCTGTGAATACTCCATGTCACTACTTCCCCCACACAGAGGTCTCCTGAGGTTTGGAAAGAATGCTGGCCGAGCATCCATTTTAGTAGGGAAAGCACCTACTCGACAAATCATACTTCCATGAGCAATGAAGTTTGTTGCCACTTCTGGGTAGCTGCTTGCAAGCAGCCAGAAAGCAGTAGGGCCTGCTGCAATGCCGAGCTAACAGCAGATGGCTCTGCCAGCCAGGCTATGCTGGAACAGCAAACGAAGCTCATTTAGCAGTGAGGCTCATCTTTAGAACCATTTGCATTTCCAGACAGCCATAGAAAAAGCAAACTGAAGACGGACAATATATATGCCTTACTTATCACTTAAGTGCAATTTGAACAGACTTCTAAGATCCATTATAAATTATTTTTAGGAGTAATTATATATACTTTAGCAAAAGCAGATGGCACTCGGCCCCATGGCACTCACCCTAAAGGACAAAAAGCTAACAGTTTGGTAAGAGAGAGAGCGTCCAGAAAGCTGAGGCAGCGAAAGCATACATTTTCTTTGGAACCCTGTAGTTTAGTGATAGGCATACGACTGAAAGGTTGCTAAAGCACCCCAACAAGGCACTATTTATGATATTAATTAACTGAACAGAGCCGTAAAAGGGAACTTTAACATCAGTCAATTCCAAGTGTATGAAGAGAGTTCACTGACTGCCTTGGTCATATACTGCCCTTCCTCTCCAGTTCCATGCTTGGAGAGCTTCCAAACACAAAGGGCTGTCAAATTGCCCCAAAACAGGAAATCAAATTTTTTCTCGGCACAAGCTTCCGAATGCACAGAAGATTCCTCCCAAATCTCATAACTGTCGTTTCCTTTCACCTCATGATGGGAAGTTCATCTTTCTGGGAAACAGGATGTATGTCTTGAAGTGCAATCATTCACTTAGGCAATTATTTCACTTTTGTAAGTTTGGATGGTAAGTGTTGCTGTGCAGCTTCCAGTACTGGTAGGGAATTTTTGGCAGTAAACTCATACTTTCTGAGGTAACAGAGAGGTGAGATACCAAGATGGGAGTACGTAACATTACTGTACCTAGCTGGCTGCTGCAAAGCATAGCCAGTTCCATGATGCCTAATTACTTTGGTGACAACACTTCATGAAAATAAGTAGCCAGCACAGATCTGAAAAGGGCATACAAGTGGGTTTATGCAGCATTATGTCAGGGCTAACATGAGGTTCCAGAAGCAGGGTGGCTGGATAGCAACTTCAGAATGCACCAAAGGATGTCCCTGCATTTCCGACCAATTCAGAGGTCTCTGCACCCACATCTCAGTTTTCCTAAGAGCTGGATATTTTTGCTAGAGATAATGGTTGTTTTCCAAATACACCCGAACTCAGCAAAAGGCTAGATAACACCAGATGCAAGTTCGTTATTGTCAGGAATCCCATAGGTACAAAAATAATAGTTTTAAAAACTGAAAAAAAAAAAAAGGCATTGGGTTCCTTGCAGACTGTTCAAATCAGAGACAAGGTCTAATAGAATGATGTTAATGCATTGTTCGTGGAGAACCAGCTAGATCTGCTATGTACTGACTTCAAAAGGGAATTTACGTACTAATTTCAAAAGGGAATTTACGTACTAATTTCAAAAGGGAATTTTCTTTGGTTTTTAGTATGGTCTAACTCCCATGCCTATACTGCAGCTTCAAGGACATAAACATCTCTGGACCATCTGAGGAATTAAGGTTTACGTGAAATGCAGCAGCAAGATGATGGATACGTGCCTCAGAATATTCCTCTGCTTTCAGTAATAGATAAATTCCAATAGCACTGGCTTCAAAAACTCAGCTTGCATTAAGGATCAAAGAAGTACAAATAATGAAGCTAGTAGTGAAAATGATAACATTGCACTTCGGTTACTTCTTATCATTGAACGCTTTAACAAAAATGAAAAAAAATGCTCAATTAGAAAAAGCTGATTACATTCCCACACTGTACACATGAAGTATGTATGTGCAATTGGTGTTGCAATAGCAATCCATCTACATTAAGTACCATTTCCATGAATATAGTGCCCATTTGAAAGGAGCACTTAATAAATGCAAATCCTTCCGCTGAGCTCAGTGAGCCCTGGACTGCAGTCACTGAGCCATCATTTTTTTCTTCTGGAGGTAATAAATCAGCCCAGTAATGATTTGTCATCATTTTGAGAGTTTGGCATCACAGGAACTTCAGCTTTACAAAGAAAGATCTCAGATGTAAAGAATTGCTTCTAAGATCCTAGGTTCAAATTTTTCTTACCAACTAACCAGAATGTGGGGATTTTTCTTTAACAATACCTCCAATTCCTATGAGAAATGTACTATGCCTCTCTACAATTACGCAGTCCATTCCTTGCATTTGGGTATTTTACCCTATCTCACAGTTACCTTCCTGGTAGCAAACAGATTCTGAGAATTCTGGTGTTTTCTGCTTTTGGACAGTGATGCACACTGCCTAGTATGCACTGAATGCACACTAGATGAAATGGGACTTCTTTATTTAAGCCCTTTGTCCTCTCCAATTCACTCATGGCATTAGCCAGCCATTCACAGTTCTGAACAACATTTTGGATGGTTTCAAGTCCTCAAGGAGCTTTGCCAACTGAGGAAAACGCTACAGGAAAGGAACTTCTGTGGCAAATTTCAGCTGCTGAAACAATGACACTTCATCCTTCTTTTAGTATCCAGCTGCAGGACTTATGTTCTTGTTTTCTAGATAATAGTGTAAATTAAGGGTACATATGAACAAACACATTGTTTTACTGACAGTGACACCAAGAAAATGAATTTATTTGCCATGCTACTATAATTGTGAAAACACAAGAGCATACTATACAGGGGGCATAGAAATCACCTTAATAGTTCCTGTGACTCATTCTTATTGGATTTACACTCATCAGCAAATCCAAGAAAACAATTTGATAATTTTAGCACAAGGCAGACAAAGAAGGATTTGCTAAGCTGCTTACAGCCTCGGCTCTGAAATGTCTGAAAGGTTCAGGTTGATATACATTTACAGAATATGCACCATGAATGGACTATATCAGACATGAAAGATGTTTCAAAACATCTTTCAAAACAAGATGTTTCTTTGAATCCAGCATGTGATCAAGAATGTATCTAATTCTGCAGCAAAAGTTAGCAAGTGAAATATTTTATCAATCCAACATAGGGAAGAATCAATATTGCTTCATTATATCACTCTTTTAACCAGCACCTCAACGATATTAGGACACAGGTATGTAAGATATTTAATAATGTGAACAGCATAACTATGTTATATGTATAAATTTAAACAAAGATGAATATAAACTGCCATGCCTTTAGCTATTATTTGAATCACTTAGCTGATGGATAAAATTCCTTAATGAAATATAAATATATGTATTTAGATCTAATGCATTTTAACAGCTGTTTAAAAGACCCTACTGTGCTTACAATACGATTTACATGGGTAATTGCTAGATAAATTTACTCAAGCTGTTGTATCTGCTACTGTAACAGGCCTGGACTCAGGAATCCAAATGCTCCCTTTAGTCCCATATTCCTAGAATGTGATTTTGCATAATGAACATAAGGAAATGAGCAAACACATTGTAACTTCAATAGCTTAAGCTATTTCTGTTCCATCTTGTTTTACTTTATGATCAAAAACTTACTATAAATTTCAGACATTTGAATATAATAATAATACCTCATTTTTGGATATACTATACCTCTCTGAATCTCACCAAGATATTTCTTTAGAAAGCAGGCAAAAACTTCATTCTTTTCCATGTTCTGTAATCTCAACCATGATAATCCAATTAACTGTTACTGAAGTAGGAGAGTTGTTCTTGTTAATCTTTATTATGCATTTGTAATTTCTTTATTTGCCTTCCTGAGGAGAATGTATCTTTTAGCAGCTCCACTGATGCATCTCAGCATGAACATTAATATGTATTCAATTACATCGGTCCTAGCAGTAAATCAGTGAATTTTATAAATGCATTTCAATTAAAGTAAGCATTTATTATTAGCTGATACTGAATGATTATTTGCATGTGAAGATATGGCTTAATATTTATAAGTAAGCTTGATCTTTATTTTTTTATTTTTTTCAGCACTGAGAGTCTTTGAATTTATGCTATGATAAAACTACATCCTACATCGATAGCTAGCAGCAGAAAGAACTGCTCATTTCATTAGGGAAAAAACAATAATTAAAGCCATATGAGCATTATATCTATACAGAAAGGCTATTCTAAGTCTATGGGAGCTCAGAGGACAAAACATGTTCAGTATATGAAAATTGACTGCTTGTCAGTCCAGACTCTTTATCTAGTAGATAATAAGAATAATAAAATTAATATTAAAAACTATAATATTTATTTAACATTACATTTAGAATATTTTATATTCTTGTGTTTTTGAATAGCAAATTACCATTTAAATAATTATATGTATGAACTGTGCATATGAAAATACATTTAGTCTCCACTTCTGTAACTTCAGTATACTTTTTTTTTTTTTTAATTACCTTTCCTCAACTCCCACTAAGAAACACAGGGCATTCAGGATTTCAGATGAAAGGATTTCAGCATTCAAACTTCAGATGAGTCTGAATCACACCTCTTTAAGAACAAAAGGAGAAGACTTTTCAGATATACTTGGTATATCTGGTATTCAGATATATTCAGGTATTGGACCAGCCCTGCTATCATCCCTTATGCAGACAAGTAGCATTGCTAAGGCAGTTAGCAAAGCAGAGGTGATTTGATCCGAACCCTAAATATACAGAAAACATATATAAGAAAACATGGTAGGATAGGTATATAAAATTACTAAAATTAACTCTCATTTATCATGTCATCTGTGGGAAATCACCAAAGTTTATTGTACTCCTGTTGTTATAGCAGCAACGATGGCTTGAAAGACTCAAATTCACTCCTGCACTATAAATCAATACCACAGGTCAACTATGATTAACCTAGTCATGATATACTTGATGACTGTAGATTACAGTTAGATACATATGGTATCTGATGCCCTCAAGAGCATTCATGAATATCAAAAATGCACCATCACCAGTAATCTATCATATACTGAACAGTCAACATTTTGCAACTGCAAGCATTAGAAAATGCAATAAAAGATCCCTGGTTGCCCTATGGATTCCTCTTTGTGTACAGCTGCATGCAAATAGCTGGGGATGAACTTTGCTAGCACCATAACACTTTAGATTTAAAATTAAAGCATCAAAACAGATATTGTCTATAAAGGGTTAGAAGTAAATTGTCTGAGATTTTCCCCAACTACTGTTGTGTAAGTATCCTCAGTAAAACTTACACCTACTTCCTGAATTCTCTGAAAAATCTGTGGGCTTTTGGCCAAGCCAAGCTCTCTTTAGCACAAAACAATGTGCCAAAGAGGACAAATGGAAGACAACACCTCCTCATGCCGATCAGCACGGTATGCTGAGCTTAACATCCTCTTCTAATTCAATAAAGTAAGCTTTCATCTCTTTGTCTCTCTCCAGAGCATTCAGAGTCTAACATTAAGCCTTAATAATTCTCCCTGGGTGACAAAAAGATGGTCTATCAACCATAACAGATTACACAAAAAAGAGAAACAGAGCTGCTGTATTTATCCAAGCTTTACCTGAAATCAGTAACATATCAAGCAACAAATTTCAGGTTCCTACTTCACATGGGCAATTAATATTTTAACAAATTAATGTTTTAAAATGAAGGTTTTCAGCAAAAACCCTATAAAACAACAAAAGCATGTTTTCTGAATGGCTCAGAATCTGATAGAAACAGTGACATCCAACCCTATGGGACTGTGAGCAAACTGCTCCCCCAGACATACCAAATGATAGCAATGTGAAAAATTCATCCTGCCCATGAGAGAGTGTGGAGAACTCAGGGAGGAATTGCATCCACCATAACTTTGCTTGATCTATTAGCAGTAAGAATGTAGCTCCTTAAGACAGAAAAAAAAAAAAAAGGAAAAAAAAAGGAAAAAAAAGAGAGAGAGAGAAAAAAGAAACAGAGTTTGGAGTTTCCTGATTTCAAGCTATGATTACATTTTGATATTTCAGGATGAAATAAGACCTAACTTCTGCTTCTGACTTTTCCTCAGTGCCCATGAAAACAATTGCCTGAGGCACCACATTTGCAGTGAACCCATCCCTATGACAGTGACATGCAGAGGTCAGTTTGAGTTACACCTTTTTGGCATAAAGGATTGTCCTATACCTTCTTCTAGTAAAACATGCAAAGTGGTAGTTTCTGCTTTTATTACCAATGAATAATCCAAACTAGTCATTTGAGTAAAGGCTACAGTTTAAACAAAATATAGTTAACATAATTACATCTGTATTCCGACTGTATAAAGCTGGAATTTGGATGCTTTCAGCATTCCACAGACGCATTATTTTCAGGTTTAGAAATGAAGTGATGGTTTGCTTTACTCTGTAAAACTGAGCTCCACCCAACAATATTCTAAACCAAATTAGATTAACTCCCCCCCACTCCAGTTTAGCACAGTGACTACAAAGCAACTCAGAGGGAACAGTTTTACACCTTCTGATGACATGGTGAACACACACACCTTTTCTATTTCTTTTTCTTGTAATTTTAAACAGACAAGACTGCTCTGGGAAATTAGTGGATTACATTAATAAAATCTGTCTCTCACATCCTTCCTGATTGGCAGCAACCATTTTTGGAACTGAAAGTGTATCAGTCTGCTGTCCTTCAAAGATTTTCTCGTTTCTCTTTGTACTTAATATAGAATGAAATCAGAATAAATTCTATTATACATTTTCCTCATGTTTGAAGACTGCCAACAGTGCAATGTGAATTAATCTATCCTAATTTAGAGCCTGGTTCTGGTTACTTTCCACAGTGTCTTACTCCAGAAACAGCTACACCCAAACCAACAGGAATATATTTCAAGTTAGGTCCTATATGATAGACATACGGCAGAATCTGACCTTTAGAATTTATTAATTTCAACAGAGAACAAAATCACAACCTTCTTTTCAGGAGATCTGGACATGTGACTCTCTTTCTCTCTCTCTCTCTCTCTCTTTTTTATTTTAAACTGTAAATAGAGCTTGCTTAATTAAGAAGTTGATATCACTACTTCAGAAACATATGGTATTGCTCTGTTTGAAATATTCTTTTCTAGGAGATTATTTTTATAGCTACGCCACCACATTTTTTCTTTCTCTCTAGATATTGCTTACCATGAAGCATGTTATTTATATAATATATCCTTCTTCACAGAACCTGCTAGTAATGATCCCCATAATTGCCAAAATGCACAAAAGTCATGCCACTGCATAGGCTAGAGCACAAATGTTACTTTAAATGAAGTTCTGCTAGAAATAAACCAGACGCTAGCTTATAAAAGTTTATAAAGATACTGCAGCACAATGAGATACTTTTTTGATGGCAATATACACAGGAACAGCAGTTGAACTGCATATACCCTATGGCTAGGAGCAAATAGCACAAGCTGCTCATGACAGATTTTTAATTAACATATCTTGCCTCCCACAAATAGAGAGGATGGTGGCACCTTCCCTGACTTAAAGGGAATACTGTCAATGTGCTTCAGCCAAGGATCTGTCCCCCACATTTGCATGTTGCAATCAGAGTTTAATAAAAGCTTTGTATGTCTTAGCAAGAAGATCTAATCACACAGTCTATTTAATTTCGTTCCACAGAAGCCTGGTTTCCTTAATACTCAGTGGGTAAACACTAGTAATTCTACCTATATTAATGAACAGTAATAATGTGGGGTTATACACGCTAAAGATGAACAGAGCTACCAAATTAAAACAGGGCCTAACATCTTAAAATACGTTTATTTCACTAGAACAACACCAATACCTAGTGACTAAGAACTATGGCTTTACATCTAGAAAAAGAAGCACACATAGAGCAGCATAAGCTCACATGTGGACAGCTTTCACCCATACGCATCCCTGGCCTTTTCAGACAGTCTTTTTCAGCCTGAAAAAGAACATTTACCAAGCTAAACTTCTCCATCACTAGTTGGAGAAACATAGTTTCTGCTTCAGAGAAGCAGAAATTTAAAAGTGTTTGTAACACGGACATTTCATATCCAGTCTTGAAGGTCCACCATGCTGCCATGTCATTCTCCTTAACCTCCACTTCAGGAGATTAAGAACAGTACATACTGCAAAGGCACTGCACAGTGCACAAATATGAACAGGTCTAGACTACAGTTTTGCCAGAATAAATGTAGTGGGTGCTTACTAATGACATTGTGTCAGCAAAACCTCTTATGGCCATAAATATATCAAGAAAAGAGGAAGGGTCATTTAACGTAGCATCTAAGGACATAGGACATTTAGAACATTAGGACTCTGCTAACACAGGTATGCTCTCATTTTTGTAGCATTTCAGCTTCTGTCATCTGCTAGTGCAGACGAATGCAATCCTACGAGGATTAGCCCCGTGACACTATTGTTCCATGCTATGGCATTTTGTTTGGTTGTTTTGTTGTTGTTTTTTAAGCTGTGCACATTGCACACAACCACTGGTTATCAGGGTTGACCACTATTCCAATAAGAACCCACAAATACAACCTTCAGAAAGGAAACAACCAAGAAGAATCTGAGTGACGGATTTGAAATGCAATATGCTCATTTCCCTTACACTGGGCAAATTTACTATCTTTGCCTTTGGTTTTCCTGTCTACTACAGGGGGTTAAAAATAGATGACAAAAATGATAAAAATGCATAGCTCCTTATTAGGCATGAGAATTAGTTTAACATGTCCTTCAGGGTTGTAACATTAGCATGTCTAATGAGATGGGCACAACATGAAACTCTAATGACACACTGTAAAATGCATCTGGAGACAGGTACATAAATATCCATGGCTAATGAGACTTTGCTTATGTTAATATTTTGCTTCAGAGCAGGAGCAAAGTTTTATTCCATACCCATCATATTTAACTTTATATTGTGGAATAATCTGTGAGTATATAAACCATACCCAAATGAGGATGTCCTTCAACTGGCAGTGAGCAGTCCCTGGGACCAAACACACACCTGAAATGCGCATAGCATGCCTGTTGGGTTCTTGGGAATACTTTTTCACTCTACGAATCTATTCCTACCAGTACATCCTATTTGCCAATGTCATATGAGCCTAAATCAGAAGCTCTGCCCAGGTGTCCACAGCAGGCCACAGAAAGGTCCTAGCCAATTGTGGTCCTTCAAAGAGCATCATACTACATGTCTAGTGGAAGCGAAGGACTAGGCTACATCTGGTCTGATGTAAAAACCTCAGACTGCATATTGCGTAGATGTAGAGGCTTTAGCATCAAGTTTTCATGTGGTGTTATCTGCTCCTCTGAAACCCTTGAAAACCTCTTGAAAATGTAGACATAAAACTCTACCATCTACCAGATCCAGCAGAACTGAAACAGGCCAACCTGCAGGAAAATCTGAAAAGTTGTGAGCGTCTGTAGCACATGGCTGAATGGGTCTGTGTTCCTGATGAGAGACATTTATACAGCTAATAAAATAAAATTCTTATTCCACCGATATGTAAGCTATTGTTTCAGAGGTTTTGGGTAAAGACAGACTTGTGGTTGCTTGGAGCACAAAGTGTTTTTTTTGATCTTTCAGAGCTGTAATAGGACCTAAAATGATTAATGCTGTATTCACTACTCAATGAATAGAGTCAACACAAAATACCATTCACACCCATTAAATGTCAGTGATAAATAATATTTACCTAACTGAAAAGCACTGCATTGTCATTCTGAGGAAAAAAAAAAAAGTACAAAACCACCACAAGTGTGGCTAGATTAGACTAGCAAATAAAACCCATTCTCACTAATTTTCAGCTACACTAATAACATTAAACTAATAACTTCTGGCTCCATTCTTATTGTCCAAATTTCATATGTATTAACTCTACCATCTCTTTCTGACGCTTTTAGTACCAGCTGGTACCTACCTTCTCCAGCTTTCTGTACACCACCGCTGATCTGACACCCATTAAAAAAAATAAATAAATAAATGCAAAGGTTGCTCCTATTCTCCTGATCTCAATGTTGCAACTTCCAAACCAAGGCAACATAGTGAAGGAGTCAAGAAAAAGGAGACTTTTAGTAAGTCAGAACTCAGCTCAAACACTGACACAGTGTAAGTACTTCTCATCACTGCATAATGAGAGGAGATGAACAAAATAGTCCTGGGTCAGCACGTTACATCAGTTCTGGCCTGTATTAATCTACAAAGCAAATCTGAATAAAGAGAGATCTGGACTGAAGTGAATGCAGTCCCTACCCCTACCAGCATCTGAGACAACAACAGTATCCTGAACACATCTGCACAATACAGATTCTGGCATTTAAAATATGTGATTCCAGATTTGCATAGAAAGTAGCCAGAGCAACTGGAGGGCAGGCTCCAAGACCTAAGACATCTGGCTGCATCTTCCAGAGGTTACTATAATGAGGAACCATACAGGAAAAATTATTCCTGCTGGAATAATTAACACCCTGAGACATGCAGTTCTCTTCTTTCCCTGAATATTTGCACAGAAAAAACAGTAATTCTACCAAAGAATTCTCCAGTAATTAATTAGTGCGCTTCCAGAAGCTGGGAACTTGCCTGAATCTAAGTTGTCAATATTTGTCCCAAAGGAAGTTGTTTAGAGAGACAAGGCTATTCTAAACTAAATTAAAGGCATGAAGGCTTGTTAATAGTCCCTTAAAAGATTTCCTGATGTCCTTTTCTCTTTATTATTATTATTTTTTTTAACAAACACACAAAAAACTTTTCACAAATGGCTATAGGAAGAAAGAGGGGGAAAAGAAACAACAGCCAAAAATTGGATTCCTGTAACTACTGCTTTTGCCTTTCCTCTTTTCATAGTGTTACAGTCTTACAACCATCCTTCCATTCAAGCTTCTCATAATTTAGGTCTTAAACCTGCAACAAGCCCTTTGCGGAGCCCCGTGGCTGTCTGTAGTTCCACACACAAGAAGCAGATTGTGCAACACGACTTATTAGCGAGACAGTGACCCATTTAGCGTGCATACCATGCCCAGGACAACAGGGTCCTCACATTGCTCATCTTCTTGACACGGGAGCAGTACAAAGCCTAGAGTAAGCATGACGACTCAACGAGGTGAGGGTGAGGTGGTTCTGCTGTATGGGCAGTGGTGGCAACCACAGTGGTAACACCGACAGGAGGGAGGAGAGAGACCGGGGATTACCTGCTGTGCCTGCTGCAGCAGCTCCATTCGCTCGTGCAAGATCTGGCTGTCAAACTCGCGGCTCTGCCTCAGGATCTGCCGCCGCACCTTCTCCACTGCCGCCCGCAAATCCTCCCTCTGGGCCTCAGTCAGCGACTCGCTCGCCCGCCTTCCTGGATCCTGCTGCAGGGCATTATACAGCGTAGCTTCCAGCTCCTGGATTTTCTAAGGCAACCCAAATCACATACAGACAGGCTGCCATTTGAATCCAGCAAGCAAACAACCTGCACAGAGCTAGAGGAGAAGGCTAGCGAGCAAAGCCATAGGCAGGAGGGGAGGACAGACACAGACAGCTGGACAGAAAGCGGCAGCCGTGAGCAGTGAGCAGCATTGCATATGCAGTGCACAGAACCACCCGGCACCTATTTACACCTGGGCTATGGTTTCTATTCTGCTAAATGACCAATTTCTTCTGTTTGGGAAAGATTCAGATGATAGGTCTGCATTTAATATGTGGCAAAACCCCCAAATCCCTGATGCTGAAACTTACAAGATCAATGCAAACTAAGATTCCCTTCAACTGCAACTGAATTGTTAAATCATTCTGTAAAATAACAAGCCCACAGCATACAAAAGGAAAGCTGTGAACAACAAAAATAGTACAGTCCTCTCTCCGTTTTGTCCTTATTGTCCTGCTATCCATTGTTCGACGTCTACTTCACTTGCTTTATTACTGCCAAAAGCAATGAGGAAAAAAACACTTAAGGGTACACTAATCCCTCCTCAGTCTCCTGTCATTTGTCAGATTGCGAATTAGATTTTCATACGCTAACCAAAACTGCAGTAGTTTGCAAAGCAGAGAGCACAGGAGAACTTTACGTTCATATGGAGAACTGTATTCCCAAGAGGAAAGAAAGGAATCGGCAGTATTTCTCTTGCTACTGGGGTTAGTATGTTCCTATTACAAAACAGCATATGATGACATTTAGATCAAAAGCATCTGACAACATCTCTTTAGTCCTCGTAACACCTTTGTGAGGTAGGTAATTCTATCCATATTAGTGATGCATAAACAGCGGCAGAGAGGTTAAATGGCTTGCCCAAGGTCACGGTGCTAGAAATAGAGCCTGCTTGCTTCCATCTGTTATCTGCTCTGAGCACTAGACCTTGCTCCTTCCCTGCATGTGTTTTGCCCGTAAGAAATATTTGTGATGTATAAACATTTCTTCAGGTCATCATATTTTGATTTCCTGAAGTCACACTCTTAAGGAAGTGGGGTGTACAGTTTTGCCAATTCCTCAATAATTCATGAGGCTTCATTTTATGGTGCTTAGCCTGAGAGAAGGTGAGGTTGCAGCTTTCCCTTTGAAAAGTAGGAAAAGTAAAGTTGGATAGGGCAGCACAGGAAGGGATCACATAGGAAAAATAAGCATTCCCAACTTGGGATAGGTTAGCAGCAGCAGTATTTACAAATGGTTAGGGAAAAGCAGTATCAGAGGAGTTCTGAAGTTATTTCTGGTATATTTTACCAGGATAGTTTCATGCACATATAGGCCAGCTCTTCCCATTCTAGATGTACTAACAAGGTGTTCACACATTTTAGAATTAAAAAATAATAATAAATCAAAACCATGACACTTCTAAATAATATCATCCATTTCCTAAATCCCCGTTTAAGTTATAATTGATTTCCTACTCTGGCAGAACAGTAAGTCAATTAAAAGAGAACCCTATTTGTAATGAAAAGAAAGAAAAAAACACCAACAACTGTATTTTATCAAATCTGTTCAAACAAGAAAATTTAATGACTGTTCTTTTCCTACCATGTATGCCTGGTCCAGGGCTTGTTTCCTGTAGTCGAGTTCTTCCTCTAAATAACCCTTCTGTTTACTGAACAGGTCCTGAGCAATAATAAAAACAAGGGAGTGTTTGTTCTTTATCCTAAATCATGAAGAGTCATAAATGCCATCATTTTTTATGTGAGCTTTCCACTTGAAAACAAAAGAAAAGCTTAGCTAATGACCACATTCATCATAACGATATTTGGAATATCAAATTTTCAATATGAGCACTTAAAGTACATGTATCCTACTAACAAGTTGTACCTAGAAAGCGCAGACCTCTGCACCAGTGTACAAACCTGCCTTGACCTGCCAGAGGTGCACACAAAGGCTGAGAGGTTGTGAATGTGAGGGTGCATGCATTTGGTCCAAGAGCCGTTATTTGCACCAGGCAGGCCAAGAGAGGGATGAGAGTAACAACTGTGAGGTCACCTTATTGTTTTTCTAAAATGATACAATATGCACCCCTAAGGAATTCATGGGGCAAACCATAATCCATGTTGCCTCGCCTTTTCTAGTCAGGAAATCAGAGCATGCCCTAGCTGGAACCTGCAGCAATGATCCCTGATGTGTTGGCAAAGCCATAGAAATTCAGTTCTCAACTGTTAAAGGTCAATTTGAAATGGGTAAAGTGATGCCCAGAGAGGTTAAGTAACTTTAGCTAAAGGGCTGAAGGAGTTTTAAACACACCAAGTTTTTATAGGGATTTTTTTTTTTGCTTTATAATCAAACGCACTAACTTTCACAGAAGCAATACCTTACAACAGAGAAGTTATAAGACAGGCTGGAATTTCCAAAAGCATGATGTTGCAGGAAGATTGTGGACGCTTGAATGGTTGAATGAATAGTTAAACCAGAAGGGACTGGTGACAGTGGTTTCACAAAACATGCCATTAGAGTGTTTTGATGATAATAAACAGATCATAAATTAATTAGTTGGTTTTATTAACTCTTCTCTCAAGGCACGTTGTCATTCTCAAAAATAAAAAATAAAATAGTAGTAGTCCCGAAGCAGAGATGCCTTTTGATTGGATTTAGTATTTTTTCATTGATTTTTTTCTATTCAACAAACTCTTGCATTCCTTATAGCCATATATATATAATGTAACACATAGAATAGATCCCAACTTAAATATACAGGAGTCTTGTATGTTGTTTGATGATGTTTGTTTGTAGCTTTTTTTAGCAGTATAAAAAGCTAATTTTGCTGGTCTGGTTACTTTTATTGATTTATTTTAATACCACAACCATTTCCAAATATAACAGAAGGGTGTTGCTTGTAAACTGCATTAACTATTATGACAATACAAAAAGATATTGAGGATTGCCCCTCAGTCATTTATTTGGCCAAATTTCACCTTCAGACATACATGTGCAAGCCCAACAGTTTTTTCTGTTAGTTGGTGTAGCACTGGCATAGCATTTGCCTAACCATGAACAGTACTGATGATGAATTGTTAGTCCAAACATCTTGTTTTAAAATAAATGCACTCTGATCAGCAAATTAATGTTTGAGGGGGGCTGTGAGCAAAAAATGACTACAAATACATTTGTACCTGTAGATGACCTGCCAGCCCCTTGTTAAGAACAATTCATAATTGGTGACAGCAGCAACATACAAAGCCAATATTGGAAGACTAATTAAATTGCTGTTTTCTGTATAAGGATATAATCTTCATTATTCAGGTGTTTGTAATTTTTTTCATTATTATTATTATTTTGTTCATGAAGCTCTTTTAATTACTTATCAATTAATACTGAAACTAGAACCAGAGTTTAAGCCAGGCTTTGATCCTGGGGCTGGAATTCCCTTGCAGATGGGTGTCTGCTGCTATTGTAGCCACTTTAGGGAATGCTACTTCAGCTGTCCAGAAGGGGAGGGGTCTCCAACAGGTCCTACAGGACATATTTCCCAGCCCCTCTTGTACATAACTCTGAGAAATGTAATATATGTTAGATACTATGCTGATGCAGCTGAATCCCACCTTGATTACCCAGGTGGCATTATTTTCTTAGGCAGATTAGAGCAACAGTGGCACGGCTGTTGTAGAAGATACAGTTCCACCATGCACTGTTCAACACATAGTAAAGGACAGGCCTGGTGTACATACACTTACAAGTGGCTTACACCAGAGAAGTAGACTGACTTGCCCAAGACAATGGAGATGGTCAGAGCCACCAGCAGATCCCAGAATAGCAATGCAGTTACCCTGATCATGTCACTTCTCCAGAAGCCATTGTAAAAGACAGCCAGATAAAGGGAGAGAAGGAAACGAGCGAGATCTCAAATTCATAAGATGGGTTTCAAGGACAACTAAAACTCAACCCTTCTCAAAGTGGAATACTGGAATATTACTTCTAAACTCATCTCACAATTCAGTTTTAGGAGATACAGTCATTGTCAATGAAGAATTCCAGATTGCTGTGCTAAACAAATACAGGGCTATCCAGAGTAATACTTGAAAAACATCACAGATAATAAGTGGGAGAATAATAAACTAAGTTAGAAAGAAACTATTGTTTACCAATTCCTTTTATAAAAGAATCTAGTATTTGTTTGTATTTATATTCTATTACAACCAGTATGATAAACTACACCCAATTCAGAACACAGTCTGAGCACTTCTGTTTTTGCATGGCCCAAATACACACTTCTTCAGTGGCCCTGGGCAAATCACTTAACCTCTCTGTCTCAGTTTCCCATTCTCTAAGATGGACGTAATGCTGATTACTTATCTACCTGGAAAAGGTGTGGTGAGGATTAATCTCTGTTTGTAAAGCTTTTTGAAGATGAGAAGCACAACATGCATAGTAAACCAATAAAACCAAACACTCATTTCAAAACTCTTTGTCCATCATATGGAAAAATAAGGTGAGTATAACACTGAGTTTCTTATGTAAGACAGAATTGCTTTTGAGAAAACATTCTGCCTTTAAACAGGAAGACAGTGCAAGGAAGGTTTCCTGCAAACAGGAAACAGTGCAAGAAAGGTCATCTGGATTAGGAAGAGATCTTTACAACTTGTCCAGAAACTGAATACCAGAGACCAAAGGATTATATTTAACAATTCTTCAAGCATGATTTAAAAGACGATGCTGTTGCCAGACAAATTTATACATAGAGAAACATACACTGTTTGGTTAATATGCTTTGTAAAGTTATGCCTTCACATGCTATTTCGTATATATTTTGCTATTTTTGCTCTATATGGCTTTGGCACTTCCCTCCCATTCCAAAGAACACAAGCATTAAACTGGGATACTTCTTACCAGTTCCACCATGAAGCAATCTCAGTTAAGCAGAGAAAGGCAGCAGGTCAACCTGTGTTGAAGTTTATACACTTTCCCTTGAAAAGAGTTTTAGCTAAATGAATTCTGGTTTTGGTGACCTTTACTTACCTTCTCATTCTCCAGGTCTAACATCTTCTGTGTCAGTGCAGCTTCTGTCCCCTCTATCTGTTTTAACCACTACATGAACATAGCAGTATGAAGAGGAAAAAATAAAGTGAAAAAACAGAGCTTGTGAAAAATTTTCACTGAACATTTTGCAAGTTTGTTGCCAACACTCCCAGGCATATGCTTCCCCCTTACTATCTATTCACTTTGAAGTTACACTTGAATAAGCAGGTTGTGAAAACAGGCAGAATGGAGGACTGTAGAAACATAATCAAAAACAATAAGTGGAGGCTATTTTCTTATTAAAGTTTCTTTCCTCCTGTAAACTTCAAGATGCAACATAGACTTGGGTGAACAATGCAAAATTAATCTTTTTTTTTTTTTTTTTCCAGCGATATACTTGTTGGCTACATTTGCAAAATCATAAGATTTCAGGGCACCAGTCCTGCACTTTTCCAGATGGTGTTTTAAACAAAAGAGAAGGTGGTAAACTTGATACTTTATTTCACAGTTTGGCGTGTCTTTACTGGGAAGATGCACACTTCTAAAACACTGGTAGTACAGAAGAAATAATAAAATGGACAGACAAATGGGCTTTGTGTGGTTGCCGTCATGAATTAAAAAAAAAAAAAAAAAGAATTTTCATCGGAATGAAGAATAGGTATTGTGTTCCAAATGGATAATCACATATTGCAAAAGTTAAGTGCATGGATAGAAAGTTCTTGCTGAATTACTAACATCACCGGGACTATATCAATATTTAGCATTTACCAGAATGGGTAGGAATGCTCAGCTCTGAATTCTTATATTTCATTTCATTTTTATTGGTCCAAAATAAGGATCACTGACTAGTTTTCAGAGAGTGCAGTTTAGACTAACTCTTCTTTTTGTCGGCCAGTTCCCATTAAGATCAACCATAGCTTTGGCAATGATGAATGGATAATTATCACTTTCATCAGATGCTTTGCTTGCTAATATTAGATTACTCCTATTTAGTTTAATTCTTTGATAAACATTACAATACTTTTTTTTTTCTTTTTTCTTTTTTTTTTTTTTTAATTTGGGATTTTAATTTCAAGATAAGCAAAATGTGAATTCATGAATTCATGCATTTGGACCTTCCACTATTTAAGAGACTAATGGATAAAAAATTGAAGCTTGCTTTATCTACTTAGTATATTTAGCTTTGCATACAAAGTTGAAAGAAGTGAACAGGAACATCATATCCCCCAGAGATTCTGTTCTCATCATAATTGTTTTCTTCATTTTGAAGGTGACAGACTGAAGATATCGCTAAACAAAGCCCCACTGCTGATAAAGGACACTGCAAGACAGTGAGCATTCTGAGCCCTTTAAATGAATAGAAATTGGAAGTCCTCAGCATCTCTCACAGTTACTCTCAATAAAGGCAAATGAAGGATTATTTGGAAGAATTAAAGGTCTAATTTTTGGAGTTAATAGAATTGATAAAAAAAATAACCATTGAGTGTGAATAATTAGCATACATGAGTGTAACCGGCACGTCTTCTGCACTACATAGTGTAGCACCCTCACTTTATCAAAACATCTCATTATGAGGTGATTATTATATGGTACTTTGTAATTAAGGAACTATAGGAATGCACATGGGATGTTGTGTGTTCCTCATGTAGCAGGACATCTGAGATAGTTACATTATACTGGAAGAGGCAGTAGTAGAGTTGTTTTAATCTAAATTCAGTCTATACATTCTGTAGAACGGATGTTAAAGCAATAATCTAGTTTTACTTATCAGATTTTGTCTTTTCTTTTTCATTTTAGCTTCTCAATGAGTGCTGTAAAACATTCAATATTATGCAAATATGTGGTATCATGTTTCTCTTGTTAAGGACAACATAAAACTATTTTCTCCTATTCTTTGTCTTGGTAAACTTTGGATATCGATAGTGTCTCCTCTTATGGAGAAACTTAGAGTTATTTGATGTCATTCATTACCCTGTACCTCAAATGTTCATCAGGAAAAAGGACAAAAGATTTTTTGTTTCTCAGAGTACCCTCTTGATTCAACTGGCTGTCAGGTTGTGCTTATGAGGTTACTGTGAGAGACTTCACTAAAATGGCAAAAAATCAATAGAGTCCACAGATAAAATGAACTATTTTCTTTTCAGTCTTAAAGTGCAGTCTATTAACCTATGTAAGATAAAATGAAAAATTTCATCTTTCTGATAGAATGTTGAGTTTCTGATCACCAGATTATATGATAAGACCACCATAAAATTCCGTTAAGGCAAACTATGACTGCACAAAACAAAGAAACAAAACCAATCTACCAAACAAATAAAACCCCCACAATTTTACATGGTTAGAAACTACACTATAACTTTCACATTCAAAAATAAATAAATAAGGCTTAATTTTTAATTTTATGGTTCTGTTTATTTAAGGATTTACTTCTATTGACAAAGCTGCCAATCCCTTATTACTAATGGAAATAACTTATAGATAACAGTGCGTGTTCTACGTTGCACTGACACCAATTAACCAAACTCACTAATTCCACTGGCACTTTTTATGCAGGCATTTATTTACCTGAACAATATTAACCTAATCTGACTTAGCCTTGCATATTGAGGTTCTTCCACCTTATTTATTGAATTTAAAGGAAACTTAAAGGATCATCAGCTCCTCTTTTTCACGCGATAAGGCAATCAAAAGGATAGCACTTTTAGTCCTCCTCCTTCTTTTTATATTGCTTATAGCAATTGCTCAGTTAGGCTAATGATTATCAAATTACCTTATTTAGATTACCTACATTAAGATATTTGGAAAAGTAGATTATCTAAATTATGTCAATTAAAGCAATAATTACTTATTAACCAAAATGCTCAGATTTTACTTTTGAAGTTCTGTTTCTGAATTTTAAAAGTGAATCTAGGAAAGATTTACTAGCAGTCTACAAAAGGGTGAAGCTTCTTCAGAAAAAAAGACAAGTCCTTCTTAGTTCTAAATGACATCGTTATTCATATACAGATTATATTCTCTCTGTAATTGGAGAATTAAAGAGCTAGCCATGTGGAATTGAGTGACCTGACTAATTATCTGTCTTACACAAGTTCTTTTTTGTTATCTATGCCCATTAATTTACAGATGAAAGCAGCACAGGCCACTCAGAGATTTTTCAGTCATATGTAGTGTGATTTACAGAGAACCTCACAGCACACCTGGTCCCAAAAGGGCATTGGCACTTCTCGGAATGAAACTGCTCTTCTTTAGTGACTTTTTAGTAATTTATTCCAAGGGAACATCCCCAGAAAAAAAAAAAAACTATTTTTAAATTGGGTTTATTTTGAATGTTTGATTGTACCTCAATCAACAACACAATCCCAACAAAGCCGTGTAAGGATGAATACATGCTCTAGTCCAGATGCATTTAACAGAAAAGCCATGCTTCCCTGGCAGTTACATCAGATCTTAGCAGACATGGTCAGTCTTTAGGCAGACAAAAATCTTTATGGAATTCTACCTTTTCACAGAGAGAAAGTACAGTCCCAGCTTGGATTATTGCAACCTGTTCTTCATTTCTCAAATTCTAAAATACAAAAAAAAAAAGATGCATTTTAAATTGGATTGGAAATCTATTCTTCACAAGTGATAAATTTTAAATTAAATTACAGTTATAAATTCTGTACGTTTCAGAATCAAAGTAAAGAAGCTACAACATTTAGTATTTTATAAATTAGACCAAAAAGGGTCCCATGATTGGAAATATTAAAAGTACTTAGTTTACGCTCTAATTCAGTATGACATTCAGTAATAATTTTGTAATTACTCATTATTTAATGAGACCTAAGTGTTTTCTGTTGAGGATTTTGAAACTTTTTTTTTTTTTGGCAGAAAAAATCCACTGCTGTGAGGAAAAAAAGTGCTTTAAAATAACCACAAAACTAGAATTATATTTGAAAGTAAAAAATTGTTACCCCATTATCTCCAAGAATATCTAGCTTCTTCATAAGTTCTGATATATTCACATCCTGAAAAAGATGTTCAACACATTTTTATAAAGGAGGTGAGAAACAGTTTTGCATGCTATATTTTATGTACCCTTCATTCACTTTGCATGCAAAAAGACTTGAAATGCAAATAAATTAAACGTTAGTTTTGCATCATAATTATAAAAGTGTTACTGATACTTTCAGAAACAAAGCCAAATGTCACTTGATTATAGCAAGCAACCCCGAGGTCTGTGCATTAGGTCAGACTGTACTGTTCACGTTTATCATCCTGCCGATGAATACAGAAGAAAAATCAAAACTGATAAACAGGCCTAAACGACTGCTTTTTTTCTGTCGCTGCAATTAAGAAAAACCCTCCACTGATCAAAAAAAAAAAAAAAGGAAAAAAAAGAGGAGGGGTGAATCTGCAGATGATGCCTGCATTTTAGATTAAACAATGCCAGGGACCATTCTTAGGCACCAGAACTCTATTTTATACTATAAAAGTTGTTGAAAATATTCATGGAACTGTTTAATATCTGATAACAGCAGAACTGTTGGAACTCCAGAACTACCCCGAGCGTGTCCCACCAGTTAATGTGGGCCAGAGATATTCCCATTGACAGCTTGTATGCAGCCATGCTGTTTGTGAAGGTAGTGAGTCTTGACAGCATGAGCAAAGACCAGCTTATGTTAGTCTGAAATTCTTAATATACACACAAAAACGACAGCCATGATAATGCGGGTACTCTCAACTTCTCATATTCAGCAGTTCTTAGAAGAGGTCAGCAGTTCACAGTGGCTGTGTCTTGGCTCATTAGTTTCATTACTTACAGTGCATAATGCTGGTTTACATCTGTGTTGCACAACTGCATTATTTGGGAGTCAGGATGATTGATCTTTCAATTTCTTTAAAGCCAAATTAGCTATGCTTGCAAATTACATAACTACATCAGAACAGATCTGCTCATGATTCTATATCCAACAGACTCCAGAGAGTAAGGCTTAATAACGAATTGAAAGATTTCTTGAAAACCAGACACCATTGTGGGAAAAAGTCCATACAAATTAGACTATCCTGATATCCAAATATCCAAAATAGGAATAATGTGTTGTTTTCAAGTTGGTCTATCCTGGGAAGTGCCCTTCCTCTCTCCCCTCTCTCCCCCAACACCAGCAGTGTCTCCAAATGCTACAGTAGTTTCAAAACAGTGCACATCAGTAATTTTAGAATGGTGCAGAGCTTAAAATACACTTCTATTTGAAATGGATTAACATTGAAGCTATTGATTTTGATCAGCAGTGACAATGTTGAATAGGAACTTCTTAAGTTGATCAGTTACACTGGTGAGGAATGGAATTCAGTAAGATATGCCAGTTCTTGCCCCTATTAACCCATGTATACTCATTCTAATTAACTATTTCCATGAAGAAGCATATAGAAAGATTTAAAAATCAGATCAGATTTTCCGTCATTGTAATATCTAGTTTTCTGCCAATGGCTAACAATTTTGAAAGATACTGAAAACATAAAAAGCAAACAATTTCAGTATGCCCATATCAGGTGACTGTCCCTGCTTCCAGGCAAGTAAGCTGAAAAGAGGATTCAAAAAAAAAAAAAACATTTAGGAAAAAAATGTTCTGCAACAGAAGGCAATGGATAAAAATGAGTTCCAGAACCTGTACATGCAAGTTAGAATAATAGATAAGTTAAAAAGCAGATATGGCATCCCATGGAAACTCTATTTGAAAGGCAATATGCTGATTGACTATAACTGATGACTTGCTGTGATGTTGGAAAATGACTAACCAAGCAAACCTGTAGGTGGGAATCAGGTTTAACTTTTTTTTTTTAAGACTACTCAGTCTTCCCTATACATCTAAGAGAAGGAGAGGGACTATATAGCCTACAATTTTATTTTCCACTACTGAAAGTATTGTGCTTATTAAGGAACTGAATAGAAACCAGTCTTCTGTTAGGTAGCTTGTAAACACAATTACAAATACAGGCAAAAAATACTAGTGTGTGCTATGGATTGTAACACAGAGATATTCCACTTAAGTTACTGATGGAGAAGTCAACCTGGCCTGTTACACAACATTACTATCAAGGCAAGACTGAATTCAGTCTTAGGTGAACCAGCATGCAAATCAGTTTGTATGGCTAGCCTATTCAAAGGGGTATAGAAGTAGAAAGAACAACCTTTTCTTTCGAGTAACACAAGCTAACCAAGTGAGATCCCAATGTTTGTCTTGTGCTTGATATAAAATGATAGTCTCACCTGTCTGAATAGCTTTTGGATCAGGCGCCTCATGCTTCAAGGCCCTGACCCAGGCAAATAACCTAGGCATATTAATTCAACACACAAAATATCTAGGGACTTCACGAAATTGGTTGTAAAATAGTATGTGAATGTGGTATTTCTGACCTTAGATGAAAGCATTTATTGTGAAGAAAAGACAAAAGTACTGTAGCTAGCCTGACAATGACTCGTATCAAACACCACATTCTTCTCTGCAATATTTTTACAGCAGTTACCTAGACTGTACACTAATTATCTTGACTGGCTTGCCTTCATTTTCATGAATGAACTCCTGACAGACTACCACATTCCTACCAGATCATATTCTTATGAAATCCTTTTCCTAGTTATAAATATCTTTGCTTACTATACGTATTCTTCATATTTTATTCCCTACAGTGAGACGATAAAAATGGCAAACCGTTCATTTGGATATTGGGTTCTTCATTCTGGCCATCCAACTGTTCCTAACTTCCCCCATATACCTTTATTCCTTCATGTTGACAGAACAGTTGAAGCGCACTTCCATTGTTTTCAGGGAAGGTGGTTATATGAAGATTAAATGCTGGTGACCTTCGTTCTCTCTCCTGAGGAAAGATTTCGTTTAAAAACAATATGTGTGATTATACGTAAACAATTATTTCCCACCTTTACAAAATAGACTTGTACATTAAAAAGACAGATTCCTATTCCTATTCCAAATATTTCCTCCTACCATACTCCTACCATACAAATATTTCTTTCTACCATATTTGTAGGATGTTGGGCATAGCTAAGAACAAAAATGGTTTCAGGTTCCAACAAATTCCATACACATAGTTTCTGCAAAGTTCACAGACACACTCCAGAGCCAGAAACCCTTGTATGTTGCCCAAATAATTGATTGGAGCTGCAAAAAAAAATCTTTGCAATAATTAACGTCAGTTATAACCTCATTTCACTATTGCTTTCTTTCATTGAACAAAGGATTATTTAGGAAGAATAAACTGCAGGAAAAAAAATCAACAAATATTATCACAGATTTTCTCAATAAAATTTAAGGTGTATATCTACTCCTTGTTTATTCTTCAGTTAACTTTTGTATTAAAGCATGTGAAATCCCCAGACCTGGGGGACCTCTGTACAACCCAGGATGCTGGGTTTTAGCACAAATATGCCTTTGAGCTAAAGCTAAAAAATTATAAATTTTTATTTGTCTAAAACTAATAGTGTTTCTAAAACATTCAGCCCATCTACTTGATTTTCATATGTTTCTTCAAAATATGAATGCTATTATTTCTTTGGAAGACAATAATACAGTAAAACAATAAATAAGTCTTCTTACTTAAATGAAGTTTTAACATGGTTGTGAAAATGACTGGACTGAAGACCCTGGAAACCGAGGCCCTGGGTCTTACTCTGAACTCACTATGGCCATGGGACCATGAGTGAAGAAAACCAGATTTCTTCTCCATACAACGAGAGGTACTGACAACAAGACCTTCAATTTCAATGAAAGAGAGTTTCTGCAAATATTTTACTTCTTATGTCCATCCATGCATGCCTGATTTCCTAAACCATAAAATGTGGCACTTTAATTGATAATGGCAAGAGGGCTGAATCCATTCACTTAAGCAGATTACAAAGCATGGCAACTCTTGTTCATTAACTAGTCTAAACCTAATTTGAAATTACAATGTTGAGAGAAATATCTCTGTGCTCTGTATATTTCCCCCCCCAAAGGCTCTATTTTAAATAATTTTCCTGTTAACAGCCTAATTTTGAAATAGACTTAAGTGACATAGCTATTGTAATACAAAACCAGAAGCTTAATTCTTGTCCACGGTCAGTGATCATTATAGATTTTTTTTTTGAATTAATCATTTGCTATTGCACTAAACTTACATGGATTTGCTTGCATTAAATGATAAACAAATGGTTCAGTTTTCTACCCTAATCAATTTTTTATCTGAAATAATTTAACAGTTCTGAGAAAAATACTGTTCTGATTATGAGAAGCATTTACAATTTTACTAAAGAATTCACATTGTCAATCACATTTGTGTCTACGTGCTTGCCTACTAAGGAGAAAAATCTTTTATTGCAATCACACAAAAATACTCTCATTGTTATTCTGTGAAACAAGTCCTCAAAGATTTGGCAGATAACAAAACTAGACACATTATACTGAGCTACTTTTCATGTAATTCGTGTATGTGGAAAATACTTTTATGAAGGATGTTTTGAAGCACTTTTTTTTTTCTTTTACAAATATTTTTTTTTCAGATTGTTTTACTTCTAAAAACACTTATGTTTTAGGGAGCAGATTCTAGGGTAACTGCCAATTTAATGCTAAACTGTTCAGCATTTTACTCTACAGTTGCTTAACAGAATATAAAGAATATATATTAGAAAGCATTTCTAGAATACCTACTTCCAGAATATCTACTGAAATTCCAATAATCTAAATTCTTAATTTAGAATATAATGTGCCATGACATTAAAAGGTATGGTAGATAAAATAAATGATTAAAAAATAGACTAAGAAATATCAAAGACAAAATGCAGAATGTCCATATAATAGGATGACATGACATTTTCATCTTTATCAGAAAAGTTACACATGCCAAGATTTTTGGTGAAACGTGCTGGGTGAAAATTATGGAGGAGTGACATTGACAGGTTTCTTGGAGAGTTTATTCTAGATGGTGTTAAGAAGGCTGATGATCTTTGAAACTGAACAATGTGTTATCAGGTGATACAACTGTGTGACAATGCATCACACCCAACTAGTTTACTAAATTCTATATGGGCCCCATTTATGAGAACCATTGCTTTCTACTGTGATCACAGGCTACATGTTCAAGTTGTTATTCACAAAAATTATTCACGGTTATTTCATTAATTCAAAGTATAGAATTTTTTAAAGAAGTTTGCTAGGGGCAACATACTACTTCCACTTACACATTGTGCAAGTGGTGTACTTTACCACTAACTGACATTCTCAGAGGGTTTTTTTCCTTCTGTTAACTGAGTGATGAGAATTATTTCCATTCCATGACCATTTTATCCAATCAGAAAATGGATTTCAGGTAAGAGAAATGATTTCAAAGCTGCTATCAAAATGTGTTCTTTTAAGATCATTTTACTTCATATTAATGCTGTCAATCTTAAATCAATGCAGTTAAAAGCAATTATACATTGATGTGATGGATGTGTCAGATCTTTAGATTTCACTGCATGCAAGATGTGAGAAGGTGTGTTAATTGAAGCAATGCCAACCAAGGCTGTAGTATATATACTGAGTGATTTTACATGCAGGAAAGGAGTAGTTATGGAAATGAAACAAATAAAAAAGGCAAATACTGCAAAACAAAATATTTTATTAGATGTAAAACAAACTATATGCAATATATATTAGCTATATTACATCTTCATAAACATTAGTGAGCGCTCTCTCCAAAACACATTAAGGCAGCGGTATCAATTTCATTATCCCAAGATACAACATTTAAAAAATAGATACCTAAGTGATTTCCCTTAAACATGCACCAGACATCAGTAATCTTTACAGGAATTTCAGCTTGGGTTCAAACATAATTTCTGCTCCATTTGAGAGTTTGCAACAGAGAGAATCTCTTACTTCAAGCTCTAGCACTCTGAATTCTAACAGCTCATTCTGGTCTTTTGCATCTTGCATCTCATTCTTCAGCTGATGCTCTTCTTGTTCCATTCTGTAAATCTAGGAGACAAATATAACATCATTAACACCCTGTAAACAATGGAAAAGGCATCATACTAAGTTATGGATCAGGGCTTTAGGCAAAACTGTTTTTTCAGTTTCTTCGCAGCTGTTGGACCTTGTCTTGGAGATAAAGAAGGAACTTCCCATCAGAAAAGTATTTTTAAGAACTGATAGCAGAAAATAGTCTATGATCTCTTAGAATAATAATGCGGAAGCCAGTCTGAAAAAAAGTGATATGAATACTGTATCTAAACAAGTTAAAAATATAAACTTTCTTTTAAAATCAGGTGAATAAAACTGGATTGGATTAACATTTGCACAGACTGTTCTTATTGTTTTTGCATAACCAGACATTTACATTTTACAGCATATGAAACACAATAATGGAGAGTATTTTAATGCCTAATTTTTAATTTTCCAGACTTCTGCTTTAGGGCACTAACAATGACAAAACAGAAATTCAAAACTGACTCTTTGTTATGCCACCTATAGCTTTGGTCTACTGGCTAGCTTAACTGGGTGATCTTTTTATTTGTATGAAACTAAACAGAACTGTAGCACCTGGTGGAACGTGCTATAGCATTTAGAATACCTGTGTAAGTGTCTGAATAAATGAAGTCCAGCTGTAGCTGCTTTTAGTCATGCACTTTTCTTTATCTTATTTCTATTGTATTAACATTGATCTGCTAATAACAATAATAATAGTTACATTCTGAGTACCAACTAGCATTCCCCCCAGCATCAGTGAAGAACAATGAGGATGCTTAGCTCTGAATACTTCAGAAAGGAAGTAATACAATAGATTTAAATCAACTAGTATCACTTAATGTGTGGAAAAAGTATAAAAATCCAAGGCTGGAGTGAGCAGGAAATTTTAGCTGAGGTTTAAAATTTAGTGGTCCTGACAGTAGTCATCTTTGTGTAACTGGTAAAATACAAGTATTCCACATTATCATGAATATTTTAGGTTATGTTTTGGCAGAAACTAGAAACATCAGAAGGCTTGGGTCCTACTGTGGCCTAAACAAAATGTAATTCCACAGTAAAGAGTAGCTTCCATTCCGAAAGAATACAAAAGCATATCGATAATGGTACTTTAATCAGAATTTCTGTTTCTGGAGAGAAATAAAGTGTGCAACTTTTATGTCGATGTTCCAGTATTTGGTACATTCATTTCCTTTTACCATTAATTTTATGATAAAGTGCAGCAATTGTGAAAAAAATCCCAGACTCTAAACACATACCTTCTCTAGCAACTCTTGATTTGTTCTGATTAGCAGCTGCTTTTCTTCTACCCATTTTGAATCCTATGAAGAAGAGGATTAAAAAGACATATATACATATAAATATAGTTAAACAATACAAATAAACATATTAATTACAAGATCCCAGACACCATTGCACATTCAAGTATAAAAATGGTCACACATCAAAGAATCATAAGTATTTCAAGGACAAACAGCAACTGAAACTACAGAGAAAATAAAAGTTCATTTTTTCCCCTGAAGCTGTTTCCTGTCTCCTAAGCATTTACTTTAAAATGTTTGCATATTGTAATTGTGGGTGAAGACAGTTACCTAACATTTTGTGATTTAAAAAACAAACAAACAAACAAAATATTTATTCAGGTATTTATTTTTCCATTGTAAAGAGTTGGGGAGTTTCTTGCAAAAGCATCCCATTTTGTGTTCTACAGCATAAATCCCAATGGAGAAAGGGAAGAAAAAGGAAAATAACTTTCAGAGACATACAGTTAATTGTCCTCCTCAAAAAAGTGTGAGAATCAAGCTAATACACAGTATTTATGACAAGGAATTCAAGGTATGAAGGAAAGACAGTGATATATGATGTTCTTCAAATAAAAACTGGTTCTATTTGATCATTTGCTCCAAAGCTGCTCTTTGCTTTTCTGTTTTTCCATGGCTTCAAAAGGCTTCATCAAATATCCTTATAAAGACCCAAAATACAAAAACAAAGTTGGACATTCAGATTTAATGGATTTTAACAGTCAAATTCACTCTGTTCTCTCTGTAGAGAAACATACAACCCAGTTCATTGTGCTCTAATTAGTTTAGTAATACAATGTCCAACAACTAATATGACATTCCATCCTTAAATCAAATTATTTTTTTGCTAAAAAGGACAATTCATTTAAAATCTAAATGTCTTCACTACAGCATTAAGGCTGATACTTTTTTGTCAGCAAGGTATTTGCACATTGATGCTGCACTAGAAATTAAGGAAATCTGGCTAGCCAAGCCCCTCAACTAGCTTTGAAAAGTCAAACAAAAACACTCCAAGACAATATTTATTCCAAATACCCTGTTTTGAAGAGTTTAAAGTTTTTTTTTTTTCTACTTACTGTAGACAACAGTTTCATATTCTACCATTTTTTCTCCTTTTCTCACATACAAGATTAGGCAAGCACATTTTAATTTTCATGCAGTAAATAAGTTCTTCAGTGTTATGATGTTAAGAGTAACATGCTAAGAAAAATGTACTAAAATGAGTACTGGAAAAAATTGTATTTGGAATGAATTTTTGAAATAAATGAAATGAAGGAGTCAAGTTTCAAAATATTTTTTAACAACATGATTTTAATCTTCTGCT
The DNA here is from genome assembly GCF_040182565.1 of Anser cygnoides. Taxonomy (NCBI): domain Eukaryota; kingdom Metazoa; phylum Chordata; class Aves; order Anseriformes; family Anatidae; genus Anser; species Anser cygnoides. The sequence continues at coordinate 12,851,393 of NC_089876.1, read as the reverse complement.
TTGAATTTGACTTCAGGAAAACTGTGAAGGTATTTGAAGTTTCTGTTTCCTACAGCTGTAATATAAGACTAAAAATTCCTGGGATAATGCACTAGAATCTTTTATTTCACTGTTTATTTTTGGAAAACATTTTAAGGACGGATTCCCCAAATGAACATTTCACAAGTATTGCTAAATCATCAGCACTACCTTCTAGATGAGGGAAAAAAATAAAATAAAAAAATCACATAGTGCACAAAGAAGTCAGTTTATCATCACCACCTTTTATTTTGTTGAATATAAATACTAACAGGTTAGGAAAACTGAATAGGTTCTCAGGAAGATACTGCAACCACTTCTGTGAAAAGGTAATGCTAGCGTACAAACTAGCCCACTAGGGACAATATTGTATTGCTCCTTGTTATGTCACATCCCTGTTGGCCATCTCAGATACCAAGAGATACAAGGTTGTAAATGTGGTTACGAGGTGTTATTATTAAGAGTTGTTATTATTATAAAGTAATAACTAACTGAGTTCTAATTTCCAAGTATACCTTTTTCATGTACCATTCCAGAAACAGAAGTCACAGAAGTAATTTCTTACATGTGTATCCATGGTTGCTTATCTTATTCACATACATTGTACTTATATCTTACACTGTAATAGTCCATTATTTTGTTAATGTTTTCAATTATGCAGCAATTTGCCTACAGCACCTTTATCATTGACAAAGTAAAATGTCCGCAGTTGATACTCAAGAGGTTTTCAGTTCAAATTATTATTCTAAAACCTCAGTGGGCCAATATTGTTAGATTGATAACATATTCTTTATTTTAGTAATATTTTATTTGCATAGAATTTACTAAGGAAATTTGTGTGGAAGTGAGCATAAACAATTTTTATCAATTTTTATCCTTAACATGAATATGGTCCCCTTTGAATTTATACAGAATTTTACAGAAAACTTTCTTACACAGAATAAATAGCATTATTTGTAAGTTGCTTTTATTTGATGCTACAGGATCATTAGTCTTTGAAATGCATCTCTATAGATAAATGTATCTTATTTTATTACCATATGCTACCTGCAATCTTAAATTACGATTTTAAAAAATAAACAAAGCACAAAATAACCTCTCTGATATTCTCTGTGTGTTCTAGTAGTTATGCAGCTGAACATCTTTTAAATACAGTCTTAAAACTCTAACCAGCCTTCCTGAATATCCTAGACTTTTTTAAATACCCACTAGTAGCATTTACAAGATACACTGAAGCATGAGGCCTAATTTTATCCTGTGTGGCAGTATGGAAGCATCCTTTTCCTACACTATGCACCAAAAATATTCTAAAATACAAATACAGAATACACATCTTGTTGGAATATATAGCAAAGAAACAAAACAGAAGAAAAGCCTGCACTGAATGGGAACAGAATTTAGAACGCATGTATATGTGGCTATTCCAATATTACGCTTTGGTGTTAGAAAATTAATCTTTGATGGACTTTTTTTTTAGTGTATGTAATATTGTCCTCTAAGTAATCCACTGCTGGAGTAATAATTAAGCTGCATCAGTCACACTAACACACCAGCAAGCAATGAAGATGGCAAGGGCACCACTGCATGCAAGGGAGAAAATGATGTGGCAGAGGACATTAAGAGAGCCTTTTACCTGTCCTTTCTCGATTAGAGCTTTCTCCAGGTCCTCAATTTTTGCCTGACACCTGAGAAGATCAGCTTGCAGTTGTTCACGAGTCTGGGGGGAGAAGAAAAGTGTTATGAATTGTGTGCATATGCATGCACATACAAATGAACAGGTATATTTAATCTTATACAGAATCAAAGGATGCTTTTCACCCACGTGTGGGTCATCCAGTCAGCTTTTAATGTTTTTTATTAAAGTAATTGTTTTTGGTTCTGTGTTACAAAATACTTAAAGCCATCAGTTAAACAACATTTTTCTTTCCTAACCTATGAAGATATTAACATCACATATTCAGTGACAAAGTCTTCGCGGAAGAGAAAGAAAATAATGTTAGGAACAGAAAGAGCAATTCATAAGAAGATATTTGTAAGGTAACTAGGGCAGAAAGGGCAAGACAGAATTGCAAAAAACAGTGAATAAATTAATAACAGCCTCTGATTTTTAAAAGGGCTAAGAATGAATAAAACGTATAGACCCAAAATAATTCGTTTATCCCATAAACAGCATATACCACTCAATTTTCCTCTTTCTACGTGACTCGTAAACTATCAAATAGGTATTACCTACTGAGTTCAGAGATGACCTAGAAGCATCTGCATCATACTAGGTACTAAATAAAAAGTGTACAAAACTAAAGATATCTGGATATCCTCAGTCAACGAGACTCCTTGGAACTGCTGCAAGAATTTTCTGACCTAACTTTAGGCACTTTTTCACCCACATAGTTCAAAAATTCCCACAAGGATTTCCTTCTGCATCTTCACATCCTTGTTGTTTACCTTAAGCCTCATCCAAATGTAGCAGGAAACGTTCATCACACCAGAACACTGGGACAAAACTAACCATGAAAAAAGCTGCCTTCTGACTCCCTCAAACAATGGATTTGTATGAATGTGACAAAAAAGATGAAAATGCCTTTAACAAGAAAGAGCAACCATTCTAAAGTCTACTAAAGGGACATTTTACAAATGTCTGCAAAATAAATTTTTTAAAGCTATTACAAAAATATTCATATCAGTCCTTCCCTTCCCGTGAAGGCAGATGGAATATATAATGGTCTCTCATAACTGTCAAATACATCAGTACCTCTGAAATCTCAATTTAACAGTAGATGTAAAAATGCTTTTTTTTTTTTTGAAAGAAATAAAACAATTCCTTTGCTCATCCTTGAGATTAAACGAACATCAGCTGCAATCACCTGATATTGTTAACAATATAACAGCCTTTTGGAATAGTAGAAATTGCCACAGCAATGGCCAGGAGAAAAGCAATTCTTTTTATACCAACCAAAAGCATGTGTGGTGAAATACTACCACAAATATTCTTCAACCATAGAACCACACAATCATCTAGTTTGGAAGAGACCTCCAAGATCACCGAGTCCAACCTCTGACCTAACACTAACAAGTCCTCCACTAAACCATATCACTAAGCTCTACATCTAAACGTCTTTTAAAGCATGCTATAATACATCACAGAGGCTTAAAATAAACAAAGAAAATAAAAATAAAAATAAAAAATGGTAAATATTAAAGGAAAATGTTTAACAGGTGAAGGTAGCAAGACTATGGCATTAGACCACCCAGTTCTTCCTCTATATTTACATCTAACTTGAGAAATTATCCACAAAGTCCCTGCCCTGTTCCTCAGCTGAGCTTCCTAGTTAGGGTCTCAAATGTGACTAAGCTTTTGTATGATGCTGAGAACTCTAACAAATAAAGCTGTATAGCAAGAATTCCTCTAAGAACTGTATTTCACAGAAAAGAAAAAGTGAAGGTAGTTGAAAACCACTTCAAACAAACTTGGGAAAAAAAGACACATTTTAAAGTACAATCTGAATTTCCTGCATACTGGCTCTGGGGATAATAGACTAGCATTTTAAGTTGTAAGTAAATGCAGATAATGTCAAGCAGTCTACTTTCTTTGTAACTTTTATCTGAAAAGCTTTTTGTATTAAGACACAGCAGTTCTGCTCCCACAAACATACTGCTTCTATGCTTGAGAAAATTCTGTAAGTGGAGTTTAAAATGCTTGCCAGAGAAAATGATGTGGATGAAATGGTGAAGTGAGTAATATATGCTCATCTGCAATCTAGCAATATGCAATTTTGTGAGAATTTTATTAATTGTTTTAAGCAGTAGAAACATCAAGTTAGCAGCAGCTCTTACCTTGGGGATAAATTGAGTCCCTCTCCACCAGTAACTGATAAGTCTCATAAAAATCTTTGCCTTTCTGCATTATTAGCAGCATGTTGTGGTGGCACAAGACAAGGCAACATGTAGCAAGGCAGTAATATGTAGTAAGTCACAACATGTAACACGTTTCTACGGTTTTGTGGTTTGGGGTTATTTTTTGCTTTTTCTTTTTAATTCTTAAATATGTTTTTAGAATCAGTCTTACTGAGCTTGAAAGGGAGCTCTGGAGATTTTCTAGTCCAACTGCTGTGTTCAAAGTAGGGGGCATGTATAGCAGGTTGTTTGTCTATCTGTGTTTTGAATATCTCCAGGGATGGAGATGCCTGAACCTCTCTGAGAAACATGTTCCGGTATTTGACCACCACATTCTTCCCCACGTGCAGGACTTTGTAGTTCCCTTTGTTGAATTTCATGAGATTTCTGCTTACACTATTCTCCAGCCTGTCAAGGACCCTCTGACTAGCAGCACAAGCATCTCATGTATCAACTAATTCTCTCAGTTTCATATCATCTGGAAACTTGCTGAGGGTTCACTCTGTCTAATTATCCAGGTCATTAGTGAAGAAGTTAACAGTAGTGGAACCAGTAGCTACCACTGCAGTATATCACTGGTGACTCACCTGCAGCTGAATTTGTGCCACCGGTCACAAACTTTTGTGTCATTTCAGCCAGTTTTCAGTCCAAATCATTGTCCACTTATCTAGTCTGTACTTCATTGGTTTGTCCACGAGAATCTTATGGGGGAGAGTGTCAAATGTGTGGCCTCAAAGAGTGGCCTCACAATGACATCAGCCAGTTCCTTCAGCAGTCAGTACTCTACAGGTTTAAGCTGTACTTGATGCAGAGTGAAGGACATGAGGTGAAGGTGAAATTTCCAGTCCTATGGCTAGTTCTTACCCCTTTAGATGTTGCATGGTTTTTGCTCGTTGATCACAAGTCATTCAAGTAGAGAGTGACCTGTAGATAAGCTACATTTCTAGACATGCCCCTACCTGCAAGGAGTTGGGATAAAGCAGAAAAGATGTTGCACCTAGTAAATCCAGCTCTTTTTTTCATGACAGAGTTGTTCAGTGAATAATTGTGAGGCGTGAAAATACTTGTCACCAAATCATTAGGAAGTGACTGCTCTGCTCCCCAGTTTGGAAAACCAGCATGCAAGATGTTGGCGTGATTTCTGCTGACCTCATCCCTGTACTAAATGGTTAAACATAGTGATGGCAGAAGTGTAAATGAAAAAGGAATACGTACTATCCCATACCTCAAATATCTCATTAAAATCTTACTAAACAGATTGCTGTGAGGTTAAAAAAGCATTAATTTCAGAGAGAGTCAAACAATCATGCTGACCTAATAGGAATAATAGTACTTTTTAATTGAAGAATGCTCTCTTTATCTGAGATTGTAAAAACAAATTGAGACTTCATACATTCAGCAAAACACTTTAAGAGAAACTCTTACTTTGTCAGATCGGGATCAGGTTTTTAACATACCCGTGATAAAGGTACTAGAGTACACATTACAACTTTTTCTCCAAACAATTTTAAATCCATCATGCTACTATCCAAATTTCAGGTTCATCTGATTCTGTGCAATATCATTCTCAATAAAAGCATCTTACTCCTGAAATCTTTTACACATTAAGCACACTAGAATGAAGTATAATGATATTTTGTTCAGATCACACCAGATGAATCTAAATTGTTGCCTAACTGATAATATCCTCTAATCCTCAAGAACATCATACTATGCATTTTACTGACCTGCAAAGATATCTCCTACAAGACATCATTTTTTTTCAGCTTTTTCAACTATTTCAGAGCTAAAAGAAATTCCAGTTAAAAAAAAAAAAATTACCCTTGCTTCTCTCTCTGCATCCAGGGTTCCACCAACTTGTTCTTGAAGCAATGCGTATGCTCTTTGCAAAGCTTGATACTCTCTTGTTAGCTGGCAGAATCTTAGTTCAGCTTCTTCCTTTGGTGTGCTCTTAATGAAGAGGAAAAAGAAGTGGGTTTGTTTATGTAATGACAAATATATATGATAATCTGTTTGTATACATAAACAGAGACACAAACACACAGCAAGAAACACAATTGTCCTGAGTCTTAAAGTTCAAGAAAGCTTTAAAAAAAACATCACAAGTAGAAATGGAAGGAAAGATGACTTGAGAATAAGGTAGAAATGCAGAGGATGAGGTAGAAATGCAGAGATCAGTAGCTGTATCAATTCAATAATTTCAGGACAGTGTAAGATACTAGGTAAAGCAGTAATGCATAGAAATGGCAAGAAACTGACTGAGGAATGTCAAGGGAGATCAGTTCTATGCACAATTTTCCTCAATAACTCCAGTGCCACAAGGTGTTCAGAAGGGGTTTGTCCTACTTGTCATGCAGTCCACCACATCCTTACTCGTTGTCTGTACTACACATAAAGAAATTTGCCAGAAAAAAACCAACCAAACAAAAAAAACCACTAACACAGAAGTTCTATTTAAAAAGCCATTAGATTTTTTTAAAAAACAATCTTTTTTTTTTTTTACTTGAAGTAATTTTAATATCTTAATTTGCTTTGAATTTTAAGCAACTGACATCAACACTTTCAATGTCTTTTCTATAATGCTAAGAGCAAGAAATGTCCTTCCCTTTAATTAATTTTTGCTCCAGGAACTCAGGCTCCAAGGAACAGAGATTAAAATATTATTAGATATTAAAGCTAGGAAAATAGGAAGTCTGTTGTGAGTGAGGAGTATGAGACACAAGTGAGTGAACAGGATAGAAAGATGAAAGAGAGTATCTAACTCATGCTTTGCCCTCAGCCTTGCGATCTCCTAAAGTAGGCCAGCTGCAGTGTATATCACAGAGCTCAGACAAAACATGACAGTGGGTATTTACTACCTATGATCATTTAAGCCTTAATGAATTGCAGAAGCCTCTCTTGCTATCACAAAAACAGTAAGAAAATCCTGGTTGTAACAAAACAGTAAAATAAATTACAAGGTTGAAAGGCAAACTATTGTCTAGTAACTATTGACTTTAGGCAAAGCAACATGCCTATTCATTTTCTTTTCACAACTAAGAAATGGTTTGAGAAAAACATTTTTGTTTCTCAGCCCAATTATCTACCAAGTATGTAAGGCAGAATATTAACTTATTAATTCTATTGCAATGACTGTGTTTTTTTTACTGGACTTGAAACAAAACAAAACAATTCCTTGCCAAATCTTTTTTAGTTCCTACGGCAGAATAGTTGAAAAATGTTTGCATTTATACTCCATGCCAATTTCTGTAGAAGTTAAAAAAAAATCATCTGCTACTTACATCATCCAAATCTTCCTCTGGTGTTGCTGGTGTCCTGTCTGTTTTATCTGTGTTATATGAAGTTACAGATGATGTTTCTGAATCTATGGATTCTTCATCAAATCCAAAAAATGTCTCCACAACATGCCTCTGAAAAGTTAGTTTTCCTTAGTTACTAGCAAAAGAGTTAGAAAACCCCAGTGACCCAGTAAACAGCAGCCAAGGTCTTCTCTGACCATTGTTTTAGTATTCAGGAAGAAAAATGGTTCCTGTGTAAACTCTTGTTCTATGAATTCCATTGGATTAGTTAACTTTCCAGCACCATTTGCTTAAGTAGATTCAAGAAGTAAATTGCACATAGCACTGGGTAATTGCCAGTACAATAAGGCTTTAACACAAAGACCAAAGCTAATTATCAAAATCATACAGATCTTGAATATTTCAAGATTCACAGTGGAGGACTGCAGTATCTGTACAGAAGAAAGTAACCCAACAGGATGTAACATATATGATGTAGTACCAAAAAAAAAAAAAAATACTCCAAAGAATTATGTGGAATTAACTTTGACATTCATATTGCTTAAAAAAAAAAAAAGAGATCCATTTATAGTATTTATTTTGCAAAATCCTACTTAAAGGTATGCATTATTCCTTTCCATTTATTTTTCCAACACCATCATTCTGAATTTTTTCAAAAGTTTGCTCCAATAGCAAAAAAAAAAAAGTACAAAACCCAGCATTTTAATACAAATTTTAAAAACTGTGCACAATGTAATGCATGCTTGTAGACAACTAGAGAAAAATTGTAGCCAAAGAAAGTGAATAATATTAGTACTAACAAATGTGACATTTTACATAAAATGTCACAATTGCAATAATCCTTCTGCCATTTCCAGCAGTTTCCTAATACATACTTAGAAAGCAGAAAATTTCTATAGAAAATGTTGCTGTCCAAAAAAATCAAAATACTGTTTTAACATTTAACTGAGAAATAAGTTTCTCAAGCATCGCTCCTTCCAAAATACCATTAACAAATGTTAACTATTATTAAGCAATAGGAGTCTAACTTTCTACACTACACAAGTGTTCTGGTAACCCCCAGAAATTCAAAGAACCAAGGAAATTAAGATAAAGGTACAAGTTGCTGGAAAAATTAAGTCAGGTTATGAAGCATTGTTGACAGAGAGGCTGGTGGAGAGAAGTGGCTCTAAGAAGACGAAGGAAAAAAAATGTCTACCTGTCTCTATTTTTGGCCCTGCTTGATGCTGAATCACAGATTCTGATGTCAGTATTTTTTGTTTGCTTTGGTTTTGTTTTGTTTGTTTTTAAACTACAAGCCACAGGTTGTACGTGAGAAGTTAATAGCCCTTTTCATTAAATAAGCCTAAAGGATAAAGAATAAATAAATTAGTTGTTATTACTTCTGAACATCATTTTACATCTCAGCAAGGCCAAACTGGCTAACTGAGTGGCATTGTGAGCTGTCATTTTCTTTCAACGTATTGAAAGGCTTTATTTTATCTATATTGCTCTATCTCATTATGAATTCTGAATATTTACTTTTACTGAAGTCTTCTAGACTTACTTAACTTTATCCATTCTTCCTTATAGGTATGAAAAATACTATCTCCACTTTTGCATAAAGCTCCATAATGTATGGTACATTCTTTTGGCTTAGCTCTAGTCAACAGCCAAAATTCCCTATCTTGAATGAAGTGGTACCATAAAATAAAGGGGTGAGTTGGTGCCTGCGTACATAACACTGTGCACTGCATGTCCAGCCTGCAGCCCACGGTCCAGGTCACCAGGTTATCACAATCCACCAAGTCCCACCTAACTGAACAGCTCCATAGTTGTTTCACATTACAGCAAATCCCACTCAAGCTACTGAAGACAACTTTAATGCCCTGTCCTAAGACATTTAATTGCTTTACTTAAGATGCGTCCTTCACATAATAATTTAAAAAATTCATTCAGACTGCATTTTCAAATTAACTGGTTTTACTAAAAGCTTCTGAAAGGATATTATGCACTCAGAAAAAAAAAGTCACATTTTTTTCCAAATTGAATATGGTTCTACATCCATCCATGGATATGCAGATACAGATGATGCCGCACAGACCATAGAAAGCTTTTGTACAATCTTTAAAAAACAACCTTACTTTTGTAAGCTAATAGACCACTAGCATTACTATCAGGTATATTCAAAAGAAAAGAAAAGGAATGCAGTTTTAGTACTAAAACCCTATAAAGGCACATTTCTGATCTCTCAGTCATTTTGGAAGCACTGCGTTGCCAGCTCTGTGAGCCTAGCAGAACTGTCTTAAGACAAACACTTCCCTGGGATAATTTAATTCTTTCTTCCAACATTCACATTCTACACCAGTTTGTTCACCATTCTTCCCCGCTCAACAAAACAAAGGACACAGGGAATAGATTTAAGCTGTATTCTAGAAAGATAAATACTTATCCAGAAAAATAATTTGTTCTCTCACATTCAAATTACAAACATTTCAGACCCCTCTCTCATCAGAACAAAGGTTTACCAAGAAAACTGAGGTGAACAAAAACTAGACCTTGGGAGATCCAAGCCCATCCAGCTTTCCTCCCACACTGGACACTGGCTACAGCCTACAATCATCTAACAGTAGTACTACAAGTAGATACTGGGAGTTGAAAATGGGGCTAAATAGACTGCACTCAAGTTATAAGGAAGGCCACAAGACTGCTTTATGACTCCAGACCAATGAAGAGATATAGTTTCATAAAAATGAAAGCAGATGATATGGACGTAAGGAAGAAGAGAGCAGGCAAACAAAAACCAAGAGACTCCCACCAAGATTGCATCCTCATTTCTCAATGTGGATACCATTTACTCAAAGATGCTGAGAGTAAACCCAAAACAAAGCTGCATGCAGACTTTTATTCCAATGCTTTTGTATCCTGCTCTTCCACCTGTATTAGCTTGTCTGTGGATTCAGTTCAGAATATTTGGACTGTGCTTTGGATGACCCTAGCCAAGGACAATCAACTCAGAGGGCTGAAGAATGGCTGACCCTGCTCATGCCTAAAACTTCAAGACTGCTCAGCCTCGTGAAAATGATAAACACACTACAGCAAAGTTCAAAGAAAGTCTGAAATGAAGTATAGGCTTGAGGGCTGACACAGGGAGTAAAACTCAAGACTTGATTTTAAAAAGGCCAGTAGAAGGGACTTCAAAAGATGGAGAGAAAAACGCCAATGGCACAGATAATACACACATATATGGCATAGATAATACAGTAGCATGAAGGTCAGCAGCTTCCTAGTTAAACACATTTGTATACCGAGTCTTACTTTTTTTTTATTTGTTTGTTTTTTTGCGATATCTCAAACTACAAGCACTTTTGCAGATAACTCAGCTTAAATATGCGTCTTGCTTAAACCATGCACACACACACCTGTGCACTGTTTCAAGGAGTTTCAATAAATAAATAAATAAATAAAATAGCCAAACAACAGTTTTTTTGACTTTACATAAATGTGTAAGGGTTTGAGAAGATCCTTGAGAAGAAATGTCACCAATTTGACAAAAGATACTAGCATGTAAATATTTATGTTTGCCTATATTCATAAATAATACACTTGATTATTTGATGGAAGGGAAATATGCAAGAAAATTAGTATTTACTATGATACTAAAAAATCCCTAAGCTTAAAAGAAATTTAAAAGTCAAAACCTGTTAAATGCTATGCTATGGCTATAATATTGGAGTTACGAGTGAACCATTTATTTGTTTTTTAATGCCTCATTCCTCTACAGAGAAGCTGCATATTTATCATTTCGTGGATAAGATACTTTCCACAGAAATAGAGATAAGGCATTTAAACATTGTGTATTAATCATACATGTATGAATTTCTCCATGACATAATTACAAAATAGCTGGTTTTATTGTTGATCATCTAATATTTGAAGCAATTATCTGCAAGAAGTGATTCACAGCAAAATCAGAATGAATTAACTGATAACAGCTGTAGAGAAAAAAAAAAGATGACATCTGAGTCATACAAAGTTTGTTGATTAAAAGCATAAATAAATACAGTGACTTCTAGGGAGATCCACATATAGCTTAAGAGCTGGATCACAATGGCTTTTGTAAAGCATATGTGAGCATGTACAATACTCACTGGATTTTTGTAACTATACAGTTTTCATTCAAGTTTCATTCAAGCTTTTCTTAAGAGGCACAAACATTCTCGAAACATTCCCAATCAACAAATTATTCTTTTATATTGATTTGTGCATTCTATTGTTACCTCTAAATCATAACTGAGAAAATAGTCATATCAGTAACTAAAAATTTGATTTAAATTCTATTTCCTCTGGCTACTATCATGTATTTGATAGCAAGTATTTTTCACATGAATTTGTATCAATGCTTTCAAGTAATTTTAAAGTAAAATCGTGCATTTGGCCTTTGTAACTCAAGTATTAAGGTTTCTACTGAAGTATAATGCTCAGTAAACATAACAGTTTAGACTGTTATAAATCAATATATAGAACATATTACATGCATATTTCAACATACCTCCATTTTTAATGATTTGGGCTGGATATACTTACATATAAATAATCTAATTTCTCTGTTCCTAAAGGAGGAACTTTATAGTTAAATATTTCATTTTCAATAAATTAATCTAACATGATAAAAATAATCCAGGATGAATTTCCTTGTAATTCAATCAGATGAACTTATTCAGTAACTTCTTACCTTCATGCTTATAAGTCATTTCTTGGCAGCCAGAAAAATACAGGCACACCAAAGCACAGAGGCAGATAAAAAACGAAAAATATAAAACAAGAAATATGAACTCCATCACACTGGCATGCAGGCCTTCCACTATCACAAATAGAGTTCATTTGTTAAAGTTTAAGTAAAGAAACAAATCTGCAGAGTTCTGCAGTTACCAAACAAACTGGGCAATCACTGTTATTCCATTCCGTGTGTTAAAAAAAAATATATATAAATAAATAAAGGAAAGAAAGAAAAAAATACACTGTTTCCAGACTTTGTTATTTCACTACCAAAACTGGGAGGAGAAAACAACAGCAACAACAAAAAAGTCAAAGAAAACAAAAACAAAAACACACTCATTGCACTTGAAAAAAAAAAAAAAAGCATGCCTTGAACAGCAAAAGGAAGATTCACTCTGTGACTTGCAGTCACAGAGGTTATAAAGCCCCATCCCACTATGCTGCTCCTTTCCTCATGGGTGACCTGAGCTTGTTGCCTGTGCTCGTCCATGGACCTGTATGTCCCTTGGTAATTAAATGAGTGCTCAGTTAAACCTACACTAGCAACAGTAACCTAGTGCACTTACACTGCTCCAGCAATAACATAGATACCTAATTGCAAGAAGAAATAATTAAATCCCTGGTACTTTCAAAAGCTTTTCAGCTGAACTAATGTTATTTAGACACAACAGGGCTATAAAGGCTATTGGATTAGTTTGAAAGATCATTCCCACAAGCTGTTTTACAGACCGAGAAAGGTATGCCATGGGTACTGTTCTACCTAACGGGAATCACTGTTAGGAAAACACTCATTTTAGAAATGTCCATATACTGGACATTGTTTAGTCAGAGTACTGTGAAAATTAAGGAAGCTGGAGTGTAAGCGTACCCATTCAGGAAAAGCTGCAACAGTACATGAGTGCAATAGAACCACAGAACGGTTTGAGTTGGAAGGGACCTTAAAGACCACCCAGTTCCAGCTCTCTGCCATGGGCAAGGACACCTCCCACCTGACCAGGTTGCTCAAAGCCCCATCCAACCTGGACTTCAACACTTCTAGGGATGGGGCATCCACAGCTTCTCTGGGCAACCTGTTCCAATGCCTCACCACCCTCATAGTCTTCCACCCGTGCACCTGTTTATTAAAAGAAAAAACGAAACTTCCTACACCTTCTAGTGTAAGCTTATCTGACCACATTCATGAAACTCAGTTCCCATCAGTTATTTCCTTTTTCACTTTGTCAAAGAAAGTGGGGCACAGATCTGGAAATAGATCCAACTCCAACAGCCAAACTTGATAATTAACTAGTGTTAAAGATGATTTTACACTTAACAAAACTTAGAAAAGCAAAGCCAAAGATTTACATCAGTAATTTCTCCTTCTGAGTGGTTGGTTAGGACAGATACAGCCATAGTTTCTTTTACTGTTATATATAGGTTATCATCTGTAGGATATAAAAATCTTGTGCAGATCATAGACAGAAACACACTTGCACTGTACATGTCTCTATATAAAGCAACTCATCCTAGACTGCATTTATAGTCCATGGAGAGAAATAGGCAATTTCAGGACAAAACCCATATGGCCGATTTAGATATCTACTTCCAGAGGAGAACAATCACAACATTACCACTCTGTCCAGAGAGAGATGTCTGTATCTCAGTGATGTTAATGACATCTAATCAAGCATTTGGTTTGATGAGTTCTACCATTTTCAACTAGATTCCAGAGATGGGCTGTAAAACCATATAAGATGAAGATGGTACAATCCCAACAATATATCCAGATGAGCAGTCCATTCTACATAGATTGTTTAAATAAAAAGTGCTGGAAGTTTACATAGCTTTGAGGATTTTGATTTATCTTTCTGGATTTAGAACCTAACTAAAGTATTCCAAACCCTTTTGACTCCCTGTCCATGAAATGTAGGAGTCAAGAAAACATGGAGAAATTCCTGACCTGAGATAACCTTTTGAAAGTCCTGTTAAACCAACCTTTAAGTGGGAGCTAGGCAGGCACAACTAAGACAAAGCACATTTTGCAATGAACTTTGAGAAGATTTTAAATGGTATAATATACCTTTTCAATATAGCTGCCTATGTGGATTTTGCTTTGGAGTCAAGCTATAGTGCCTCTATATTAAAATAATGTAATAACAAAAAATGTAAATTTCTTTGGCTTTTAACAATCATTAAAATAAAATAAAAAATAAAAATATTTTAAAATTAAGGTATGAAATTTTAAAATGTACCTATCACAATTAGAAAAAGGATGGGTCTTTGATTTGAACATAAGGGGGGGGGTTAGGGTGGGGGAGAGGAAGAGAGGATGCTTTTTTTAATTTTGTTTTTAGGTTTTGGAGTATAGTTGTTCTAATTTTTGTTAAATTCTCAACCCTAGCTGTAACTCAATATATTTTTATAGAGAATTAGAGTGAGAAATAACAATCTAAAATCTAAATCTATCTAATCTATCTAAAACAGTAAGGCAAAAAACAAGAAAATTTACTTAGACGATTTGATATTAAGATATAACAGATTAGCTGTGCAAAGTTTCAAAGCATAATTTTGAAGGAAGTTGCAGTTCTGCCTTTACACAGGGGCTGATAGTAATCATAACCCAAATTACACATAACATACAAGCAAATACACATAGCAAGTAATAGGACCCTAACAAATATATTATTGATGACTTATTTCCTTCATTAAAGAATTAGCGCATTTAAAAACTACATATCTGCACATATATGTATGTATATATAACATAAAATGCACCCAATTTTCAACTAGATCTGCCTTTTCTCTTTTCCCAGATTGACCCATTCTGTCTAGCTGTTCCTCCACTTGCATTTTCTTCAGAAGTCTCTATCACTGTCCCCTCTGTAACACACACAAGTGACTATTTACACCCTTATTTAAAAGTCAGGTGGAGAATTTTATACCCCCACAACCCAGGTCCATAGAGCGCCAGTCCAACTTAAAAACCTTCTCTTTTAATTGTTATGTTGTTTGTTGCCCCTCACTCTACCAACAATAGCGATTGACATTTCCCTACCCAACTCTTTCACTGAGAAAATTATAGGATGTTCTCAAATTGCAAGTAAGTAAAAACAAGCTTTATGATAGGAATGAAGACTTGCTACATATCACATTAGTTCCTAAAAATCCTCCCAAGAACCTTTAGCAAGGGGAAGGTCTTCCACAACAAGGTCTACCTCATTTTTCTAGCTCAGGCCTCAGTCTCACAACTCAGGGTCACGTCCTCAGGGTGCTCAGTTGGGCTCACAAGTCTAGAGGAGGACAGCCAGATCACCATGTAGAGAAATACATGTACAGAAGAGTGATGAGCAAAGGAAGGAAGCAGCTGGCAAAAGCTCAAGCTTTTCCTCAACAGGTAGCATGGACGGAAATAAGAAGCAAAGCACTAGTAACTCCGTTGCTCATATGCACACAATTCTTGCTGTAAACTCTGCAGAATACAGCATTCTTGCCACATGAAGAATAGCAATGCAATAAAGTTTTCAGTGAAATCAAACCCATTTCTCAAACCTTCATGTTGTACAACTCTTGTTCTGTTCAATAAGGAAAAGAAGATGATATCACTAAGGAAGCATCTCACTCAAGGAAAAATAGGTAAAGAGAAGGGGTTCAGAGTGTAGGTCAGCTGAAGTTCTGTCAACCCAGGATATTTTTAATACATAAATTAATAATTATGGGTGTTTTCAGCCTATGAAAATTAGCACTATTAGTTATCAAATCATAGATTTTTTTTTCATTTAGGAACTTTGCAGTTTAGTAAAAGATCTACGCAATTTATTTAAAATATGAGGAGGGCTAATAATTACAGAAGACAATAAAAATATGGTGTCAGATTAGGTACAAACTTTTCTTTTTTTTAATCCTGTTTTAAACTTGCTCACAATACATAAACTTCCAGGTATAGTACACAAAGAAAGAACAGTTAAGGTTTGCTGTAAACACATTTGGCCTCTATCAGCCTTACATTATATAAAAGAAGAAGGTGTATAAAATTTATTATTGCATTTGAATTTTTCTTTTTTTTTTTTTGTATGACAAAGACATATCATTATTAGAAGCATCATTTGAAGAATTACCACCAATACAGAGAACTGAAAAGGAGAAATATTTCAGAATACAGCTATTACAGAGCACAGAGCAATAAAAAAGCACCACCTGGAGGTCATCAGGAGTATACTACGCAGAACACATCAACACAAAACAAAAAAAAAATACTAAAAGCATGCATCTTAAACCATGATATACTTGATAATAACCTCTCTTCATTTCCATTTTCTCCCTCTTATCCCATTCTCCTCCCCTTACATGCTCCAGGCTGCTCATGCTCAACTTCACAAAAAAACCCAGTATTTAGCAATTACTTAAAACACATATTGCAATAAACACTGAAGGTACATTCAGAAACAAAACTTTCCTTTTCTTAGTTCTATTTTTTTCTTTGCACTCTAGGACAAAACAGTTACAAGAGAAAAATAGTTATATCTTTTTTTTTCTATTTATATATCTACATAAATATCATTTCAATAACATCCTTAGCATGAGTTAAAGTTTTCAATGTAATTAAGCAGTAACTTTGTGCAAGTGCTTTAAAGGGGTATACTGTATTTAAAAAGGACTGAGAATTTGCACTCTAAAATATTGGTTGTTTCAAGTCATTATATCATTAGGCCTCAAGACACTTGAATTTAAGCCACAATGGCTAAAACTGCAATTATTTTGTGTATTAAAAACAAACTTGTGTGCAGTACAAAACTCCTGAAGCAGCTCCTACATTATCCAAAAAAAAACTTACTAGGGCCTTACTAGAGAAAACAGGAGAATTACATGAAATGTTATCATTCTAAATGATAACAATTAAATAGAGTTCTAACTTCAGTATTTGAAACTACTGTTGTTCATAGCAATCAAAAAGCACAGAAAATGAAGATTTGCTCACCTTTGGAGGCTTCAGACTTTTCCTCCTCTGTTTTTTAGACCTTAATAACCGTTCCCTTTCCTAGAAGGAAAGATAACATTTTAGTAAAGATTTCTTTTGGAATCTCTATTTAGTTATGTCGAACACAAAGAAATATTACAATTTTCTTAAAGCCTGAGATAAAGCTAACACAATGTCTTTATCTTTTGAATGACACCATGTTGGTGTAACACCACGTGATACTGCAGTTTTATCTCTTTAAGCAAACAAACATTCAGCCACATGCTTTACACGCTTGATTGGAAGTTGGCAAGAAGAGGCTTCGTTAAATATTGGGCACAGATTTCTGACAGTTCTTTTGACTCTTTTACCAAGAAGCTCACTATGGAAACAGAATTAACGTTCTCAGTCCAGCGTTCCACCATCCTGAAGAAGCTGTTTGGTAGCCAAAAATGAATCCAGCTTTAGTAATCATATCAGGCATCCTCTGACATACAGTTTGATAGTGCTACATGTGACTTACCCTTGTATGGCAAAAGTCTAAAATCCAAAGGTGTTCTCTTATTAAGGGAAATTAGCCCTACATTTAACTTAGTACATCAAAACAAAGACTGCTTCAGATCAAGCATATTCAGAATAGCCCATGTCTTTTTTCTAATGTGGCCTTGGAATAAGATCACAATTAATTAAGTCATAATACAGCTATAATTGGAAAAACACTGGGTTGAGAAACACTGAAGTGCAAGAATATTGTCTTGAATTCCACAGAAGAGGAGAAAGACAAGGTAAGAAATGCAAAGGAGAGCATAAATTAAAAAGAAAAAAAAAAGTGGGTGATTTATCTCCTTGCCTTTTTCCCAATTCTTTCGTTAGCTCTGCATCTTTGTTTGCAACACCTCTATTTTTAAAGGAGAGATAGCAGTAGCAAGTGCATCTCTAGCAGTTATTGCTCACTGTATGGTATTTTTCTATTCAGAGTTACTTGTTGTACATTCAGCTCAGAAACTAGACAAATAAGAAGCACCCAGTAGAAATCACAATAAAATAATTCATCTTTATCAGCACATTGTCCCAAGAAAGAAGTTTTGGAAAGTAAGAAATAATTCAGAAAAGCACAACACTTACTATTGCGCCTTTAATACATCTGGCTTTTGAAATAAGGAAAAGTAACAACTGCCGAGGTAGACTGAAACAGATATTCCATGGTGTAGGAAAACATAATATATAAAGCTAAACTTGAAACCACACAGCTGAATTTTAGACACTGCAGGAGAAGAATGTTCCCTCCTCGGGGACCTGGTTAAAGCACAGTCCCTGATTTAACCTAGGTCTCCTGCATTAAAAGCAGGTGTTCAAATAATTGGAGAAACTAGCTAGTCTTCTCACTGTCTTTCCTTTTCTTTCCTTTCACTCCACTGAAGAATGAACAAACACTTCCTAAACCCCTCACTCCTTACTGTTACTAATTTTGTTTGCAAGAAGACTGCTCAATTTACTTTCTGTCTCAATCACACGTCAAACTACCAGAACAATAATAATGCCAATTTAAAAAATAAAAAAATTTAAAACGTTGTTAAATCACTAGCATGTTTTGCAAGCATCTGAGTTTATCTTGACAGCTTTCCTGTTAAGACCTGACCAGGAAATCCTGTCATCAGAGAACTCAAGTTGATAGGGATTCAAGAGCATCAAAGATACTCTTCAAAGGACAAGGTAAATCGATTCAGACAACACTATTGCCTAAGACTATCATTCTTTTGTCTGTGTATCACATTGGTCTCAGCTGGAGTTAAGCTGATGACTTTTATATTAATCAGGTATGTGACATGTGGGTCATTTTTAATATTTATGATACATTTGTATTCTCCTGAGGTGTGATTTGGACCAGAAATAATAGCTAAAAAGCACAATGGAAGTGCAGAGTTCCACTGCATTCATATTGCAGGTGAAGCATCAATTAGTTTGTACCGCCAATCAAAGCAGTAACATAGTTAATGATTTAACTTATTTTTCCCCGTGAAAATGTATCTGTAAATAGGAGATAAAGCAACAATGAAACCATATTTTAAAATGTTTATTAATTTTATTTTCATACTTAAAACTATTTAATACTAGTTGACTAAAGTTAGGATAAGATACATTTCCTCAAATTACTGGCTGAGATGCAGTGGGTAGAGTTCTTTCATACCTACTTCACGAAGAAATATAAATTGAGTTATATCTGCATATATTGGGAATTTAATGTAGTGACACAGACCTTGCCTGTAAAGTTGTATTTGGAAGGTAAAGCAGCAAACCTTTGTGAATCAGACCTTCCATTAGAATCTGGCAAAGATCCTACTGCTTGCAACACTGTGACACTGGAGAATGCACACAGACATTGGCACTAATTACAGAGAGAAATCCTGGGTCAAAATCTGAAGGGAACTGTCAAGAATAGAGACAATATTCCAGACCAAGCGATAACATATCTTCTTTTTTTATACTTTGTATCTTCTATTTTTATTTTCAGTGTTCTAATCAATTGCTTAATCTTTTATTTAGACAGAGTGATCTTAAATTTGTTTCATCATCATGTAGCTTTCAGTAGTGCCAATCTGAGATCCTCTAGAACAGTCTGCCTGAGTTCCAGGTGCTGCTCCAGAAGGGCATGGATCTCTCAGAGATGATAAATAATCTCTTCCAGCACCAGAATGGTGTATCCTAATGTCCAAAACACATCTAGAACAACTAAAGTGAGTCCCAAACAGTGCAAAAATCTCTGAGCATCATCTTTAGTAGTCTTCACAGAGGGTAACAGCTGTGCCAAATACCAAAATACGCTGCTACCTTTAGTTAAATTAGTCATGCAAATTTCTCTCTATTTGCTATAAATACAGCTAGTGTGGGCAGCTCAGTTAAGTGAAATGAATGCCATTCTGCATGTTCCTTTTTTTCAAGAGAACTTCTACATCAAGAGAGAGGTTGGATTTACAGTAGGGTCTATATCCAACATATTTCCGTCATTAAGTTTTGGAAAGCTTCCTTTCCTCCAGGTTCCTCAGCTGTTGACAGCCAGTTTTGTAAGTAAGATGAATGGATTGATACAACTCTTTCCACAAGCAGCCCATAAATGGTAAGTGCTTTAAGATCCAGAGATTTATACACATTCCAAAGGAATTCATTCACCACTTGGGAAATAACAAGAACCCTTCAATGCTGAAGAACTACTTATATGCCACTACTACAACTGGAGTTAAAATATTGCTCTCAAATCTTCAGTTTGCCTATAGATGTGTATGCATGCATATACGTGTACCAGACGTGAGAAGTATTACCACTGTGAGATCATCAATAACATGCTGTTTTTCTTTGACTTGCAGTCTAAGAAATTCAATTTCTTGTTCCTCCCGTGTGCTACTAAGATCATTTAAAGATGTGTGCCTCTTCAGTGCTGGTTGTGCAGATAACTTCTCTTTCTACAAAATTAAAATAAAATCTGTTATTAAACACAAGAATGTTTTAAAGGGTCTTCCCATAACAGTAGGAACATCCTCACATGTGATGTAGCAATCAAGAATTCTGCATACTCATCACTGCATCCTCCACCACAACATAAGGCCTCTTTCACCAACAAAATATCATACATTTTGTGTGCCTTAGTGTCAGTACTTCACATAAGGTAGTTTAGGGCAGCATCAAAGACCAGTCAGGGACAAAATTAGAGGCAAGCAAACTCAAGATTCTACAATGGTACAGCCATTGGCACATGCATTTAAATTCAGTTTTGACTTTTAATCAAAAAAGCAGCATTACTAAAGCTGATTTTGTCATAAATTTTTACAGCCTCCAAACACATTTTTAACTATTTGTGATCCTTTTCCTTAATCAGTGTGAATTGATACAACACAAAGACACAAAAGATATGTCACTGAATTTAGAATAGGAGTATTCAAGTGCATTGGCTGAATTTGACAGACATACCATCCTACTGTTGAGACTCTGAAATGTCTGTACCAGAGCAAAAGCCTCACAAGCACTTCCACCTTGAAGCAACTGTGTTCTCATAACGTGACATTAGATATGATTACTTACCAATTCTATATTTTCCCTGGAAAGATTTTTTATTTTTTCTTCCATTCTCTGGATGCACTGCATCATATCATCATTTTTTTTGCTCATCCTCTTGTTTTTTTCAACCAAAGGCTTCAGCTGACTTTCTGTCTCTCGAGAACGTTTCAGCTGTAAATGGCAAGGAACAAAGTAAGCTGTGCTTTAGTTTGTAATTGCAGGAAAGAAGAAATTTGTGGGTTTTCTCTTGCCTTTTTTCCTTCATTCAGAAAGTTTAGTTCTTTTGTTAAGTGGCATCTGATAGGCTATTGCTAAACTAAGAACTAAAGGAGTCCAAACAAATAAGAAATAGCTCTGGTCCCTATATTGCTCCTGGAAAATGCTTACGATTATCTATAAAACTGATTTCTTGATAAGCTAATCTTGTTGCATACAAACTTATTGTGAGCAATTATGTCTAGGGTAGCAATCTTTTACCAACTCAACTATCCCTTAGTAAACTCTTCCTCCTTTACTTTAAAAAAACCCATATACTTAATGTGTAATTAGAGCAATGAGAGAGTCAGCCAGAGGGCACAGATTCAATCTCAGCATTCTGCTGACATTTCCAAGCTGCTCAATTTTGCTCCTGTGGTCTTGTGATGTTAGACAATTATGTGAAGCAAATTACTGCCCTTTCTTGTATTTGTATGCATTCAGTATTCTGCTATTTTATTAATCCTTGAGTCCTTTTCTATATTTTTTGCCCAATAAAAAGATTTTTCAATTTTCTGAGTTTTAACCAGAAATGAGAAAAAGATAATCTGTCCTGAGCTAATTTCTATGAATATTTGGTTTTCTGTCTCATTCTCAGAAGAAAATGATTTTTACAGTACTTAATCACAACAGCTTACTGATATTACTAGGTTTATGTACTATTGTCTTGAAATATGACAAAACCTCTTCCATATGATTTCCAAAATGCATTTCTGAAACCTCAGCATTTGACTGAGTCATACATGCCTTCCATTAAGAGGGACACTGCAGTAAAGATGTTGCAGTACTTTAGCATTCTTCGGGGATGTTTTGAATGACTTATGTCCACAGAAAGGATTAGGAGGCTGAATAATCTTGTCTTTATATAATGCAACCTTGAAAGAAAGCATGATGTTCTTGTGAGTACAGAGTAGAGAAAGTAACTGTACTGGTAAAAGTGGAAGAAAAAGAAAATGAAAAACCACACCACTCAGCATCTAGGCAAAGTAGTGAAAACAGCTAATAGCACCCAGGTTAAAAAGCATGCTCTCCTTACCCCCAATAAAATAAAATAATTAACGAGGAATCAATTTTGTCATATGAAAAGGCAGTTTAGACTATATAGCTATTTAAAATGGAATAGATTTTTTTTTTTTTTTTTTAATACATGACTACGTTCTCAATTGATCCAATTTTACTCTAGTATGATTCAATTAACTTTGCTAGTCTAGATTCAGCCAAGATTTTGGACGAGAAAATTTCAAAAATTAGTTTGGATAATCATCAATATATTGCAACTAAATTTAGTCCTTTCATCATAAAGCAAAGCCCTCAAATCTCAACAGGAAAAACTAAGCACGTCAAAGCAACTATGAAGATGTCAGTGCTCCACTCAATTTATTGCATTGAAATTCTACCCTCACCATAAATAATAGCATTGTTTTACAGTCAGATACACAGGTTGCATGAGGGCAAAATTCCACCTGATTAGAATGAGAAATCCTTTCTACTGCCATTGGGAATAGAGCATTATAACAGGACATGTATAAAAATTCTTATTGTTAAAACTCACTTTCCATTGCAGTCAATGGGAGTTTTACCATTAATCTCATTAAAAGCAATTAAGAAGCAATGCAGGCTAGTAAAATTCATTCTTAAATTACTGTCATATCCATTCTTTCATGAGTTACTATCATTCTCCTAGGACAATTTCACCTACTTAAGAGATTACCCTTGAGAAAGGGGATGGCAGATTAGCCATCTCCAGTACATGAGAGCTTTTTAACTCCTAGCTAGCATAAGCATGTCACAAAACTAATGTCAATTTTGTCTATTTCAAAGATTAATATAGTAATTTGAGTGCGTGGATTATGCATGTTTTATACAACATTATTACACAGTGCCACAGGCAAGCTACCAGTCTATTTGGTTACGAGGGCCCCAAAATAAATTTATAAAGCTTTATTACTCTGGAACAAAAGGGATTCCACCCATGTCTATGGTGACAAAGTGAATATCCATAGAAATCTCTCTTACCTTTAGATATAATTGATTGTGGCCAAGCAGGACTAATTTGTAAATTATTTATAACAGTGACTTTCCAGCATTAATTCATTTACCATAAAGATGCCCTCCCAGTCACCATCTGTGTTGTTACTAATTAATTTACCAGTTCATTTCTTTCATCCGCTAAGAGAGTATTTCTGTCTTCCAGCTTCCTTATTACAGCATTCAGTTCAGCGATTTTCAGCTGAAATCTCCGCACATCTCGTTCATCCAAATGCTGCTCCTTTATATCAAAAACATAGAGACATATAAAATTATCTTATAAAATATACTTTACTACCCATAAATTTAATATCATGGTTTAACAAGTAGACTGTGTAAATCTAAAATCAACTCTTACATCAATATCTGGAAAACTTATTTTAATTAAAAGAAAAACTAAACAATAACATACTGTGGAAGTGCTACGTGATATCTTACATTAAAAGGATCTACTTGCCAAATGTATGTAAAGATTTAAGAGTTTAGAAAAAAACAAAGGTTGATATAAATAATATTTTATATATTACTGGTAACTTCTCACAAGATTTCTTACTATCAGTAGAACAAATCTAATGCATAGCGCATGGATTAAAATCACATGGCAGTTTTGAAAACTATAGTTTCTATTTTATAATTCTAAAATTATGAAATAACTAACTCTATGAAAATAATGGGATTCTAGATAAAGTTCCTTTTCAGTCACAGGAAACTAGTTGGTTCATAGATGAAGCTCACTTTTAGGTCACAAGCTAAAAGCTCTGTATCCACCTATTTTTCAACATTTTTTGAAATTGAAGAGGTCTAAGGAGTTTCTAACCATCAGCAAAACACCACAATGTAGTGCAAGGCCATTTATCATGAATTAGTTCTAGTATTTTAAATGTAGCCACAAAAACAATGTGAATACACAGGCAGTAATTGTCCCATGCTCAACATTTGAAGGGAATACAATTTTCTTACCGGGCTTCCCATCAGCTCAGTGATATCCCCCACTCCTGCAGGAAGCTCTCTCTTAGGGCTACTGTGGTATCGTTCTGCCTCCTTCACTTGGACAAGCTGTTCATCCAAAGCTTCTTTCTGAAGGAGGAGTTTCTGTGTATGGCCTGCCTGGATGCCAAGGTCTTTCTCCAGAGCCAGAATCACTCTGTCTTTGCCTTTTATTTCATCCATCTGGAAAGAAAAAAAGCAAGAAGGAAATTTCTATAACATCCCCAAGTGTTTACCGCATGCATATCCACAAACTTGCAAAAACAAAGTTCTGTTTCTCTCAGATTTATACCAGCAGCCAAACGGGGGTTGGTAAAAGGAAGATATCTCTTCTCTGAAGTCTTTTTCCCTTCCCTTAAGAGTTTCAGCCTTCACTTGATCATGAGTTTGCTGGGTGCAGTCTCAGTTCAAGTAACAAACAAAAATAGATGCAATCACACTGAAACAATATATAGCCACTGAAATTGTCTCCACTTTATCTGACTATACACACTTCTATAAGCTGAAGAGAAATCTCCCTTCACTATGTTCCAGAGAAGAAACAAAAGGCTAGTATGAGGTAAGACAAGAAGACCCTTTAAAGCTCACCTAAGCTATATTTTGAAGTTTGAGCAATAAACATTTGCTGACTCCCCTCTTTATTAGTGAAAAATCATGCAGGGTGAATCTCTTCACAGTCATTTTAAAATTAGTAGCATACACACACACACACGTTTCAACATCAATTCCTAAGCATACCTAAGCATTTTGTGTGCCTTTGCTATAAGATTCAAAGGAGGCCTAGTCTTTGTATAGAAGGAAAAAAGCAAATGCATGCCGAGCATTAGAATAAATGGTAGGGAGAACTAGTTTTTAAACACCATCTATGGTTACTGAACTGTGTTGTTCATACATCTCGATACCAAATAAAGCATGCTGCTAGCAGGGATCTATTGCAGCTCTCATAGGATTTGTCCCTCCCAGCATCAGTGTTAAATTCACTTTGGTACTATTCCAAATGCTAGAAGTGGGAATCTGCAGCAGTTACTATAGAAACACAACTCTTAACAAGAATATTAACCATTAATGATATATTTATTAGAACCATGCTCTATCTCCTTCAGTTTACTAAATCATTTTCTTGGCCAACAAACTCATGGAATTTTGGAAGTCAGAGTATTATATTTGTATGCAAAAAGAAAAATAAAAATAAAACCATGAACTTGTTAAATCATTCACGTATTGTTTATTACAGCTACATGCATTATTTATTATAGTCCTACACCCATAGAAGTCCTTCAGTCAAGTTCTAACCCACCCTCCCATGCCCCAGCCAAAAAAAAAAAAAAAAGAGAGAGACAGAAATGCTAGAAAAAAATAAAACTTTGTCAAGTCTGAGAGTCTGAGTGATGCACAGGATTAACACAACCAGATTACATCATCAGATACAACTTGCTTCTTCAGGATTCCAGTCTTATTCCTTGCTACA
This sequence comes from Anser cygnoides, assembly GCF_040182565.1. NCBI lineage: Eukaryota > Metazoa > Chordata > Aves > Anseriformes > Anatidae > Anser > Anser cygnoides. The sequence goes on along the minus strand of NC_089876.1, from coordinate 12,825,703 downwards.
AAACAAGTGAAATTAGTTTTCTGGATCCGAGTGGCAGGAGATGGCATGAGATGAACTCATGACAAGATCACAGAAAAAAGGTCAGATTTGAAGTGAATAAAGCAGGCTAGACTGCTCTTAAATCCCAATTATTGGTTCTGATGTAGATTTCCTTCCTGATTTGGGAAGGTCATTGGGTCTCGATTCCTCATCCAGTAAATGGGGGTAATAATTCCCAGTAAGTTAATTCAGATCTGTGAGAGTTTCAAATATGTCAAAAAGGACTACCAGAAAAGCATGCAGTTTTTATTACTGGAAGAATCTGCAACATGCAGGGTTTCAGAGAGACTGTGCAGAGAACAGCAATGACAAAAATTAAGCAGCTGCCTCATTCACTGAATGCTATCTGTCATGCACACTGATCTGTTCGGGATCTCTTCAGAGGAAAAAATGTCATGTAACTAAATACTGTGGACAAAGTTTGGCTCTCAATAACACAGGTGTTCATACTGAAATAAGTGGAACTGCATCTATGTAACTGAGATAGAAATTTGGCCATGTGAGGCACACACTTAACAAGGAAGAACTAATGTTATGTAGGCAGCCTTGATTTTAATTACCCAATTAGTCACACATTTTGTACTCTTCATACTCTCACAACTTAAATGTTAAATGGAACAATATAGATGCTTAAGTTGGAAATAAAAAGAAAGCAACAATTTTGGTATAGACTGACAGATGCTGAACCGCAGCAGAACAAACCTTCTGAAACATGTCATCAGTGAAATGGTGCCCAGGTCACCCTTCACAGACACTTCCATGGATGAAGGCACACAAGCTCACACACATTACAAAGAAAGGCCATGAAAGAGCATGGTCTAGGGTGGGGTTGGGGGAAGGCGGGGAAGAAGGCAGAATTACCCTCTACTCTTCATACTGCTTTTTCTTCTACCATAAATTCTATGTGGTGAAAATTTTTGGAAAAAAAAAAGTTTCAGTCAAATAGAAAAATCATTGAGACATTGATAATAATTGAAAACAGTAACACAATAGCCATTACTACACACTATTTTTTTTTTAATTTGGACTTATACCTTGAGTTACACAGTAGAGAATCCTTACACGAGTCAACATGCATATATACACACACATACAGAATACTGCAAGAGTACTAATTTCATTACAAGCACAAATTAGCAGGATTTACTAAGCAATTTTACTCAAGTAACTTAAAACAAACCGAGAGAGATGAATAGAGAAGCAGTAATAACACCTCTGCTTTGAATTCTGTTTTAGATGCCTGGTTCACAATACAACTCTCCTTTCCTGAAGGGGACAGTTACACATATGATTTCAATGTAAATATATCAGCCCAGTCACTAACTCACTTTCCTTAAATTTACCCCAATGCCTGACCCAAAGATTTACCATCTTTCTTCTCACTTGCATACTACAGAGCAAATTTGTTCATCTTCCCCATCTGCTTTCTTAGCAGAGACTACAAATCAGGAAAAAAGAAGAAAAAAGAAAAGGGGGGGAGGCAGGGGGAGATGATTTTTCAGGGATGCAACATTCCTCAGCTCCAAGTGGGTGAGGTGCCAGGTCAAGGGGCAGGCAGGCAAAGCAAGAGAAGATACAAGACTAAACCCAAGTGATATCTCTCCTTTTCCCAGACTGAACATACACTGATAGTCAGAGACAAAACAACAACTCTTCAAAGAGGCTTAAGCGTTGTGTAGCCTTATTTTAACAGTTGTAAAAGCATTCACATAGTCACCAAGCCAGTTCAACGCCACTGGAGAACTATTCTTTTCCTGAAGAAGCCTTGCCAGGTTTGTTATACAAAACAAACAAACAAAAAAGATAGCAGGATAAAGCAAAACAGCCTTATATTATCAGACTATGTATTACGGTTTTTATTTTAACAGTAAGCGGAGTATTTTCCATTAGGAAAATGAAATCCAAAGTGAATTAATCTGGTTTCCCTGTAGGTTGCTCTTCGGACCAAACACATGTTGTGAAAGTAACATTGTCATAGCCAAGATTGTCTGGGAATCCACATGGTCTAAAGAAAAGCAATATTTTTTATTACACCATGCTATGTGGCAAGGAAAAAAAAAAAAAAAGCCTTCAGGTAGAGAAGCCCTTCAGCAGATTAAGAAGCCTTTTGCTTAAAAGCTTTTTCCATCTTTCCAAAAGTTTGCTTTTCCCATAAATGTGGTATGTATACATGTTTGCACATATATGTATATAATATGTACACAAATACACTCAGGTATGCTAAGGTCATCACTGAGCTGAAGCTGATAAACCTGGATGGATCAGGTCTCACCTGATGATTCATGACATGATTCCGAGCAAGCAAAAGCCTTTCCACTGCATTCCTCAGCCCCCCGTGGTCCTGGGAACATGGTACAGGACTTGCCACAGCAGGTGCCTACAGGACATTTCTGCATCTGTGGCACAATATAGCTGAGACAAGCAACTGAAAGCTTGTCCCACTGCTTTTGTGGATTGCTCCCTTACTGCTATTCATTTGAGACTTCTTGGTAAGATACAAAGGGTAGAGACCATCTTTTATTCCATCATATTTAGCATGGTGAAATCCCAATCCATGCACTGGCTCACATGCAAGGTATTACACTGAATCAAATCCCAGAAACTCTTTCCAACTGCTTGTTTTGGCTGCTAATTTGTTCTCAGTTTTAAAAATTGAACTTTTTTTTCTTCCTTTTTTTTTTTTTTTTTCTGCAGCTATACAGTACAACAGGGTCACACATATTCTTTTGCATTCTGCTCTGCATGGATTTTAGAACATTTTAGAAAAGTCACGTTTTTCTTTATGCAGTTAAGCATGGCAAAATTCGGTATAAAAAGCGATTCTGTGATCAGAAGGCAAGATGATCAGAGCAGCAAGAGGTTAGAACTCGTTTTCCATTATATGCTTTGAGAAGGGAAGTAGTAGAAATAACTTCAGAAAGAGCATTGAAAAGAAAATAAGGTCATCAACCAGCAGCTGCAGAAGGATATTACTACAGAATCACCTTGGAAGTAACTCTGGTGTTGTTGGTTAAAATTACCGCTTTCTGAAGTATCATTTCTTAATTAATGGGTTTTGTACTGTCATATGTTAGGTGCTGAACACAGCAATTACCTGCATTATATCCGTGAAGAGCTAATGTTTATAGCCTGTGCCAAAATTGCACGGTTTCCTAAGAACAGGTATCTAAGCCTCCTAAAGCTATGAGAAACGAGCAGAAATAAGTGTTGTAATAATATTTATCAGACATGAAAGAAAACCAAGCAGCCACTGGAAAAAGTATCTCTGTGCCAATTATCCTACACTTCAATAGCTGCAATGAAAGAAAGTCAGAGACCTTTGGGGGAACTTTAGCCTCTCACCAAGTTGAAAGAGAAATTCCCAGGGAATTAAAAGCGAGATCTATCAAGGCAGTCACATACTCAGTTTTCAAAGTGGAAAAAGCCAGCTGCTGCATGGCCAAATGTAAGACCCATCCATATCAAAGTTATCTCCTAGCCAACTGCAGAACAGAATTCTACAGTGTTTTTCTCCAGAAGAACTTGAATTGATCTTTATACTAAATGCTTGACGTTGAAAATAGGGTTATCTTGACAGGAGGACTGCTAGTTAAGTGGAAAAACAGAAAGGAGAGGCTACTCAAATAAATAGTTAGAACTAAATAGAATTAACAACTTTTACATTAATAAAAGGCCAGTAAGATCTAACAGCAATATTCTACACTGAAAGCGCACCTGGTGAGAGGAACCAAAACATTTCTAGGCTGTGCATAGCCTCCTCTACAGCAGACATGGTCACCTATTTATTTAAATGCTTGCTGCTTATCTAGGAACCTCAGGGAAAGAGGGAGAAAAGACGCCAGGCATCCAGTGGAGAAGTAAGGGTTATATGCGCAAGTAGTTGGGACTTATTCTTAAATTTCATTCTTGTAATTTTCCTAAACCAATAGTGAATATTTTCCACCATTTTTTTTTTAAGTAAGTAAGTAAATCTAAGGAATATATTAAAAGTTCCGATAAATTATACAAGATACACTATAAAGGCAGACAATTCCAGAACTTTTCGATAGGTTTCCGGTATATTTCTCAAAAGCACCTTGCAGTACTGCAGGTGACTGCAGCCTCTTAACTGTTCATTGAAAGAACTGAAACAAAAGTACTCAAATGGTGGAAAAGTTAGAAAAACTCAGGAATCCAAACTTCATGAGCTTTTTTCCACGTGCCACACCATACATCATTTCTGTGGGTTTTTAATACTGTCTAAAGAGTTGCATACTTTTTAAACAGACATAAAAGTCTGATTTGTGACCTACCTACAATAATAGAGTCCAAAGAAAATACTATGAATAAACAGAAAATGCTGAGTTTGTATAAAGCATTTTCATTAGATCTGTGTGATTCAGGAAAAAAACAAGGCTCTGGTGGAATGCTGCCCTGTTAGTTCCTGAGAGGACAAGCATAAATCTTCAGAGGTCTGAAAGCAAGGTATTATTTGCAGTCCTAAAATGCTGAAGGTGGTAGAAGGGTCTTTGCAGGAGATTAGTTCAGCCTTGAAACGTAACTGAAACAGGCTTCTCAAACAAATGGCAAAATCCAGAGAAGCAGCATACAATTTGATAGCAGCAGCTGCGTGCAAAATACATACACATTTAAGTGGGTGATAAGAAGCATGTCACAGCAATCTCTACCCAACCATGCATGACTGCACACACTTACAAGATTCAAAGACACACTTGGAAGATTCAAAACTCAGCTTCCAGTTTCAAAAATTAACTATTTGGAAGAAACAATACTCTTGCTTACACCCACTGCACAAGTGAAGTGAAAAAAGCCATGCCCCATCACTCGAATTTCAAGTCGCAGGGCAGCAGAGGAACAAAAAGTCCCCCTGCCAATAGCCAACTACCAGAATTTTGAGAGAGAAAAAGACTCTTTATCACTCACACTCCAGGGTGTAACCTAGAGATAGAAATACCAATGCCTTAAAATGGCAAAATCCTAGTAACAGGAATGCGAGAGAAATGTTACAAGGAAATAGTTGCAGCCATTACAAAGGATGTAATTTTGTTTTTTGGTGGAGAGTTAAACTTTTGCTCCTACTGTTTTTCATGTTTTACTGAAAAGAATTGCTGAATCTTGCAAGACAGATTTTTATTTGGACATATAAATTTTACCCCTTAAAAACTGAAGAGAATAATGCATGTTAACTTCCCCATCAACTATCCAGATGAAGAAATGGAACACCAAATTTTGGGAGCTGCTACAATAGAGGAGATGTCTGCCATTCAGAGGGACTTTGACGTGCTGGAGAAATCTCATGGAGTTCACATAAAAGAGATAGAAACTCCTGACCCTTAAATAGTTTAAGCTCTGCAAACGAAAAATATGGAAGCCAGCTGAAGTTGGCAGTTTGGTAGAAGAAAAAGGAAAAAGAAAAAGAAAAAAGAAAAAGAAAAAAAAAAAGAAAACAAGAAAAGCCTTTGGTGCTGATACCACTGCAGCTATCTAAATGGGAACATTAGGGTGAACCAGGCAGATCTTCCTCAAAGATGCATGGCAAATGAAATAGCAAAATGAAAAGCATGGCAATCAGTGGTAACAGAAAGAGGAATTCCAACTAGGTCAAAGAAGAAAGAAATTTCACTCCACATGCAATTAAGTATTGGGGCTGCCATAGAGGATGTGGAATCTTCATCTTCAGAGATTTTCAAATTTGTCTGGATCAGGCCGTGAGCAACCTGATCCAACTTTTAAGGTAGCCCTGATTCGAACATGACCTTGGGATAACCTTGAGAAAACCCTCACAATCTATTTTTTTCTATGATTTTATGATACTCCAGTTCACTTATGAAATTCTAATGCTAAGAAATACACTAATGCATTATAGGCAGACACACACAGTAAGAGCTGTGCAAGGTTAGAAAACACCAACTTACTAAGGACTAGAGTTGAAATCTGGCCTTTGGTTTTGTTCTGAACTGGAACAATTCTTGCTTTGAATTTAAATCCAAAAAAGTACTTAATCTATTAGGTTGAATTATATTCTTTCAGGTATGGCATTACATATATTTGGGAAACACTAAACTGCAGAAGAGTTCCACGATGGAAGGAGTTTATAATTCATGCAACAATTGGCTGACGGATCAGGCTCAAAGGGTTACAGTAAATGAGGTTACATTGGGCTGGTGGCCAGTACATTGATTTTGTGGATAAGAAAATTGTGTCTATTTTACATTAAAGTGACATAAGTCTTTCAATTCATTTAAATCTGAACTGTTTAGGAATATTCAGGAAGACCATGTGTGCGAAGATTTTAACTATTTATCTATTACTATTTAACTATTTATTATTAATAGAATGATATTTATCTGTAAAGTGGATGAAAGGTTTTGATGTTAAAGAAATTTCCAATAGAGGAAACCTGTTGCATGTCATTTACATGACAAGCTTACTGGAGGCTCAGGAAAAAATGAAAAAATGTACTTTTCAGCATTTATCAGGTATTTTATTAAATTAACTTATACCAGCCCAGACCTCGGAGGGAAACTAGACATACTGCTTACAAGGTTGCTATTAAAACAGAAGTCTGTTGATATAGAGATATTTAGGTATGCACACACTTGCCTCCATTTGAATATATGTTTTGGAACTGCTTATACTGATGTTCAGAGAATAAAAGTGTGCTAGAATGATTCTACATGTTCTTTTTCTTTGAAAAATCTGATCCAGAAAAATAGGCTTTTTCTGCACTTTTCCTTCATGTAGATTATTTTTCAATTTGCTATTATTGATTTTATTCCTATTTGCTGTTTTTAATGTTATTTCTATATTTAAGAAATGCCTCAATCTGTGTCATAACGGTTTTTGTTCTACACTGAATACTACTCAGACTCACCTACTTGGAAAATATTGTCTGAAAAAAAAAAAAAGAAAGAATTGTTATTGCATTCTTCTTCAAGTTGTCCCTTTACTTTTAAAGCCTCTCTGTTTCACTTGTACCTCCATTTTGTTTACTAGTTATTTTTACTTCCAAATTTTACGTATTTTCTTTTGGGAAGAAGGGAAAAAAAAAAAAAAAAAGAAATCATGTCCACAAGCATTCCTTGAATCAATGAAAACATTTATATAACTGTTATATGAAGTCAGTTACAGGAACTGACAAATTCCAATACAATTTCATACTATATCAAGAAAAAGAGTAACATATTCTTTGTAAAGTAGCTGTTTTAATTTCCCTTATTAGGAATTAGAATCTTCCCATTCATCTTGTTTGCACTGAGGCTTATTGGGTATTTTTCACGGCTCAGTTCAGAAGTGTGAAGACATATCTCAAAATCAATGAATGATATTTCTAAAATACTAACATTTGTACAATACAAGCATGGCTGTTAATGCACCCAATATAATTACATCCACATATTCATAGACAATAGATTTTTCTTTTTTCCTTTCTCAATGCTTTTTTTTTTTAATTATTTTTTTGACCGCAAGCCAAGAAAAAGCAAGACTTTACTCAAATTAGTCATGGGTATTAAAACCATTGGTAATAGTATTGATTTTTTTCCCAGCCGAAATATTTATTTATTTATTTATATTTATTTATTTATATTAATTTAATAATTATTTATATATGGAATAAATCTGCAAAGCCAATCTGTGATCTAAAACTGTAAAAATAAATCTGCCAAGTCTAACAAGACAATCATACACTGAATCCTGATTTACTCCATCTGATTTTCAATTATGGTATGTCCAGCCCATTTCGGCCATTAATACCAAAGATGCAGATTTCTTAATACTGTCATAAAACAGCACAAACAAAAAGCATGCTAATTGAAGCTCAGTTACAGATCTGTGCTAATACTGCCTGCCACATTCTTGCCATTTCATTTCACAAGGGTAGGATCTAAAATAATAGAGTACCCCAAATCTGCTGCAGATACAGTTGATTTAAAATTGAAGGCAAGCATCCTTTGCACTATTTAAAATGAGGGGGCAGGAGGGAGGGAAATATCCAGATAATCTGACTCAAATCCCACTTACTCTCCCAGTGGAAGATAGCAGCACCTAAAAACTCTGCAGTGTTTTTTTTTCGTTTGTTTATTTGTTTTGCTTTTTACCTTGCCCCAGATTAAAAGAGTGCCCTATACAGAAACAGCTGCCTAAATCATTATGAATTCCTGGAAGAAACACTTTTTTTTTTTTTTTCAATAAAAACTCACACAATTTAATGAAAAAATTGAAATTCATAATCTGAAAGGGGTTAAGCCACTACAAGGCAACACCAGACTTCTGACATTTTTTTCTGATATTTTTCCCCGCCTTAAGGTGGAGAGGGATATGAACACTTCTAGTGAAAGCCCATGAAAACAATGGCAGAATTCCACCAGAGCTGGGAGTAGATAACAGGAGTTATCTACACACGCTTCAAATATAGTCATCTTTTATAGACATAGTTGTACTGGATAATGGAGGAAGAAATGGATTAGCCCAGTAAGGCTCCAATTACTATTCTGAATGATTTGACAGAATTGTTTTGTGCCAGATGAGAAACCCTGAACGCCCTCCTTCATCACTTTCATATCACAGCAGGCTGAAAGGTTCGACTGTTGAAAGAGAAGTGCAGTTCCTTTACAGTACCACTCAAAGACACACTGTTGGTGTGTTTACTGGGGTAATTTATGATGACAAAATCTGGGGTGCATATGTGCCTCACCTCACCATTTCTTGAGCTTCAGAAGACTAAATTTAATATAAACTATTTTCTAGAAAAACACAGGCGACAATGTAGTAAGCGTATCGCCTCCTTAACACTTTTTAAAATTACCTGTGCTTTGTAGTCATGATTTTAAAACTTTAGCTGTATAATATGGAACAAAACATGAAAGAAATTATGCTCACAGCAATATCATGTTGTCAGTCTTTGAAGTGGTCATTATCAAGTGTGTTTATCAAGGAAATGCTACCCCTAAGAGTTGATCAATATCCAATTTATTTAAAGCACAAATATTAACAGCATTAAAAGCTTTAATTGCCCCAGAAAGAAAATCACCACCCATTCGTAGCTTGCCCTCACCATCTTTTTTCCTAAAGAACCAAAGAAATGAGAGGACATATCTGTATAAGCACAAACTGACAAAATATTTTTGGCTTCAGAAAAAGGATGTTTTCTTCCATTTAAAATGCAGACTTTACATATGAAAAATATTTAATATATTTTTTATAATTTTACATTTTATTTGCATAACTATTGTACTGTTAGTTTAGCCAGATTAACTATCAGATCTTGAATATGCATAGAAAGTATCATGGTACCAACAGAAATGTCCTTTGATGTTCAACTACTTTGCGTATACTGATGTGTATGACCCACGTTATAGATTCTTTACCTTTTACAAAGCTGCAGAACTTGAAATATTTGGGGCACTCGCTGTCAGGAAATTTTGTCTGTTCTTCCATTTTATACAAATAGCATAGTCTGGCCATCTGTGCTGAAGTTCTACAGCTTATGAAACATGACAAAAGCCTGCTGTCCTGCACCCTAATTTTTCTGCCCCTAAAAGGCATCATATAAACCCAGAAATTTTAAAAAGCCAAAAAGAGCAACAATAGTTAAAATTGAATGAGCAGGACAATGATTCAGAAGGAGAAAACATATTGTCTTGGTTCATTGCAATTGGTTCCCCACATAAAATTATAAAATTGCTCTGAAAATTTAGTTTTGCCATCTCACAAAGGTGTTGTTGAACTGACAAATGATGAATGCCTCACTGTTTTCATCAAAGAGATTTTTGTAAAGAAATACAGCTCAGGCAACTAGGAAAGGGAAAATCAATTTCTTTGATCTGTTGAAAAAATTCACTCTGGAAATTTTTGGTTTACTCACATTTGACTTGATGGGACATAAAACTTTGAATTGGGTTGAGACAGCCATGGAACCAAGGCCCATCTATGCTGTACAGAAGAAAAAGTAGTGGAAGTAGCAGCCTATTGTACCAACCAACACTGATAAAATATGTCACTGCAGAACAGGTTAGATATTTGTTTGTGGGCAGATAAAGAAATATATTAAACACTGCCATAAACTGCTATAAGCATGTACAACTTAATGAACTTACCAGCCTGCGGATATCTCTCTCACATTCACGCTTTATTCTATTAATCTCATCCTGATGGGACTGATAAGCCATGCGCAGATCAGCAGCTTTCATTTTATCTGCCTGCATAATGTTGTTCAAAGCTTCTTCAAGCTGCTTTTTACCAGATTTCAGCTCCAAGATCTCCTGTTGCAACTTCATTCGTTCGCTGTCAAACGCCTTCCGAGCCTCCTCTTTTGCTTCACTTAGCAGTGCTGTCTTCACTTTGTCAGCTGCCCCGTCCCGCAGGACATTGACGGTTGACTGCAAACGCTGAATTTCACCATCTTTGATTTTCACCATTCTTGCTACTTCCTGCTCATGCTGCCGGATCAGTAGCTCTCTGACGCTCTGAAGCTCCTTCATTTTCTCCTCATGGAGCTTAGCTTTCAGTTCAGAAACATAGGCAGTGTGTTTGTGCTGCTCCTGCTCCCTTTCTTGCTTAACCTCTTGGATTTTCTCTCTCAATTTACCCACCTGGAACATCAATATAAAATATTGATTAGCAAGTATCACCACACCTTTAAAAGTCATCAAGGGAGCTTTGTTTTAAACCTTCTTAAGAACTCATCCTGAATATTGAAAAGCAAAGACCGCATACCTGAAATTTCTCTCTTCAGTAAACAGCTAGAGAACTAGAGCTTGGAAAAGGCTATGTTTGTTCCTGTGTGTGCAAAGGAATCTGCTGTGCAGATGTGTTACTGGCAACAAGATCTCAAAGTATTAGGGGATAAAATAACACCAAGCAGCATCCAACCCTGTCCTTATTTCCCCCATCAACCATCCCAGATTACTCTTATCCACAACCCCTCTATTGTGCCCAACATGGTGACAGAAAAAGAAGCAGAGAGAGGTGTTCATATTTACTCTGCAAAGGAAATGCTAGAAAACCTTCTAGAAGGACCATACTTCAAGGATCCTCATAGTGACTTAGATCTTTACATACACTCAATTATTTTATTCCCACAACATCCTTCTGTAGCTAAGAAGCCCTACCACTGTGTTACAGATGGGATCCCCAGCCAGGCATAGATTGATTTATCTAATTTACGCACACACACTGTCTTTGGGATTTGATTCCCAAATTTCTACACCTGAATCCACTACTTGACCTAAGATACTTCCCGCTAATAAGATGAGGAGGATAGGAGGATCTTACCTTGAAGCAACAGAAAGAAAAAACTGTATTAAAAAGGTGGATTATTATTAGTAGAAACATGGGGGAGGAAGTAAGTAGAGGGAAAATAAAATGAAATTGATTTTGTATTTCTTAATTTCTTAGCCACTTTAATGGGAAATTCCTTACTGGATAAACCAAATGAATTGTTCTGAAAAAAAACCAAGTCTACTCAAGGGGTTTCAGATTGGACACCCCAAAACTGAGGTATTTAGAGTCCCAGACATCTCAGAAAATGTAGGCCAGTGACTCTAAGGGCTGGGGAGGAGGTCTTATAGCCCATTACAGTAATACCCACTGTGATGAAACCTCATTATAAGATGATGCTCAGCAGGCTGTACATGAAGCAATGCTTTTTCCAGGTGGGATTCGACATTAATATAGAAGGGGAGGGGAAAAAAAAAAAAAAAAAAGAGAGAAAGGCTTGCTTCTCTATTGTAATATACCAGAAAGGGTATAATGTATCCAATCACACATAATATCAGTAATAATATCAGCATCTTCCTACAACCCCTATAGGAGTGTCAGCCAAAATATGAGCTCTACACATGATCTGCTACTATTAAGGGAAGTCAGAGAGAAGCAGAGATTTCAAACATTTGTGTTTTAACCTTGGGTGGCAATATAAATATATAAAACACGTAGTGCTTCATGGTAAAATGAGGTTACTGAGCAGCTGGATGTTAGTCACTGCCGCAGTATTCCTAGACTGCTTGCATCTCTGCTATGCACAGCTGGGATCTGTAGTCACACAATTCATTTCATTTATGCTAAACTAAGGTAAAGTTGCAACTTGCCTCATATTTTAGTGCAATATGTAGGGGAGAACTCTATTAATATTCAGAGTAACATTTACTATTAAGGCATAATTAATACAATTTATTTCTTCACAGGTCTACATTCTGCAGTCATAGAATCACCGAATACCCTGAGCTGGAAGGGACCCAAGATCATGAAGTCTGACTCCTGGCTACACACAGAGCCACCCCAAAATCAGACCCTATGTCTGACAGCATTGTCCAAACGCTTCTTGAACTCCAGCAGGATTGGTGCTATGGGGAGCCTGTCCCAGTGCCCGACCACACTCTGGGTGATGAACCTCTTCCTAACACCCAGCTTGACTCTCCCCTGTCCCAGCTCCATGCCGTTCCCTCGGGTCCTGTCGCTGTCCCCAGAGAGCAGAGCTCAGCGCCTGCCCCTCCGCTCCCCTCGTGAGGGAGCTGCAGGCCGCCATGAGGCCTCCCCTCAGCCTGCTCTGCTCTGGGCTGAACAAACCAAGGGACCTCAGCTGCTCCTCATACGTCTTTCCCTCTAGACCATTCACCACCTTTGTAGCCCTCCTTTGGACACTCTCTAATAGTTTTAAGTCCTTCTTATGCTGTGGTGCCCCAAACTGCTCACAGTACTCATGGTGAGGCCGCACCAGTGCAGAGTAGAGTGGGACAATCCCTTCCCTTGACTGGCTAGCAATGTCGTGCCTGATGCACCCGAAGATATGGTTGGCCCTCCTGGCCTCTCTATCCTTGATGGAGTCAGCTGCTCCTCCCAATTTAGTGTCATCCACAAACTTACTCAGTATACCTTAACATCCTACATCCAAGTCATTTATGAAACCATTGAGGAGACTGGCTCTAAAATGGAGCCCTGTGGAACCCCACTAGTGAACCCCACCAGCCTGATGTAACTCTATTTACTATAACCTTTTGAGTCCAAAGAAAAGTAAAGGGTTAAAATATAAGCAGTAATACCACTTCAGGCAGCATTTAGAAGGCTTCATTATTTTTGTTTATTGGAGCAGGATAGGGAGGGAAGGTATCTGCATTTTCATGAAAGCAATCTCCTAGATCCACTGTGGACTAAACACCAGCTGGGACAGCACTATAATTATAGATGTGGAAAAGGTAACAGTTCTGAATCAGGCACCATCAGACCTGGATATTATTGCACAGGTACTGTTATCCTGTTACTAGATGATTCAGATAATATTTCTTTATGAAAAAAAAAATAAAATCAACCCCAAATGGTAAATCTGGCTACTGGAAATCATCTTCTTTAGACACCCATATTTTATTTTATAACATCCAGTTCCAATTCTATGGTCGATAACACTGATTTTCAGTGCTTGCATTAGGGTACCCAATTCCATATAAGACAAAGCTAAGCCTATTTACTATCACAAGTGGATGAATTTATAGACAAATTTGCAAACGAGCCAACACTCACAGTGACTTAAATATATTAGTTATTTCCCTACTGATATGTAAAGAAAATTGCAATGAAACTGAGAAATGAAACCCACAAATAATTACGCAGGAAAGCAAATTGTATAATGGCAATTATAAACAAGGTTAGTACTTCTCCAGAACTACAGTAATTTAAAATTAGTCATACTGTACATTAATTATGCAACTAAAAGGCAGTTTCCAATCTAACACGTTATTGATTGTTACTTCCTAAAAACACTTTAATATATGAAAAATGGATTCCAAAATTTTGGAGGAGTACTGGTTTACACAAAAGGGTATGCTTGCTCAGCGGTTTTCATCTTTCTCTGAATGCATGCCAATATCTATATGGATTGTTGCTGTCTGTGACAATACATATTAAACCACTCAAAGTAGCTGAATATCATCACGTATCATCCAGTCATTTCACTTACAAAGTTTTAGCAAGAGCAATGTAAGCAAAAAGAATAACAGTCCTTCTAAAACCACTGGATTTTACATGGCATCTGAAATGCATATCACTCTTCATGACCCAGTAAAACAGATGCATCCTAATTTTCAAGGTTTTTAAAAAGTCTTTTCTTGTTATTGCTTCTTATCAGAGAAGATAGAGAGATCTGTTAGGCCTTCCCTGAAAGCCATGAACTCTCTGTCCTTCTCTCCTTCTGTCCCCCTCTCCCTCACAATATGCAGATCTCTACACTTCTTGCTTCCAGATCAACCAATGGAATGAAAATAGTAATATGGCATTTTCCCATATGCCTTACTCTCCGTTTCAAAATGAACTTAAATGCAATTTGTCTTTCTTTAATTTCCAGCATTCCCTTTTTTTAAATTATTTTTTTAAATGAGAAAGCTGTTCTGTTAACAGGAACAATATCAAGCATAACCAAGAAATGAAGCCAATAAGCAAACAAATTCATGTAGGCTTTCAGGGCACCACTGAGAGTGTCTGGCTCCATCTTTACTCCCCTATCAGCTATTTATGCAATTTTATAGTCCTTCTAAGACTTCTCCATCTCAACAGTCCCAACTTTCACAGCCTTTCCCTGTATGTCACGTGCTCCAAGCCATCCATCATTTTCATGATCCTTTACTGGATTTGCTCCAGCACGTCCATGGCCCTTCTACTGGGGATCCCAGCACTAGTCCCAGCTCTCAAGACATGGCCCCACCAGTTCTGAGTATAGAGGGAAGCATCACCTCCCTTGACCTCCTGGCAACACTCTTCCTAAGGCAGACCAGGATGCAGGTGACCTTTGCTGCAAGGGCACATTGTTGGCTCCTGTTCAAATACATTTTTGCATCACTGCAAACACACACTGAGCAGATTCATACACACTAGTTTAACTCTACAGGGATTCTACCATCACCAGAAAAATTCCTCAAAACATTTTTACATTTAAAACAAGGGTCACATAGTCTGATACAAACTGATATTTGAAAAAGCATTCAGCAGCATTTCATTCTGTTTCTCTTAAATATTTACCTTGAATTTACCTTTTGGGTTAAAGTTAGAGATCAAATAACTGTAGGTAAAAGGACAAGAAATAAAAAAGTTGACAAATTATCCTACTGTGTGACTAAATATGGCTTCACTGAATTGCAGCAATATCTACAGCAACATCTTAAAAACTTTCTTCTCTGCAACGGAATACGGTAATCCAAATGTGTCATTTTGGAAAGTGTGTAGGGAAGAAAACATTTTTAGTATGGATCTCATTTCCAGTGACATGATGAGACAAAACGAAACAAATCAACCAACCAAACAAAAAAAAACAAAACACACAAAACCACAAAAGAACAAAACCAGTAAAATAAGAACTCTTTTTGGTACATCCGGGTACATATAAATCCAGTGGTAACCAATGCACCTCAAACCTGCTCCAGCCAAGATCATCTGAAGAATCTTAACAATATTTAATAGAAATACTTAGTTCTGGGCCTGATCTTGAATAATCCTGAGTATCTGCAAACTGCTCTGAACCATCAGCTCTCCACAATGCAGGTAACACAAGCTTTCATTGCTCCAAATTCAGAGCCAAGGCTATCTACTCTAAAGTAAATTGGAAAAACATAGCATTAACAGGTTGTAACCAGACATGTCAAGTGAATTTGCCATATGCTTCTGAAATTCTACATTTGGTAAGTACATCGTGCACAATTCTCTTTTTTCTCCTTCTTTTCTGCTTTTCGAGGTAGCAAAGAACATCTTCCTCTACATATATACCTTCCATTCTGCAGCAGGCTAGAGAAGGAGACTATTGTTGCCTTCATAGCAATCTTCCTACACCACCACAAGGGTCAAGGTGCATAACCAAGCATCTGAACATCAATGAGCTGTTGTTACGTCACTTGAAAAGCTCTTCAGAAAAAGTTTTTGCATCCACATCAGCCACATTGAAACTGTAGATGTCACCATCCGCTGAATGAGCTTTGCCTGTCTGGTCTTTTCCAAGGGGGCTAGTTATAACTTACAAAAGGCTGCTATTGAAACTGGAGAGGGATCAGCTTTGCAGTCTCTGCATAATACCCACTCACATCAGGAATGCACTTGGAGGTGTGGTGGGAGAGTCTAGAAGATTCATTGAGGACACCTATTTGGAACAACTTTAATATGTCTATTCCAGTACGGAGTCCAAGGATAAGGAGGAGAAGTGCTAAGCAACCCCAAAAGCTGTGTCTCTGTGAGGCACTCCACACAATACCACACAGGGAACCTTAGCAGAATCATCAGCTGCAATCACCATCCCCTCCAACACAAACTCACACTTCGGTCTTTGTATCAGAGCCTACTCAGACAACCTTGGGCACTGGGTCACTTACAACCACTGGATCCCTGAAGCTCCTTCTTGGAAGTGACATTGCATTCCAATGAATCTCAGAGTAAGAGAAAATGACTTGGCAACAAGCTAGTTTCAGAATGAGATGATGAAAATACTCAGCGTGGGAAGTTCATAACTACCTAAAGTTGTTTGTGTGTCACAGGATAAAGTATCTACCAACTGGATTGCAAGAATTCTGTGTTAAATTAAATTTAAAACAATTTTGGGGAATAAAAACAAGCTAAAAACGTGTATTTTTGGGGATTTTATAATTTTTCTGTGGCATATTAAGCTTGTAATGTAGATCCCTGAAACTTAAGCAAGATAGTGAAAGACTACTAGAGAATTCACAGGCCTGATTCAGTCTCTTTATTGGAGGTGACAGATTGTCACATCAGTCCACAGCCTAGGAACTCTTTTGGCTTCTTTCCTGATTGCACCATTGCATCACACCTTCACAAAGTAACAGCTTTTATCACTTCCAGTTATATAAGATATATAAGATACATATCTAAGTTATCTGTCTGCCCAAATACCACTTTTTCTTTCCACTTGCCTCTACTGCTTCTTTCTTACTCATTGTTTTTCTCCATAGCAAAAAACCTGTTGTTTTCACTCTTTATTCTGTCCACCTTTGTAATCATCCAGTTCTACCATATTTGTTTTCAGCAGTAACTCTTTAAAAGAAATTAATATATATATATATCCATCTTACATTTCTATTGTAATCTTTCTTGACTCAAGATTTTCCACTTCCAATAATCTTTTAACCTAAACTCTCAAGATTATGTGACAATATCATAGAAAATGTGTTTCTACTCATATCTGAGGATATTTTCCTGTTCTGTATTGGTGGAATCCTCTAGAAACTTCTGAAGGCTGCAGTAACTGTCCTCTTAATCCAAATCAAAATAGCTTACATATATAATTTGACAGATACATTAATTACATAGGCCCCAATAGAGTTTTAAATAGAATTTTCCTGTGGATCACATTGTAACATCTGACTTTTTTAAGGATGCCTTGCACCGCATTTTCTGTCAACGTCTTCCAACACGGCAGTATCATAATCATAATTATCATACTTTCTTGCTGATTCTTCCAATTTAAGTATAATCATTGTTTAATATCTGTCTATCGATGTCTTACTCTGCTCTAATATGTGTTTTACCGGGACTAGAAATTACATTATCATGTCTAGCGTATTCACTCCTTTACTAATTTTGAACTCTAATAGAAGTAACACTGTCACATTTATTCCTAATAACTTTCTGTTACTTACTATGTTTGACAGTTGCTCCAGATTTTCTCATTTTAGTGGTTTTGTTAAATATTATGAATTTGACTTTATACATCAAGAATACAGAGCTGAGTTTAAATGCCCTTCGACTTTAATTGGAAAAACCTTTACACATTGTTTTACCAATACATCATCCATTTCCCTGCCCCAAGACGATTGCCAATTATAACCCCCTACTACCTCCTTGTTGTTCATGAGGCTCTTTACAGTTCAGTAAGTTATCTGCTTATTTGTTTTTCCATACATGGAAGATGGTAGTAACATTCATTTATGTACGTTCAGTTTGTCTGGATTCTCAAATTAACAGCTGTATGAATTCTTCCATAGGTACTAACCATAACTCCTTCCTATGTTACTTTTTTAATCCCCAGCACACACAGCTGTTTTGCCAGAATTATATGCCACTGCTTTTTTTTTTTTTTAATTTCACATACCGAAAATAGAGTTTTCAGAACTTACATTAAATCTCTGTTACACAGAGATTCAGTATCTGACACCAAAGCTGAAAAAAAAAAAAAAAAAAGCTAAGAAATCTGGGGAAAAGCATAAAGACTTGCAAAAACAAGCTGTGAAATTGCAAGGTAGCACAGAGACAACTGGGTTGAAATGTCTCATTTATTCTAGCTCTGTAGCCTGTGGGACATAAACTGTATTAGGAAAGGTAACGAATTCTGGTGGGGCTAATTCATTTAATTTAATTCTCCTAAACTATTTTCTCCCTCATGTATATGTGTATATTAATGATTTATCTGAGGAGAAACCTTCTAATTGATGAGAGACATCACAAATGGAAATTAGACAACATATTTCCGCGTGCAGAATACTGTTTTGTGATCTCAACTCTATAAAATGTACAGTGAAATGCAGAACACTGATATTTAAAGACAATATCATAGTTCAGTGAAGATGGAACGGCAGTGACAGCAAACACTGTAACACTTTGTTTTCAGGAAAAAATGAAGTGTTCGAAGACTATCTTCTAATGTTTGCTAACCATCTCAGTAGGAATATATACTTGATAATATTCTTTTCTAAACGTTCATGGATCTCAGGATAGGCATTTAACCACTGAGCTGATTCACATTTTCCTGAGTCTGGCTATCAACATGATGCTTATTCACTGCATCTCCTTGTGCTTACTGCACAGGACTTTAAGGTTCAGATAGAGTGAGTCCTGTCTCCATTCATATTGAAGTAACTACAATTTTTGTACAATCCAGCTGCTCTTATGCCAGATGACCAAAACACCAACAGCAAGAGCCACAGCAGTGCATATTCAGAGAACTGCAAACACATCACTTTTAGATCAGGCATTGTATAAACATGAAGGGGAACAGTTTTACAGGAGAAATTTCTTGGACAGGCTCAACAATAAATGAAACAAAAATGAATTGGGAAAACATTCACAAAGTCTTCGATGTCTCTTGGATAAAATTCCCCGCCCCACCAAAAAAAAACACACAACAACAAAAACAAAAACAACCAACACCAGTACTTTGCACACAGAAATATATTACAACTAATTTCCATTTGTGATGTCTCTCATCAATTAGAAGGTTCCTTCTCAGATAATTCATTAATAAATGCATATACACGAGGGAGAAAATAGTTTAGGAGAATAAAATTAAATGAATTAGCCCCACAAGAGTTTGTTACCTTTCCTAATACAGTTTATATCCCACAGGCCACAGAAATGTCTTTTTCACAGCTTTAATACATTCCCTCTTACTCATTCCCCTCAATAAAGCCATTTAATTTATTTAGAATCCTCTAGGCACAGTGTTTTTACTACTCTGATACTAAGCTGTAATTCCTGTTGGTTTTGTTACTTATTTTTAAGTTGCAGTCTAAAGAAGTAAAATCTCTGTAGCTATAATTCA
Organism: Anser cygnoides; assembly: GCF_040182565.1. Classification (NCBI taxonomy): domain Eukaryota; kingdom Metazoa; phylum Chordata; class Aves; order Anseriformes; family Anatidae; genus Anser; species Anser cygnoides. The sequence continues at coordinate 12,806,142 of NC_089876.1, read as the reverse complement.
ATCATCTCGTCAGTCAGGCCTTCACCATCTTACACAGCCAACACGTACACAGATAGCAGGCTGTTGCCCTGATGCTGAGAAAGAAGCTTTATGGCCTCAATTCCAGTCAAATGATTTACAACAAACATCACAGCAAAAATGCAGAAGAAGTTGAAGATAGCACTTCCCCCCTCCTCCCAGAAATGCATCCATGCAGCAGAGCTTACTATGGAGCGTACCGTACATTCAGTATACAGTAGGCGTATATATAAGAACCTCAATACCCAAAAATGTAAAATTCTCAAACTGTAAAAAGATGAACGAGTAACCAAACTAAAGAAACTGTTGCCAGAATGGATATAAGTAAATAAGCAGACCAGTTTTAGAAGAAGACTGGTAGTGTTTTGAAAGTGTCTTAAAGCTATCCTTCAATCTTCATTGAATCAGAGTTAAACTTGACACTATTAAAGTATCAAACTTTGAAGTATACCAGGACTAAACTCTTTGTATTATTTGTGTAGTCTTCAGTGTGAACACTCAAGATTAATTCATTCTTCTGTCCTATGTATAAGATAACTTTATAATTTTTGTGCTCTTTCTAAGGTAATTAAAAGGAGATAAAATTCACATTCTGCATTTCTACATAAAAAGTGATACAGAACAAAATAACTAAACAAAAGAAATGACTAGCCAAATGTACCAGCTCTTTCAATTCTCTTCCCAAACAGAAGCAGATAATAAATAAATTAAAAAAGACACTGATACAATACAATATATGAGCTTATAAATTCAATTTTAGAGGGCTTCAGCCACTGGTAAATTTCCTGTAGTGATGTTTTAAGAAGCAGAAGGAGTTTGCCCCGCTCTTGTACTATAGTTTATTAACATCATATGAAAGAAGAGTAGAAGTTGTTAGATGAAGAAGCTAATACCAACATAACTGGATTTTCTGTTCACTCATCAATACTGGTGACCCGTAAGAGACAGGAAGAAAGGATGAGACAGACAGAAGTTCATAGCCTCTGCAGTCTAAAAGGCAATCAAAGCAACAGTAGGAAACAAGCAAATATAAAATAACATCAGAATTCTCAAATTTCCATTGTGTAAAGTGTATCATCCTAAGACCTTTTGCTTTAGTCTGTGCAGCAGAAAAAAAAAAAAAAATCTAAGTTACCAGAAATTTCCATTTTCCAAATAAATTTAGTTTCTCTGATATATACTGAATCTTTTACTTTCAGCCAAGAACTAAGGCTTTATTGTTTATTTTTTCCTCTCTGAGAAATAAATTCTGAAGATTCTATTCACAGGTTTACTTGTTTGTTTTATGAAAAAATAAAATGAAATAAGAAAGATAGCACCATTCAAAGCTGAGTATCACATAAGGCTGTTAAAGAAACTTGAACATACTGGAATATTACTTTTCAGGTGTTCCAAAGATGTTCCGAATTTTACACTGATATAAAGAAGCAAGTACAGAACAAAGCTATTTTGTATAAAGTGAACACATTTTTAGTGCGTACTTGTTCTACTGGTAAATCCTTGATACCCTTAGAAATATAATATCACCAAGCAAAAACAGATAAATTGATCTCCACATGGATTCATCTCCAGGACTGTACTGTGCAAACTCAAATGCACTAATTGTGATTAATTAACTTAGAAATAACTTTATTGGCTTACCATATTTTAAAATGCTACAGAGACACATAAAAGTAAATATAAAAATAAATAAAAAGTAAATATTAAGTTTTATAAACATCACAAACCATATACACGTACCTTGCTTTTTTCTTGCTGAAATTCTATCTGGATGTTGGTTAGTTTAGTTCGTAGCTCCTCATTAGCAGCTTGCAGTGTTTCAGTATCCATGTCGGACTTCTCTCCCTTGGAACGACTTTTCTTTGACATAATTATTTTTGAAGTTTCAAATAAAATTTTTGCTCCACACTGAGCTACCAGCTAGTGCCTTCTGCTTTTAGCATTTAAGCGTCATGCAGTGTTCAATAAAATCTTTCACATGAATCTCAGCCATTGCGGGTGCTGTCCCTCATGTCCTGGAAGAAACAAAGTAGTAGGAACAGAATTAGACTACATCACTGAGCAGAATCAAGCATCAGACTTGACATCCTGTTTTAAAAAACACTGAACTATATACCTGGTAGTATACACTAGCATAGTGTACTAGACTTAGAAAGCAATAGATGAGAAACGAAGTTATATAATATTTCATCATCTTATCTAAAACCATATACATTCCCATCCTATGCTCACAGAAATAAAAGTTTTTGATGACTATAGCATATAAATATAAATCATATCTTATTCGGAACCCAATTTGAACCACATACAGGATTATCAAGAGGCACTGAGACAGTCGTAAATGAACTGAACCTGTGTTTCAGCAGGAATAGTCTATTTCCTCTAGTAAGAAGTACCCACTTTTCACATTAGTTTATCAGTTACACTGCATTACTCAAAATTACCGAGGAGTCTCACAACATCGGAATATATGGAAAAAGTATTACAAAGCTAGACAAACATTTTAAAAGACTTAAATGTGCGTGCTTGTGTGTATAAACTGCATACATTCAGGGTTGATAGTTTGAAATAACCTAATAAAAACATTAAAGTGGTAGTTTATTTTTATTCCCTAGCCTGCATCTAAGCTTAAAAAGTATTAAATTATTTAAATCAGCTTTATATTCAAGGAGAATATCAGCAACAAAGAACTCTAATTTCAATACTTAGGAAATCCCATGGTTAGTTTGCTTCATGGGTAGTTATAAAAACTTAATTTTTCCCCCCAACCCTACCCCAGCACTGCTCTAAGAAGAATTCAGTGCTCCACAGGAACAAACTGAGCAACAAGTGCTGTCAATGTTAACTAGTTTCCAAAACCACATCCCCTGCTCATTTTAAATATCCACATAATTTTCATCATTAAATTCCTGACAAGGCAGAGACATTCCTACCTCAACACTGAATTACATTCATGGAGTGTTATATTTCCAAGAAAATTGCTACCAGTTTGCTTTCAAACAATAAATTACTCTTTTCCACTTACAACTACCTGAGAGTTATTTTAGAGATTGTACTATAACAAAAATCATGTGCGTTCTTTAGTGCATACATTTTAAAGGGTTAAGAATTCATATGCATACCAACACTCCATTTGGTGGATTCAACTAAATACTTAAGCTTTATTCTTATTTTTAAAGACTGGTAAACAAAAACTGAGGAGTTAAATATCTTGGTAAAATGACTGGTCAAGTCAGGTGAAAAGGGAACAGAACTCAGGAGGCCACCTCTCTAGTTTGACAATATTTAATGATTTTACGATTTCCACTGAGTTCTGTTATCTGTTGAAAACAGTTGATAAAAGACCAACTATACCAATTATTTTCTAATGTAACAAGTGAAACCAGTGTTCTGTTTTGTACTATTAGATGACTTCCCTTCCAAACTTAATAATCAATTTATCATACACAATAAAACTTAATCTGTTCCTTAAATCCTTATATCGAGCATTTAGAATACATAATTAATGAAAAATGGGGAATTGAATTAAAATTTAATTTTATTTATATATCAAAATTACCTTAAATACAAATAAAAATTTGTAGTACTGTTATTTTACATGTAATTGGTAAATCAAGAATAATATAATAGTAATATTCTTATAGTAACTTGAAACAAGAACTCTTCAGTGCATAGAAGAAACTTGAGGAAGTATTGTTCTTGATAAAGGAATTTCATGTTATTAATCTTTGTAGTTTCTATTATGCTAACTAAAGACTTTTTAGTCAATATATTTCATCCAAAATCCTTAACTTTATGGAAAATTGGACTTCAAAATCAGTTTCTAGTGCTATTTCCTTGGCCAATTTATAAAAAAAAATCTAAGATAGAATAGATGTGCAATCCAGTATCTAATAATCATTAACCATTCAGAATGGTGGAAGGAGAAATGAATGGTTCCTTATCTCAAAAGCTATCTGGGTTACTCAGACACTATCCAGGAATTATTTCTGCAGTCCTTATTAAAACAAAATTCTTAATGCAGCCAGATTATATATTCCTTAGTTCAGTAGATCATTAATTTAGTTAAGGAAACCGAAAGTGTCCCTTGCTGGTTTGGCTTCAGGAATTTTAACCTCATTAGATCCTTCCATCTGCCCCCATCTCAGTTACAGTTTGACATAAAGAATATTTAAATGATAGAACAAGAATGTGAGGTAACTTTGCTTGATGTGGATAAAACTGACATCCAGAGAACAGAAAAAGAGGTTTGAAATTACCAAGTACATCTTGTTCAGTAACGGTAAGCTCCCCTGATTGTACCATGCTCCCAAGCATATCACGAAGGTGCTATACTGTCCAACATGAGCATCTAAACTTATACTTCTGCACCTCAATGGGTGGTCTCTCCATGAAGTTTTGATGGTGTATAATTCTCAAGGACTTCGAATTTCATATTCTATCACAATTCACCATCACTCAAACCCTTTAACAAACCAGGTCCTATGACGAGATACCAGAATAATCCTCTTGTCTACCTTTGAAAATTTGGGGGTCTAAATATAATAAGTATTATTTACAGCTGTTCAAATTACATTTAGCACTAATGTTAGCCTTAAAACTAAAGTTCAGCACTACTCTTTGAAGTATCCTTGAGCACTTAAAATGGAAATCTCAAGAGATTGCTATTAATTTTTTTGTGTAACTCATAAGAGTTAAAAAGTGTACCTATTAAGTGAAATAAAAACTTTGCTCCAGGATCTGAAGAAAATCACCTACATCTCTGGTAAGCTTTGAAGGAAAACAAAACAAAACAAAAAACAACCTGTGGTGCTGGGCACAGAAATATTTCCATTTTTACTTTCCTTTACATTCATCTTCCAGCCTATCTATTTCAAAAGCAGAAACTATGGAATCACAATGCCTCTCTTAACACTGACAAAGGCACCAAGTCCAGCTATACAAGGGTTGCAGCAGAAGAGGATGCATCTTGGCTCCCGAATGGTTGGGACCAGTGAGTGGGACCAGGGTTCTGTGCTATTTGACTAGTCGTGCTTACTGTTTGCATGACTCTAAGGACAGAAAATATTAAACTTGTAAACACAGCAAGAAAAAGGAAGGAAGAAATACTCTACTCTGATAAAATTTGTATTTTACTGACTCAGAAGCTTTATATAACAACATACTTATTAACTCACAATACATCCACAACAGTCCTTCAATCACTGTATGAATACAAATAACCACTTCCAGCGCTGTTGAGTTCTACACACTTATTGCAAATCTTAAGAACTTTTGAATATATGCTATCATTTCTAGAGGAGAGGGATTGAGAGAGAGAGGGAGAGAGAGAGAGAAGACTAATGGCCTCTAAGTCAAAAGTCACCTATTCAACAGTCTCTGGAACATACCAAATGTCTCGCTTTACTTGATAGGTAAAGGGAACTTGTAATTCAAAATAAAGAACAGCAAAAGAAATAAACTTGATTAGATTTGAATCAACTGTTCAACAGTTTGGGGGACTAGTACATGAAAGGCAATATTTCACAAGTGAAACAAGTACGTGAACCAATATTTCACATGGTTAAGAAATTATGACTTTATTTCTGTTATATTTGTCATCCCAAACTCAGCATTCTAGCCTTGATTCAATCGGGAACAATGCTATTCAGATTGAATAAGATTTCTGGAAGGTGAACTTGTTAATGAGTCATCTCAGCTGAAGCATAAAGCAAAAGCACAGATAGACAAAAAATGCTTGGAGGAGAAAATAGTTTGTGTCAGGTAAAAAGGTATCTCCCTACATACCGCATGGAATCAGTTGCTCTTTCATCTTATGTGAAAGAAAATTGCTGGGTTGTGAGTACAGTTTCATTTTAGACTAGGAGTTTTCATTCAGAGAAAGATTTCATCTTTCAAATGCAACACAAAAACCAACAGTGCTAAAATCCGTAGTAAATGAAAGAGTTTTACTGAATTTTAGGAAGAAAAAAAAATCTTGCACGTCTCCACCAAACAAACAAACAAATAAACAAAAAAAGATAGACACATCCAGGCAAGCAGTTTTCTGAAGAAATGATACATAATGATAAATAAACTGAAGACTAATTATTCTTACCTGAAGCTTCCTGAAAAAACAATACCATTTCACTGTTCTTGCATAAGAGATTAAACTGTCAGCCTTCAGCAACATAACTTATAAAAAGAGGACATCTAGGACTAAGACATAAATAGACATCTGCAAATGTGTATACAAGCACATAGTATTAAACGTCCAAGTTCATATTATCAAGGACATCAATTAACCTAATCATAAATACTTCTTAGACTATACATATTTTTACTTTGAGAACAACAACATCGTCCTCTCCTTCAGATCTGACATGCATTTTCTTTTTATCTGACATACAAGCAAGACAAATGGAGAAACAGAGGACAATAACAATTACTACATATAATAAACCTTACTGCTGAAATTTTCACGTTGATTCCACTTTAAAAACAAAACAAAACACCATATCACACCTTCTGGCTAGGGCTCTTACACAACAGATACATTCCTCAGTTCATCTATTTCTACACTGTCATTGCCTATATTTGCCATCTCTGTCTAACATGGAAACCAATAGCATAGCTCTGGTTTCTCTTCTCCCCAAGAAATATTTTAGAAAGATTCACTCAGCATTTGTCTGCACAACTATCTTCATTTTCTGTATGATTACATATTGCTTTTAACCTTCTATTTCCAATTTTAATTTCTTCCGAAAACTCAGATTTTTAAGTTGCAGAAATCTTTGCAAGAAACAGAAAGAACTGCAACCCTTAAAGCTCTCAAGGATGCCTGAATACTGAACTTTGCCATACTCACTATTTCAACAAATCTATGTTTGTAACATTTTAGCTGTGGGAAAACATTTCTGTAAAATCATTGAATATTTATATATTCATTGAATATATATATATTTATATATATATAAAAAAATACATTTCCACAGACTAAAACTGCTCACTTAAATATATTATTTTTGTAAGGATACTTAGTTACCTTCCAGAAGTTCCCAGAAGGCCAAGAGTAATTCATGAAACTGTGTATAAAATACATACATAAATACATTAAAAAATAAATTTAAAAAATAATAAATAGAAGCTTCTTCATCTAGACATTTTGCCTCCATTCAGATTAAGGTGGTTTTTTTTTTTTTTTTTTCATTTTAATTCATCCTTTCTTTTACAATATTACAAAGCCCTACTGTGGCCTAACCACAATCTTTATTATGCTTGTGAATATGAGATGAGACATAAGTACCTCATCAGTACAGCACAATTCTGAATGTTCAAGAAGTTTAAAATAAAATTTATTACCCTTGCACCTGATAAAAATAAACTCAGCGGACACAGGTACAATACGGTATCTTCAGAGGTGCTAGTTCATCTATATTAGAATTTTAAAAATGTGATAATCAGCCAATGGCTGTATGGGAAAAGGGACATTCATAGCTGTCAATGCCCAAGGCATATTTCCCACAAGGTTCAGATGACCTACATTTCCTGCTTCAGTTCTCAGTTGTATGTAATAAAACATTGAATGGATAAAAGCAAAAGCATCTCTAGAGGATGAAAAAGAATACTTTTCCAAGCCAAGCAATATAAATCAAAATTATCAGGATGATTTTTTAAGTATATTGTCGACTAGTAATATTTTAGATACCCATTTGTCAGCTACCTAAGAAATCTATTTCTGTAACAGTAGAGCTTTCAAGGATTACTTTAAATCCTATCGTACTTAGGGTATTGCTGAGTTTCCTCATAGTGGAACACTTTTAAGTGCTACTTATGACTTTTTTTCAGAGGATAATATATATATACATATATATATATATATATACACACACCGTTAGAACCAAACTATATGGAAAGCAATCACCAAGAAGCACTAAACTGTTCAAATTGGTGTTTTGCAACAAGAGCTCATATTAACGTAATTGTGTCAAGCATAGTTGAAGAGAGGAATTTATTTTATAGAGATATTAGTGTAGCATGAGTTCAACTTTCATGATGCCGGGCTTAGGAGGGTCTGTAACAGATGATACCCTGTGTATGAACATGGTATTTGTAAGTCACTTAACTCTTCTGTTAAGGATTGTAAGTACCACCATTATTTTTTACCATAGCACCTCAGCTAAAGAGATGTGCTGAGATTCTTCACCTCCACAGTCTTTCAGAAAATTTCTCATTGCTCCCAGGGATCAGTAGCTGTGTTTTAACATCTCATCACAGATCGCTGCCTTCCAGGTCCTTACCGTGCAGTTAGCAGAACTGGAATTTGGCAAGCTTCAGAATGAATTTCACCAATAAATCCATTTTCACTTCAGTTAATTGGTTGCCTGTGTCATGTATGCATCTGCTAAAACACATGCAACAAAAATACGCTTCCAAGTCACTGCATGACACACACAAAAAATCAAAGCATTTCAAACTCATTTAAACCCTATACACAGACTCAAACATATGTGTACCTACTAATACAACACTGAATAATTAGTTTTGATTGGTAGTACTGCAGACCATTGGATAGCACCCAGTACATTAATGGCCTCATTCTAGTCAAAGAACATAAGCAGCCCATCCAAAAAATAAATAAATAAATAAAAAATAGGCAGAAACAAAAAGCAAGCTAGCTCTTATTTGCAATAAATTATCACAAGTACGTATGCAGTAAAAAGGAATGTTAGAGCTGAAGAGGACAAGGGAAGGGAAGGAATCACAAATGCATTTAGCCACTAGGATTAACTTGAACTTATGTACATAACTAAAATAAAATAAAATAAAATAATAATAATAAAAAAACCACTGTGTTGAAGCTACTTACAGGAGGGACAATATTGTCAGTAGTCCTGGCAAGCCATTTAGAACAGGAACCACAGACTAGTTACACAATGAAAAAAGATTTAAAGGAACAACAGGTCTCTGATTTTACAGATTGCTCTGCAGGGCAACTGAAGGACCAGTTCAGAAACATAACTTAGAATGGGCTATTTAGTGTGACTACAGACATCTGTCATTGCCAATGCACCACAAAGCAGCAATAGAAATGCAATTTTGGGTGCAACAACGCTAACCTTGGGTATGAGAACCCTGTCTGATATCCTGAAATTTATACTTTTCCTCACATCACTACAGCTGCTCATATCAAAGCTACTAGAACATTAGAGAACAACAAACAAAAATAATTAAAAAAAAAACTTACCTAATGGGATGGAAAAAAATAAATAAATAAAAGGCCTGTACACACTGCAAATGTGTTTGCACAGCAACACAGCTTGTTCAGAGACATCTTGGTGCTCACTGAGCAGTATAGCTGCCTTACAACACAGTAGCATAGGGTTCTCTTGTAGAAAAGTGGTGGAAAATGCTGGCTCCATCACAGCCACCCTAGGAGAGGAAGAGAACCTCCACACACATATCCTCCCCAGTGCTGTTCCTCCTCTGGCTCTGCTGGCCTCAAGACCCTATGTAGATGCACTCTGCAGCTCCCTTTCTGCACTACCCAGCACTACAACAGACCAGAAGTTACCAAGACCTTGGCCTGAATCTCTTCTCAAAATGCTATGAACTTGAACCCGGGCCTCTGAGGCAAATAAAAAATATTCATTGGTTTCAATGAATATTAGATTGGCCTCTGTTAATATTTACTCAATTTCAAGCGTAATTTGTGAATTAATCCTTATAATCACCCTGCTAAACATATTAAAAGACAAACTGTTTGAAACAGCAATCCTGTGACACACAAAAGTGAAAATGGAAGCACCACAATGGGATATTCAAACGCAACTAAAAATAATAGAACCAGACCCTCCCTCCACAGTCTTCCAAAGTCAGCTCTCCTACAGAGCCTGAGCCCTTTAAGGTGCTGGGTTAACTGCAATGTGAGGCCGGCAGCTCAAGGCAGAGCCGTTCCTCTGATCCTTGTGCCAATTCCTTTCCCTTGAGCACATGCAGGAGACCTGACGAGACAGCGCAACCTATGTCCAGCCTCCCATCCTTCTGCTTGTACCGGGGCTGTGATTCAGGGACCCCTGGTCTCACTGACGAGCAGCTCTTCCTTTGAAGCACGGTATTTAAGAACAAAGAAGTGGGGATAGGAAGAAAGATGAAATTGTAGCACTTCTCAATTAAGGCTACAGAAACAGCAAATACAGAGACAGACTGCAACATCGTCATTCACTCTCACTGACACCCTGCAACTTAATCATCCTGTCAAACCTAGGCCTTTGGATTATACTGGACTACTTTTGTTTATCTATTTATCTGAATTTTGCAGGAAATTTCCTTTGTTGGTGGTGGTAGATTTTTTTTTTCTTCGTTGGTATGTATTTTCATTATTATCATCATTATTATTACTATTGTAGAGGTTTGGAGTAGTTAAAACCTGAAACGGGAAAGGGAAGGGGAAAGGGAAGGGGAAAGGGAAGGGGAAAGGGAAGGGGAAAGGGAAGGGGAAAGGGAAGGGGAAAGGGAAGGGGAAAGGGAAGGGGAAAGGGAAGGGGAAAGGGAGGGGAGAGGAGAGGAGAGGAGAGGAGAGGAGAGGAGAGGAGAGGAGAGGAGAGGAGAGGAGAGGAGAGGAGAGGAGAGGAGAGGAGAGGAGAGGAGAGGAGAGGAGAGGAGAGGAGAGGAGAGGAGAGGAGAGGAGAGGAGAGGAGAGGAGAGGAGAGGAGAGGAGAGGAGAGGAGAGGAGAGGAGAGGAGAGGAGAGGAGAGGAGAGGAGAGGAGAGGAGAGGAGAGGAGAGGAGAGGAGAGGAGAGGAGAGGAGAGGAGAGGAGAGGAGAGGAGAGGAGAGGAGAGGAGAGGAGAGAGAGGAGAGGAGAGGAGAGGAGAGGAGAGGAGGAGAGGAGAGGAGAGGAGAGGAGAGGAGAGGAGAGGAGAGGAGAGGAGAGGAGAGGAGAGGAGAGGAGAGGAGAGGAGAGGAGAGGAGAGGAGAGGAGAGGAGAGGAGAGGAGAGGAGAGGAGAGGAGAGGAGAGGAGAGGAGAGGAGAGGAGAGGAGAGGAGAGGAGAGGAGGAGAGGAGAGGAGAGAGGAGAGGAGAGGAGAGGAGAGGAGAGGAGAGGAGAGAGGAGAGGAGAGGAGAGGAGAGGAGAGGAGAGGAGAGGAGAGGAGAGGAGAGGAGAGGAGAGGAGAGGAGAGGAGAGGAGAGGAGAGGAGAGGAGAGGAGAGGAGAGGAGAGGAGAGGAGAGGAGAGGAGAGGAGAGGAGAGGAGGAGAGGAGAGGAGAGGAGAGGAGAGGAGAGGAGAGGAGAGGAGAGGAGAGGAGAGGAGAGGAGAGGAGAGGAGAGGAGAGGAGAGGAGAGGAGAGGAGAGGAGAGGAGAGGAGAGGAGAGGAGAGGAGAGGAGAGGAGAGGAGAGGAGAGGAGAGGAGAGGAGAGGAGAGGAGAGGAGAGGAGAGGAGAGGAGAGGAGAGGAGAGGAGAGGAGAGGAGAGGAGAGGAGAGGAGAGGAGAGGAGAGGAGAGGAGAGGAGAGGAGAGGAGAGGAGAGGAGAGGAGAGGAGAGGAGAGGAGAGGAGAGGAGAGGAGAGGAGAGGAGAGGAGAGGAGAGGAGAGGAGAGGAGAGGAGAGGAGAGAAAAATTTACAGATGTGGAGGAAATGTGCAAAACAGTCAGACTGGGGGAGAGAGGTTCAGATTCTCAGTCATATGACTTAAAAGAGAAAAATTGAACCTTAGGAGAAGGTTAGAAAAACTGGGGTAGTCTAACACTTTACAAAATGTTGAATGCTTATTTCATAAATCTAATATTTTTTGTAAATCTGGCCTCTGACAGACCTCAGTCAAGTAAGTGTAAGGAGAAGAACTCAAACTTCTTACAGTTGGCAGTTATTATCAAGGACTTCTGCCAAAGAAAGTTGCTGAAGTAGGACACCCCACATTCAACTCTAATTTCAAATCTAACTGAATTATAATAGTAATGTTTTTTATTTCATGGGAAACAGATTGGACTAAGGCTTGATGGATTTCAGTTTCACCTATGGTTCTGCCAGAGACTCCTTTTATGACCATGAACAAATCACTTGACCTCAGAAAAATTGATATTACACTTGCATACCTCATATTCTGAGGACAATATTAAAATATGAAGCAGTGAATAGGGATTATGAGAAAAGGGGATTATGAGAAACTACCAAGAGTTTGCAACAATTGTTAGTTGGCAGGAACCATCAAATTTAGCATATCACAAAGCTGCAATTCCCTCAAAGGATCTATCCAGAAATTCCTAATAGAAGTGCTCTTAAAAAATGAGTATTTGCTTGACCAAATGAGTTCAGAAACAAGGCAAAGTATTTTGGATACAGGTTCATAAGATTACTTGAGTGTCCCATATCGGACTAGACAAAAAATAATATCCAAAAATCAGTCCTCCAATGCTCTCCTTATTTCTATAGGCATCTAATATGTAATGTAAAATCTTTATATATTCAATTGTTTCTTCTCCATAAAAAATTTGCATAATCCTTCCACACAGAGCATAATCTAACCACTGCAGTACAAACTAAGGCATTTAAAGCTCTAGTGAAGCAAGACTGCATGCCATCTTATTAATGTTTTCTAGTGGGTGGCTTAGATAACTCTCATGTTGGTATTTTAGATACTGTTCTGCAGGTACATAATACCCTGTTCCCATATACTGTATTGAGAGATAACACCTTATTCTGATCAGAAGATTTCAGGGATGCTAGATCCTGTGTGATCAGACACCATGCTAGCCAATTCACTGAGTGTTCTTCCTGGCTGAGGGAAGCAGTGAACGTATTTTTTCACATGCGTGCCTACCAGTGGTGACAAAGCGAGGTGACTCACTTCTATTTATTCTTAAAACAGTGCTCTGATAGTCAGCCAGCTAACACTGACATTTCAATTATTGATAATTGAATGACTGTTCATTGGAGTGAACAGAGTTTAAGTCACTCTGGTTCTGCAGTACAGGCTGATGGAACAGCATCACCTAGGATAAAATACTAAAAATGGATATTTCAGTCAGATGTTAGCTTCTTTCCTATTTTCCCTCAGTTCCATAAGGGAGCAGCAGCTTAAAATTACAGCCAGTAAAATGCACAGCTAGATGGTAATGCACTAAGAGCCTGAAGACAAACTTCCACTTCTTACACAGATAACAGACAGAGACAAGCATGACAAAGCACAAGAAAAGCACAGCAGAGAATCTTTGTGAACTAAAGACTTCTGTTGTGTAACTGTCTTCCGACAAACTGGAAACTTCACCACCGTGAGAAGACTACCAATAAAACATCGTTCTGGCAACTGCCAGCAATTTTGATTCAAAGCATGCCAGGCTAGTTGGAATGGTTGTTGGCAGGTCGCTCAACAGAAGTACAAAGGTGCCCTCTGGCAATGCTCAGAGTAGAATGTGCTGTCCAGGAGCACTTGCAGAAAATACTTTTATTCAGATATGCGTGTCAAAATCATAGCGTTAAGGATAGCATCCCTCACAATGCTAAAAAACAAACAAAAAATAAATTGACAAATCAGTCACACATTGGCTTAAAAAGAAACATGCCAAACAAAACCCCAGAATTACTCTGTGACCAGCTACTACAAAATGAGACTGAGTGCTGCCCAGGTTAGACTGTACTAAGGTCTCAAGGTATTTTGGAATTCAGATCAATGCATGCAAATTTTAACTTTTCCAGTAAGAAATCTGGGCATCCAACTTCAAGTTATGTGGGTACAGCATTGGTACCAGTGTACCTTACACTGCTGAATGCTGTCAGGCAGGCTATTTTGTCTTATTTAGGGGAATTAAAAAGTGATTTATTGTTCACTCTCAGAAAAACTTTTCCTTATATAACATTTTTCCCTATGTGTTTTTTTCCTATTCGTACCTATATAATATTTTTCTATTACTGTGAAATAAAGATTTTATTTCAGTATTTTGTTTCAGAAAGCTAACCATTGTTTAACTCAAAGTGAAGGCCTAGGTATGTCACCTATGGCTTCCCAGAAGCCTGTATGGTTGAAGGAAATACGTTTATGCATCTGAAATCCTTATAAACACAACTTCTTTCTTTCCATGGTCTAAATGCTTCTGTAAATCATCTTTGACTATGGAAAAAATTTTTATTCAAGTTTCATTATCACATAAATAGGAGACTTTTTGTCCAGTTGTGTAAAATTGTATTCATTTAATTTCTGCTATCCAGTTTTGTCACTCTCCCAATCTCATCTTTGAGAAGAAGTGGCAGGAAGAAACCTGAAAAGTTAGGGCACCAACAGTGACTTTGTAGGCACAAGTAGCCTTAATGAAGGCTTCATGGAGAAATACAGAAATAGGTATTGCCACATCACTCATCATCTCCCCAAGTGGAATCTCCGAATAAGATTTTGCTTTAAGGTTTAAGTCAGCACAGCTAAGGCAGTAATAATGCAATTTTTCACCTCTTAAACAGCAAAACTGTATTAGCAAAACTGTAACAGTTTCCAAAGCAGGAAAGAAAAAAAGCAGGGGTGAATATACCCTTGGGAACACCATTCCAGAACAGAGCCTCTAATCTAATACAGCCCACTCCTTACCACTAGCCCAAAAAAGAGTCCTATCTGCGGTTTGTCTATTAGCCCCCCAGCACCCTGTGGAGTCTGTCCCAGCTCTTTTCCTCACAACCACCAGTCCTCAAAAAGAGGAAAAGGGAAAGGAAGAGAAGTGCGTATCAGAACAGGAAGAGGAAAAAAAAACAAAACACGTAAGGGTGAAATGAAAAGCTGAGTTGAACACAGATCAAGATTTAGTTGTTACCTAGATATATTCCTTTTGCACAGGAACAAGAAAATGCTGAAACACTGCCTGTTAATGAACAACGTGAAAACTAGAAGCTCTGAATTCTAACCATGGTGTTTCCCTCTAGGGAATGTGAATTCAAACGGCTATGCTGCACACACATTTATATTTTTGTTATATAGTAAAAACATGGAAGCATCACATCAAAGATTTTCACTAACACTTCTCAAATGTAATGAGGGATTAAAGATAGGAAATTAGCAGATGTTTTCTTTGATATGCAGGTCTTCCCCAGTAAATAGCTACATAATGAGTTCAGTTTTAAATCTTAGATTGATCTTTGGAAGTTAACTGAAATGCCCAAATACTCTCCACCTCTCTTCTACTACACAATTTCTCTTTTTTTTTTCTTGGGTTGTAATAAATTACAGCACACCTGGAAACTGCTGTCATGCCTCTACCAGCATTATAACCCACTTTCCTTGCTACCCTTCTTTCACTGACTTCTGTTTACTTGAAAAAGTCATTCATGTATGGATCTCTAAATGTAAAGTCAAGGAAAATATTAAGTTTTACCTAAACAGGAAATTGTTACCACTGCAGTCTTGCAAGCAGTTTAGCACAAGTTCTTTTACTTGAGAAAAATGGGAAGTCAGCTTGCCACAGTTTCCTGATAAGCACAGAAATATTAAACTGCCACAGTCGAACAGATGGAATAAAGCACAACTGATCCCAAAGGTGAAACAATACCATAAGTCCCAGAAGGACAGTAAAATACTATATATTTCTTTTAAATCCCTTTCCACTTTCTTGTCTGAAACAACCACAAGGCAATAAAATATTGCCTCAATAAAGCTCCTGAATGAAGCAATAGAAACATCTCTGCTATAGATTGGAAACTTGTAATTTACATCTCAGTATATTCCCTCACCCACTTCCCCTATACATTTCTTAATTTTAAGCTAGATTTAACATAACTGAAACAGAATTTGTTTCCTTCCCCTGAACTTTTACTTTGGTTTTAATTGCAATGAGCAGTGCTTAGGCTAGCAGTGCTGTAACAAAGATGCTTATCAAGGTCGTGCAGCACTTTTTGGGGTTGCCGACTAATCTGATGGCAGCCTGTGAATTTTGACCTTCCCTGGCCATTGTTCCAACCACGACCACCTTTCTCACTTCTTTCCCACCTCTGCAGATTGCATACAGCTATGAAGTCACCCTAGCGTTCAAAGAAGGATTTTTGTCTGTTCTTCTTGCCTGTCCTTATCCATACGTAACATCCGCATACTGCTGCTTCTTCCTTCCAACCTCCAAGAAAAGACCCTTTTTAGCAGTCCTTTCAGTGAAAGAAAATGTTACCACCATCACCACGTTCTCCTCTGGTTGGAAGTTACTCATTGTCAACCCACACGCAACATGCTTGCTCATTTAATTTTTAAACTGATATTGTACTCTTTGCTACCAGTCAGGAGATCAAATTTAAGTTTTTCTCCCATCCAAATGATTTAATTAAGTCTGATTCCTCCCACCCCTCAACACTTTGTTCATCTTTAAGATGAAATACATATTTGCATCCCTGATGGTACTGACTTCAGAGCACACCTACAAACCCCATCATTCTGTCTACATACTGTTCTGCCACACTCTTTAACAGACTCATGTGGTCAGTTTCTGTTATTCCCCTTTCCTAAACTGTAAGAGGATTCTTCCTGGAGGATGAACCACTACTGTCCTCAGGGCAGGGGAAAGACAGGGAAGGGTACTGTGGTAATAAGCATCTGATAAACCTCCAGTAGCACAGAGAACTTCTGGTTTCAATAACATGATAATTCTTCTAGACAATAAATGTTTAACACACCTGTTCATCAGTTTTGGTCATAACTTCTCAACATGGCTCAACATCTAAAAATAATTCAGGTAAAGAGGATCACAGAGATTTAATCAGTGAAATAAGTTTCAGACTTCACAGCAGACAATTTCTTTTTCCAAGATCAAATCACTTGTTTAGAAGTGGATAAAATGGAATTTAAGAAAATTTCTGAAAGTGATGCCATCTATTAGCCTATCCTCATACCGTATCTGCAAATTAAAATCTTTGATGAGCAAGCAATTTTTCAACACCAATCTGAATTCTGTTGGTCAACTTTGCAATTAGGAAGTATATCTATGCTATTCAGCCTCATTTTGACCCAAAAGAGTGAATTCTCTGGAAAAGGCTTTTTTCTTCATTATGATGGTTTGTGTTTTCCAGCTAGCATCGGTAGGTTCATGTTCTGCTTTATTCATTCAGTTTCTGTACTCACACATTTTATTTTTCCCCATATTTTCTCTTCCTCATCTCTGTTCCCTGCTATAACCAAAATACAAAAGATCTACTAGTACAATTCTAAATAGGAAATGTTAATAAATGTAATTCTACCAAATAAGTTAACATCTGAAATCCCCTTTTCAAAGAAATTTAAGGTAGACTTTCTAGTCTGTCTTGAAGTTTGTTTTTTGACAGTTCACACTAAATAAAAAATGAACTCAGCTGTGAGATGGGAGTGTTTTGGAATGCAGCATTTTTCAAGCACACTGACTCTAAATTTAATATGAAAGATATGGAACACAAGGTGGAAAAGGAACAGAAAAGTCTCAATGAATTAAAAAAAATATCCAATATCATTATCAAAATAATACAAACGCACCCTGTAGTACTGAAGAAATGCAATATTGAGATACTGAACGACAACCTGAAATTGATCGTTATTGTCCAAGGTGATTATAATATGGAAATATATAAGGTACATTTTAAAATATATTGTTGCTTAAGTTTACTTGTAATACAATATTAACGTAATATATTCAACATAAATGTGTATATTTATAGTATGTATGTATGCACACAGGATAGGTTTCCTTCAGAACGGATAAGTTTTAAGTGGTAAGATAATTTGTGTCCTACAAAACTACTCTCCTGAAAATCAACATTTATAACATTGCTATGCATAAAGCGTGCTGTTTTTCTTTTACTTATATTGCCAGAATTAGACCATATCATCAAAGTTATTCAATATTCATAATGCACTGTTCAGAGGTATTGATGTATTCAACAAATCAATTGAACAGTAGAGCTGAAAAAGAAACACAAGACCCCACAACAAAACACTTAAAGAGCTAGAAAGAGAACCACAAGGAAGAGAGATCCTATTTATCAAGAGAAGTATGTTATTACAAAGATGGCATCATAAGGAGATGTCATAACTCTCAACTTGTTCTCATACTATTTATTGAGTGTATACCATGTAGGCTAAAGGTTTCTCATGGTTCATTCATACCTTCCTTTTTCCATTCATACCCATTTATGAATAGACAAGTAGCTTCATAACAGACTGAAGATCTGTTTTGCTTAATATCCAACACCAAGTCTTAAATATATGAAAGACCTTTCTGTGATATGGGAAAGGTCTTTTTATCACCTCTTGCAAACATTCAAAACAGAGAAGTCCTTTTACATAACTAAGCTGTCTTATCTTAACGAGACCATTACCAGCCATGTACTTATCTAACTGTAAAATGCATGTGGGAATTCTGCCAGCAGCATAAGAGCTATCAGCTGTCTAAATGTAGTACCTTTTTAGTAAAGCTGAATATTTGCAAGAGAAACTATCCAGACATAAGCATGTTATAGTAATTCTTTGTTGTGTTTGAAGAGTAATAGATCTGTAGTCACATGGTAGGGAACATAAACAATATTTGTGCAGATAATTAGCACAGATAGACTGTCCAAAGGCTGTTAAGAAAAAAAAAAAAAAGGAAATATATCATATTTCCAATATATTACCAATATTATATATACCATATTACCAATATATTTGGTAATACCAAAGTTTATGGAGATTTAAATTGCATTAATTTAAAGAGAGAGAGAAGGAAAGAAGAAAAAAAAATGGACTGTAAAATCTGCTAAAATTGCAATCAGTCAGCAAAACAAAGAACGAGACATTTAAAAAACACAAATGTGCCTGGCCCCACACCCACTACATTGCAGCAATCCTAAATTTTCACAGAAAAAGCCAGCCAGTCTTTAAAGCAAAGTGCCCACACATAGCTGCATGATGTAGCAGTCCCCATTCAAATCAGAACTGTTCCTGCACAAACATGTTTGTGTTTACACAGCCATTCTGAGGAGATAGTTTGGAAATATCAGAAACAGTCTAACCAAATAAATACAACATTGATATGCAAGAAATATGACTAATCAAATAAACAGGGACCAGATTTTTATTTTTATTTTTTTCTGTAGCATCAGGCAGATCTGCATAAGCAATACAGAGGCTGAAATTCCTGCGCTCACATTTTCATAAAGTAGTATATGAGGTAATGAGGTAAAGTATATGAGGCCAGGTAATATGAGGCCTCCTTATATATAATTTGCACGTGACAAAATAAGCTTCAGAAATACATTAGCTGTTGAAGGCCCTCGTATCTTGAACATTTCATTTTCATTATGCTGAATCAGCTAAATAAAATATTCAGTCTAAATCAATTTGTTAATGTATGTTCATCTGTTTAGATGTACAGGAACAGGATGGAACTCAAGGACAAAAGAATAAAAATCTTTAAATAGCACTCCTTTGAGATTTAAAATCAAAATGCGTTCATCTTAGCAGAAAGTCAAGCCAAAATAATCAGCATTTTTACTCTTTTCAAAAGCATTATCATCTACTTTCTATTATTATTAAATAGATATGAAAATGGTTTTTAGATGCATCTGTCACTGAAGCTCCTCCTGCAGTTTACCATAAAGAGAAGGTCGGAAGTAAATGTTGAAGTGCCTACCCAATTACAGAAGAAAGAATTTAGGATCACATTAGTGTGTCTGTTGCCCTAAACCCACACTTAGTTATAATAATTCTTCTCTATACTAAAATGTAATTAATGAACACAAAATTATTTTAGTCATATCGTTTCACTCTTTATCTACTGTTTGATAATGACTACACTATTCTCTCTCAAGCGTTAAAATAGAAAATACTAATGAACTATTAGCTGTACTTGAGTGTCACAGAAGACAATCAAATACTACCCAGAGAGGTCCTAAGACATTTCTGTTATGTTTGTTTTATTTTGTTTCATTTCGTTTTTCTTTTGTTTGTTTGTTTAAAAAGAAAACAAAAACTTTACCCTTTCCATCTTCAGGATGTTTTCAGTAATGATTATGCACTGTACAGCTGTCATTTCTCATAGCACTCTCCTTGCTTAGGCTCATAATTTATCCTTCCATCAGAAGTGGAAGATAAGTGTTTTCACTACCCACTATATTTAATAAAATTGCAGGGTTTGTGAGCAAAAAAGAGGCAACAATTTCAATATGCAAACTGCAAAATATACACTAGGAAAGGATATTTTCTAGGTTTCTGCTACTTTATTTATTTTTTGGCAATATAGTTTTTTGATAAACCTTGATGGTACTCAGTGTCTTTCTAGAAGTATTTCATTTCTAGGATCCAATGGCATTTTGCTGCATTTTGCAGAAGTTACAGAGTAGGGGTTGTCCAGTCCTCTTACTATTTCTAAATCTAGTTACTGCATTATCACTGCAGTTCCGCTGTAGGAATACTACAACATGTAAAACCCAGGAGTTAGGCATTGTGTTAAACTCTTACCCTTGCCATAGTTCTCCAATAGGAGGAAACTGGTATTTTCCCCCATATAAGTAGATGGTCTCTCAAGGCAACCAAACCATTGACTTTTCACACACAGCATATAAAGCTGCTTTCTGAATGCCCAGACTTGTTCACACAATAAACACACAAAAGTCAACAGAAGGTTTGGAAAGTCTGTCAAAGAAGCTTAGCATCAACAGGGTCCAAGCTAGTCAGAAGCATTTGGACAACGCCTCTCCGACCTACGGTTTGATTTTAGTGTGGTCCTGTCTGTAGCCAGGAATTGGACTCAATGATCCTTGTGGGTCCCTTCCAATTCAGGATATTCTGTAGTTCTATGATTCTAGTGAAAGACTTGCTTCTTTATTAATGGTGACAGGTATACAGGACACAGAAACTGTGGTGAGGTTAGAAAGCATATGACAAATGTATGGCACTGGGCAACATTTCTGTACTGAGGACTTAAGATTTTATGAGGGGAAAAAACCACACAATGAAAAATATAACGAGTATGAAAATGTTGATATCAAGAAATGTATTCACTGAACACAGGAAGGCTCCATGTAAAGGGAACCACATTAAAACAGATAAAAACTTAGTACTGATTTGGTTTATTTTACTGACTGCACATCTGGTAGGGTTGAAAGTATATCTCAGCACAAAGAAAAAAAATAACCCTTGAAGTTTCGAGTGATATTTTCTGTAATAAATTGATAAACATGTAACTATTTTTTAGCTTTAATCTTCTTCTGAGCAATCAACATGGTGGCAATGCACAGTACCTTTCTCTTGTCCTCAGGTCCCGAGGCAGTTGTGTCTGATTTTACATTAAAGAAGTTAACAGTGAGCAGCACCAGTAGCGAAGTCAGGAAGTATGTTTGCACTGGGATTTTCCACACCACAAGTCCTACTCCTATTGGCACATCCTCTTTTTCATCAGCAAGGAGGGATTTCTGAGCAATATTAGTGACATCATCTGTCAAACAAAAGAAAAAAAGAGATTTAATTCAAATCAGATTTGATGAACAACTTTGATGGTAGTAATGCAATGAAAACATAATTACACAGGGTAACAAAATGCAACAGAAAAAAAAGCATGCAAAACTACAACCGTGGCATCTTCTTTCTATTAACCACACATCCACACATATGCAGAGTCTAATTCATGGTTGTTTTGGCTAGATGATCCTCAACGAAAGCAGGATGAAAGCTGTTAAGTTACTTTACCATTAGAACAGGGCAGCACAGACTGGTCACTGAGCATAGCTAACGCAAAGGTTGTATTCCTTTTCAAAACAAATTACTTGTTTGGGGATTAGAGGCTTAAGTTGTGGTGACTACCTAAAAATTGTCACGTGCCCACTTACCCTTGTCTTTGATCTTCATAAATACCCAAAATATACCAACAAAAGGAAGTTATCACATGTCCTATTGAACAAAGGACTAGACTGAATTTCAGAAACTTAAATTCTATTCTTTCTGTGTCTGTCCTGCATAGTGAAGGTAAAGATGTTAATTTCCTCTCTTAAAAAATACTGAAAATAGATGCACAAAGCCCTGATATTGTTTCACGTCACATTTATTGAAAATACTTCAACATATTTTGATCATAAGGGGAAGCAATAGAAGCATGACAGCAACTTTACTTAAAACTGTGGAGTACAGAAAAGAGAGTGAAGTCTCCTAAGCAACAAGTCTTGCAGTACACCCTTTGTGTTAGTCAATCACAGACTTACACTTCAAAAGGGATTCAGACAAGGAAAACAAATTTCAATAATGTAATAACGTCTAATGCAAGCCACACTAGGGGCTCCAAAGCAAAGGGTGGGCAGACGTGCCACAGAACCTACCAAAGTCCAGGGTCCTTCAGGCAGAGAGCTGCAAGCCAGACAAGATGCCGTGTCAGAACAGCACTGAAACATGACGGACATATCTATTACCTTGCACTTGGTTCAAGCCTTCACCAAAAGCTGTACCTCACACAGAATACACCAGGCTTGTGTCCAATGGTACCAGCCCCCAGAATGTTAACTCCTAACTGATTTCTTTTCCTTGGAAGTATTCCATTCAGTTCAAGTGGTTTGTTAAAGATTTTGTCAGTTCTCAAATGTTAGTGGGATAAAAACTAAATCCTCAGGGAATAACTTAGCAGCTTGTTTGCTCAATAAGGAAAGCCATCTAGGCAGGATTTAATGGAAAAAAGGGGAAAAAATATCCGCATGCTTATTCCTTAGGGCCAAATTCTCTGCTGTGAGAGAATACATTTTAAGGGGATGAAAGTAGAACTAGGACCATATCATGGCAAGAGATCAAAGTGCTGAAACAGCTTAGTCAGCATCTTTAAGTAGCACAGGAGGCTGGAAAAGAGGAATTCAATTTGTTTCTGTAGTACCAAACCTCCTCAAGGGACAGGGAGACCAAGAACCTGGATTTTTATGACGTCAGACTTTACCTCATCTTCATTATCCTTTTGGAGCTGCCCTGTTTCTAAATATTCCAGTCATTATTCCACATAAAAGAACATCTTGTTTCTTTCTTCTTGCTTACAGAAGCTAATTTGAACATATTTGAATAAAAGGGAAAGAAGAGTTTTTGCAATGCTAAGAGGTAAATGCAGAAATGTCTAAGAGAACAAGAATTTACTTGTCAAAAATACCAAAACACAGCAATCAGGCCAGCAAGAAAGCAGAGTAAGAAGACAGTTCTTGCTAAGTGGTCACAGAATAAATCTTTTCAAATTCAAAAGTTACCCTGATGAGTTTCCTACATTTAAAAATGTATTCAAGCTTCAACAGATCTATTCATTCCATAATACTAACATTTTAAAGAAGTTCTTGCATTCTAGAAAACTTGTTTAAACAGCAGATGTATTTGAATTCTCCAGTAAATTTGGGAATAAAAAGTATCTTAATCATATTCTTGACCAGGAGGCCTTCCTATATAATGGGGACATTGTTTACAAAGTTTTGAGAAGGATGAACATAAATCAAGGACATGCAATTTCAAGCTGATGAAATAACAGCATATATAATAAAAACAGTATAGCAATAGAAAAATATACCCTTTTTAAAATGGAAGTTTCACTGGTATAGTATATCGGTGAGATTAAAACAGAAGAATTGGGAGTAAGTTTCACAAAAACTATTGCAGGCTTGAAACATATTTAATTATGTCTTTATGTCATTAGATATTATCAGAATGCTTCTTGTAATAAATTATTAGTAACCACTGGAAACCTACAACCCAATAATCCTTTAGTAGTTTTCCCACAGTTTCTTAAAAGATATGGTAATATAGAAATAATTTAAAGTAATTGGATGCTTAATTTCCCATTTCCAGTAACTGCTATGCTGAATCAACTTCTGAATGTGGGAGGAAGGATAAAGAGGAGAGGGAAGTGGTTGGTTTGGATATGTATTTCTTAATCTACTAACAAACAGAGCATTAACCGTACTCATTCAAATTCATTCAGAACTCAAAAGATATCATATATGCCAAAAACTCCTCAAAGAACCAAAGCTATTATAGAAATAATATGACAGTTAAGCTGATGTTTGATAAACGAGTAATTTCTCTCAGTGTAATGAAGTCACCAACATATTCATATCCTGTAGTTAGGGCAGAACATGCTAAATAAGGAAAGTCGATTAAATTATGTGCTTTGTTATATAATGGCTCTCTAGACAAAAGTTCAGTGTTACAATAATGAAGGTTTTATTTCTGTTTACATGGCAATGACTTGCAATTCCGTCAACACTTCCCAAATACTTAGAAAAGGGATATATCCAAGATACTTTTTTCTGAAATGATAAACTGAAATACAAAGAATCTTCAGTGAAAATTCTGTTTCTGACACTTTGTCATTATGTCTGATAGCATCATCTCTTGAGATCAACATAAATTTAAAGGTAAGAGCATAACAGATTGATGCCCTTTGCTTTAAATTCTCTAAACAGGCAAAGCACTCAGCGTTTATAGATTTTAGCCAGAGCTGTTTGTACAGGGCATCCTAATCCATTTTAACTCTTAAGGGAGTGCATTACCTGAGGAACATTAAAACCATAAGGTTAACAGATATTTTAGAGATTTCTTCTTGGAAAGTATAACACTTGAGGAAAGTTCCTCTGACAATTGGGGGGATGTTGCATATGGTCCACACATGTAGGGTCTGTGGACTACAAAAGGAAAAAAAAAAACAAACCTCAGAAGACCTTTTGCAGTACAAGAGAGATAGTAGCCCTCCCTCCTCTGTCCTCCAAACCTCAAACAATCATAAGGCACGGGCCAACTCATCTTCATAGCAGAAAAACAAGATAAACAACAGCCACATCCTTACCCTGTGGTAAGAGAAGAGTATTTTCCCTGAATATTTCAGATGCCCTCCTTATATTCTTGTACAGCTGATCCACATTTTGAAGGTTTTTTGGAAACAAGACTTTCTGGTTTTAGGATGACTAAGTGTAAAGCATGGTAGACAGTGACAAGAATGACCCAAATAAAAGGCAATTCCTTTGCAATGTGGGAATACAGTACTGAGCACATCTGCGAGTTCTTTGCAGTAGTTGCTAGAAATTTTGCTTGGCAAATGCTTTGTAATAGGAATTTAATTAGAATAACTTTTTAAAAGAAAAAAAAAGGTAATCAAAAATTAGATGAGGTTAGGGTGGGGGTTCTTTCTTATTACCAAATGTCCACATATTAAAAAATAATAATACAGAAATCACATTTCTTTCCAAAAACCCATGACATTTTACTATAGCACCTTGTTTTATAACCTAAAGCTTTAAATTCATAATATTAATTTGATTTATTTGATTTATAATCTTCTTGCAGGACATATACATGTCTGGCACCCAAGTTATATGCAAGAAGGCTGCATCTTCCCAGTGGTACCTCCAATCTTTGATTTCTAAGAATGTGATATTTACTTTGGTACCAGATTTTCTGTAATTACCAAGGGAGCAAAGAATTTACATGCACATAAATCAGTGGCACAGACACAGCCCTTTGTGAATGGGACTCGACATGTCAACAGCCCGAACACGCCAGCAACAATTGTACACAATGTATATTGCTTGCTCTCTGTTTTACCCATTTAGTCTCCACCTAATGCACCACATTTTAATCAGGAAATGTGAAGTCTTACAATGTGGCTGCACCAAAAGCAGACAGAAAAAGACCTGTATTTGACATAATCATCAGCACAACATTTTTAGAGCATTCTACGTATCCTCAATCAACATACACACAGCCAAATGTACAACGACCATCATTTTTATAGGGAACACACTTAGATCTTAATAGGTGCTGACAGAATGACTGAGGACTTTTTCCTACTTTACTTATTTTTATATCGTTTTGACAACAACATAAATCAAAGACATTATAAGCAGTAAATTCTTGCCTACTTCTTCAATAAGTCTATCAAGGACACTGACAGAAACTTTCCTGATCTGTTTTAGTCTGTTGTTTTTATTGCTAAATATGTCTTCATTGGACAGAATTTTTATTTGGATAGTAGGAATGACCTGCTCTAGGTGGCCCTGCTTGAGCAGGCTGGGGGTTTAGACTAGATGACCAGAGGTCCCTTCCAAACTCAACCATTCTGTGGTTCTGTGACCTGAGCTGTCACAAAGCAACGAGAGGTAGAAGCAGTAACTCACTTTCCTGCCTCCTTCGTACTAGAGCTTTTTGTTTTGGCAACTCCTTAACAAGTCACTCCCAGGGTCCATTTAGGCTTCTGACAGCAATGGTGCACTACCAAAAAATAGGTCAACAACAGTCGATTTTGCTGTACTGCAGATTAGTGTGACAGTTCCCATAGGCCTTAATGATGGCTTGTAAACAGCATGTCATGTAATACTGCTTTCATAGGAATTGATATCATTCCTGCCACCTTGTTGTTTTAATTGGATTTTCAATGCAAATCTTTTTTTTTTTTCCTGAAGTGGGAAGCAATAGGCGTTCATCAGCAAGTGTTGCAGAAGAACATGAGTGTGACTTGCTTGTACAGTTGATTTAACACCATAAAACACACTTGGAAAAGAAGTTAATTACAGCATTTACTAGATTTTGCATGAAAATTAGCATAGGTTGCAAAATGCAGGACACAGTTGCTTTTGTGTGCAGTAGGCAAATCTGTGTTACATAGTGCATATGTGTAATAAATGTATTTTTGTAAATATTCTTGGTAATTAAAATGACTGTGATGCAGAACCATTTGTGTGTGGAAGAGTTATCCAAGCGAAACTCTCTCCTTAAATACTAACAATAATTAAAACATTATTTGAAAATGACATTCTTTATTCGTTAAATATCAAACACATTAATGTCTGTTAAAAAATAATGAAAAACAACAACAACAACAACAGTTTCAATGAGCTTTTGTTGAGCATAGCCAATGGCCAGAGACTACACAGTCCTATTCACACTAAGAATCAGTCTTTTTATACATAAAGAAAAATAATATAACATTCAACATAAAAGTCTTTTTTCCCCAACTCAGATTTCCTTCCTGGAGGCTGTGATTGGTGACACCTCTCAGCCTGTTTACACAAGTTTCTGGGCTCTTTTTGTTCCCAAGTGTTCCAAAAGAGTCAACTTAATTACTGGATGCCTCACCCCCTGAAATCCCTTCTTTCTCCTGAAATTAGTTTTCAGATAGTTCCACAGTGCTAAAAGGTCTGAGGCTTCTTAGACCTTACAAGGAGAAGATTATTCTGAAAGTTATTGAAAAACGTTTGAAAGACAGCAGTCATTGGTCACAGCCAACATGAGTTCACAAGGTGAAAGTCCTAACTAATTTAACTAACTTAATTTCATTTTATGACAAGGTTACCCATCTATCTGACCAATGGAAGCCAGTCGATGTAATATGCTTGGATTTCAGCAGAGCCTTCAATATTGTTTCTTACTTCTGGACAAAATGTCCAGCATACAGCTAGACAAATACATAATATGATAGGTGAACAATTGGCTAATAGGTTGGGCTCAAAGGGTTATAGCAAATAGGGTTTCACCAGGCTGGCAGCCAGTCACCAGTGTGGCTCCCCAGGGCTCTATTTTAGAGCCAGTTTTCTTCAATGTTTTTTTTAAGTGATATCAAATGCACACTAAGCTTGCAGATGATACTAAATCAGGAGGAGGATCTGTCAACTAATTTGAGGGTAGAAAGGCCTTGCAGAGAGATCTTGACAAATCAGAGAGCTGGGCAATCACCAACCACATGAAGTTGAACAAGAGCAAGTGCCAGATTCTACACCTGTGAAGTGGCAACCTGGCTGTATGTACAGACTGGGGGATGAGAGGATGGAAAGCAGCCCTGCAGAAAGGGATATGGGGGTTTTGGTCAATGGCACGTTTAATGTGAGCGAGCAGTGTGCCCTAGCACCCAGGAAGGCCAACCATATCTTGGGGTGCATCAGGCACAGCTCTGCCAGCTGATCGAGGGTATTGTCCCGTTCTGCTCCGCGCTGGTGCGGCCTCACTTCGAGTACTGTGAGCAGTTTGGGGCATCACAGCATAAGAAGGACATAAAACTATTAGAGTGTCCAAAGGAAGGCTACAAAGATAGGGAAGGAGCTAGAGAGGAAGACGTATGAGGAGTGGCTGAAGTCACTTGGTTTGTTCAGCCCAGAGCAGAGCAGGCTGAGGGGAGGCCTCATGGCAGCCTGCAGCTCCCTCACGAGGGGAGCGGAGGGGCAGGCGCTGAGCTCTGCTCTCTGGGGACAGCGACAGGACCCGAGGGAACGGCATGGAGCTGGGACAGGGGAGGGTCAGGCTGGGTGTTAGGGAAAGGTTCTGCACCCAGAGGGTGGCTGGACACTGGGATTGGCTCCCCAGGGCAGTGGTCATGGCACCGAGCCTGCCGGAGCTCAAGAAGCGTTTGGACAGCGTTCTCAGACACAGGGTCTGATTTTGAGGTAGTCCTATGTGTAGCCAGGAGTCAGACTTGATGAACCTCGTGGGTCCCTTTTTACTCGGGATATTCTGTGATCCATGGAAAGTTTCTAAGTATTTCTCTCTAACGGAAGCTTGCTTCCAGATCAGTTTCAAGCTGCTGAATACCATTTTTTTGTGCCCTGGACTGACCCAGCACTTGAAGCTATTTTGTCTTTCTATTATATGACTTACTCAAAGACAGTCTGGAGCAATAAAGGTTTTCAAGACTATTTTTATTTTCTACTCCGACACAGAGTTTAGTAGTACCTTCGCAAAGTGACTGAGATTGCTGAGGCAAGATTGCCAATTAGACTGGCCCTCAGAGGGGCCTTATTCATGTACTAACTTTCTCCTCACTATT
The DNA here is from genome assembly GCF_040182565.1 of Anser cygnoides. NCBI lineage: Eukaryota > Metazoa > Chordata > Aves > Anseriformes > Anatidae > Anser > Anser cygnoides. The sequence goes on along the minus strand of NC_089876.1, from coordinate 12,777,418 downwards.
TCAGCTATTACAGACTTGTTTTTAAGTCTGAAGAGGTGTTTTTCATACCTAAGTCACTCATAAGGCAATTATGTCCGAAATCCTTCTGTGATGGAAAAGTACAGGTTGTCACTTTTAAAAACAACTATCTTTCCACTGGTGATCCTCAGGCCCTAGTATATACTAAACTTAAACCTAATGCAAAATTTATTAGGCTATTCTGGCCTTTACATTTTCCACAGATATGGCTTGTTTATTTGCTGTTTTGCCTCAGGAGTTGATTCAAGAAGGGTGGGCATGGTGCTTAGGGAAATGGTTTATAGTGGGTGATATTGGTGGTAGGGGGATGGTTGGACTGGATGATCTTGGAGATCTTTTCCAACCGTAATGATTCTGTGATTGGGTTTACGTGGCAAGGTTGTGGTAGGGGGTGAGGGAATGCAGATGTGGCCTCTGTGAGAAGAGACGAAGGGCTCCCTCTTCTCACAGCAAGCCCCCATCAGCTGCCTTGGCCTCCTCCTACTACTGTAGTACATAAATATGGAAGACATTCATTCAGCATTTATAAGGGTATCAGCGCATACATGTTGGTGGCCCTTTACAAAAAGGACTGGATTTCTAAGCCTAAGCAACCTGCAAGCTGTTTCTCATATCTCAACCCTGAAAGCCCCTATGCAAAGGCTAGAATTTACTCATTTAACTTCTTAATTTAAGTCAAAGTCAATTAAGCAAGAAACTTTCAGATCAGTAAGCTATTAGCATGAGTTTGGAAAAAGTCAAAAGTGACTTTCTACAAATAATAGCATTCCCGTTTAATTCCCTTGTGCACCAATAAGAAAACTGCACTGTGCCACAACAGTTATACTTCATGGTATGCATTTTATTTTTCAGAGGTTTTAACAAACTACTCAAAAAACCTTTCTTGCAGCTCTATGACAGTTCTTTCCTTTAAAATCCAGATACTAACAGCTACCATCAGTCTTAAAATACACTATTCAGTAAGATTCAATAAGAGAAAAATTGAAATTAATACAATTAAAATTCCAACCAAAATGAAAGCCAAAAGCTATACTGTCCTTGTCAGGCTAGAAGCTGGTATCATGTGAAGAACTGGAAAAATAAACATTTCTGCTTCATTATGTTACAAGTACCTTGTAGGATATGATCACATAGTAGGCCACTTAAACTTTTCCACTAATATCAGACTAAAATTCCTGCTCTTGTATTTTGATATTTTTTTGCACAGCTAGTTCAAAAAATGAAGAACAGTAGCTATCTGAAAATGGTCAAAAATTCAGAAAGTTAGAATATACTCTGCCTCAACAGGCTAAAATTATCTGTCAAAAGGAAGCATTCAAGATGTCAAAGACTCTTTACAGAGGCAGTCCACTATAGTGTTATAATCTCCCTCTAATTTCATATATTGTGTATACCTAAATACAGACATGTATGCAAACAAAAAAAAAAGCATGCCTAGTTAAATCAGGAATAACATTAAGTTGGAAGAAATTTGTTGATATACCTACCATGAATTTCAGCACTAGCTTTACTTATTTTTCCTGTTTAAAACATATCCCTCTTACTAACTTTGAATCAGTGTTGCAGGATCAACTAGCATATACTCTAAAATCAACGCAGCCAAAGATAAGGTCATTCAACCCTCATTTCCAGTTTTCTCCTTTGTATCCCTTGACACACATATTCACTCTCTTCCTTTTCATTGCTAATACACAGTGCCTAACATAATACTGGTAAGACATGTAACACCACAGATCAGTCTCATCAAATCTGCAGTTTCAGCCATCCAGGAATACCTACACAGGTGATGACCAGTACTTCTTTGCAGATACAGTATGCCAAGGGAAGAGGTATCCTCAAGGTCACACAGTGAGTCAGCAATGAATTGCAAAAAGGACTTGGGGCAGCCGCGTTGCACGTGCTTCAAATGCAGTTCAGCACTTAGCCCTTGGAATAAAACCTACGCTTTCCATACCTAAATGCATCAATGAGCTGTGTGTTATGACACAGATTGAGCATCCTCTTTGATGTTCAGTTTAGAGTACATTACTACTAAATGCTTCAATTCCAACAGCAAAGTTGCAGATCTCTACATTTCTCAGAGTTACACAGAAACCATTAAGTACACAGATTCTGCATGCGTAACGACTTCATAATGATCATTAAAATGACAGACGTATATAGATGTGTAAATTCTGAGCTTCTCACTGCTCTCTTCTGGATTTCTACAATGACTTAACATTTAATAATATCAGAACCTGGTTAGCGTATTTTTCTACCTACTCATAAAATGTATTTAACATGCTGTCTCTGACTAGAAAAAGTGATGTACAATAAAAGCTGACAGAAGTTTCATTCTCCCAGAAACCTCATCGAGTCCAATTAAACACTGACAAGCGTAACAGTTTGAAACAGGCACTGTTTGATACAAAGACATTACTATCTTCCAATAAAGGACTGCACTCTAGTTTTACATGAACAAAGAGCTGCTTCCAGTTAGAATCATAATAATGGGGGATGGGAGAAGAAATAAATCCAAGTGATCTTTAGATACTTGCCTTTATGAACCAATTACCCTGTGGTCTGGTCACATCCTTCTTCAGCCTTTTCACCAACTGCGTGGTAAGGAAAAGTGCTGTAGAGATGCGGCAATGTGTAATCATACTAGGTATTAAATTCCAGTTCTCTGTTAATTCCTTTCCAGTTATGTACCAAACTGAATTCTTCAGATGCCACTATTAGGAGAATTTCACACCTGGCAGTAGCACACTTCACAATAGGACATACAAAAATTTTACAACTATTACTGAAAATGCATCTACTTGTCAAAAGATATGTAGGTGTCTAGAGATGCAAAGAGCTGGTCGTATTCCTTAAAACTGACAATCAATGTATGCTGATACTTACAATCCTTTTTCCTTTCTCTCCTCAGGCATTTTTATATTATATAAATAGACACATACACACACACGCAGATTAACATACATATTATATACCAAAACAGAATGCTGTCAAACACATTTCAGAAGTGGCCACAGATTTGGAAGGATAAGTCAGTTTCTGGGATGCTTAATGTCCTGCACTCTCATCCCCAGAAACAGCGACCCAACCAAGGCACTATGTTGGTGTTCACAAAGGCCAGGAGGAATTTTAACTGGGATGTGCAATACCACAGTAAAACAGTCATGTTCCGTACTGCTGGGAAGGAAAAGGTGACAACAGGAGGAGCCAGCCTGCAGGGCACAGTGCCTACAAAGTACTCTGTGTAGTGTGTTTTTCCTGGATTTGTTACACTCCCTTCGACATTTCAAAGATCTGTTTATAAAACTGCAAAATATCTGTCTTTTGAGGACATGAACATGGGGACCAAGCACAGACACAAGCTTAGTTCTAACATTCCCACAAAGAAGTTCCTCACAGCTCTCATCACCGTGACACATGCTGAGCTTAAAATTCTTGCAGGCCTGTCAGCAGTAACATAGCTTAGCTTATTTTACAGCTGCTGAGCTTGAAATTTTTGAACTGGCAAAGTAAGTGCAACTCAGTTCTGTTCTCTTGTTTCCACACCTGTGCAGAGTGAACCTTCCCCTCTTCTGCTGGCTCACGCACCCTTGTTTTTTAAAAGTATCCTGCTGCCCTAATAGATTTGCAAAACAAAATAAACTCAGTTCCAGGAGAAGTCTCAACTTCCTTTAATTTGTCTGCTCCATAATGAATTAATTTTGAAATGAATATTCTTCTAACATTATGTCAGAAAGTATCAACTCAAAACATTTGCAATACCAAATACATTGTACCAAGTATTTTTATTCATGATTCAGTTAAGCAGGTTTATCTCAAAATTATTCGTCATACTAACTATGACTTTGGTCTATCTTCCTGACATTGTCAAGAGTATTAATTTATTTTTCACTTTCTTTATAACACCACCTTTAATAAAGAATCATAAAATAATGACTTTAAAAAAAATAATGTGCATTGCCATATAAAACTTGAATGCTGCACAGAAAGGTTTCAAGAAATTCTTTGTTTGGTTTCAGTTTTTTTGGTTGGTTGGTTTTGGTTTTTACTTTTCCCACATTTAATAAATGGTTTTGTTCCACATTATGTTTACTGCATATTTATATAATCACCTCTCAGTAAATAAAATTTCAGGTGAAATAGACTGCTGCTCGAGTCAGTGAAGATGTATTAGAAAAAGAGACACTAACATATTCATGCTGGTGCATCAAAGGATCCATATTTATTAAGGACGATGGAACAAAAAGTCAAGGAAATTGCAACCATCAGCAGAAGTGCATGTGTTGCTGATAAAATATATTTCAGAAGCCATGTAAAAGGAATACAGTCCCCAGATATAGTTCAACTGGATTGTACACTCCTTTATACAGCTAACGTTTGTATACAGAGATAAATGTGTATATATATATAAAACATACACAAAGATTTTTTTTTTTGACCAGCATCCATTTTCAAATATCTCTCTAAACCAGGAGAAAATAGCACTTTTAATATCACTTCCTTCATAAGGGTTTAAAATGGATACACATACACTTTGAACTTTCTGGCATAGTTTGACTTTCGTTAAATGGTAGATACATTGGTACATGGCAGGCCTAATGCTGTGGACATGACCATTTATTTATGTGGTACTAAAGGCAGTTCAGTACCAACTACCACCCTCTATGCTTATCACCTGATACATCAGGCAGAGTGTTGGGTTCTTTCTGGTTCAGCACAGCCTTTTAATTAAGCTGTTCACGAGGTTGCATGTATCTATTGTAATTTAAAATCTAGCAGACTTCACAATTGTCCATTTGTACATCCATCATCTTGAGCAAACCTGCACTAAATTTCTTCTTGTCACCATACAGCCAACACATCCGCAAGCTTTGTAAAATCCTTGTGGTTTTTTTGTTTGTTTGTTAGTGAGTGAATATTGTAAAAAAACACAATTTATTGTTGAAAGCATAACAGCTATTATAAAGCAAACAAAATACAGTTAAACTGTATACTGGAACACTGCTAAGTATGAAGTGTTATTGTATTTCAAATTTGATGAGTTCAAAGTTAGTTAATTTCAGACCACCGAACACTTAATGCACAACAAAAGAGAAATTGTTTTAAAGTTTCTCAGAAGTAACTTAATTAAGGATTATAGGATATATCTATAAATACATACATATCTGTATCTATGACTTAGCCACCTAGGTAATATAATTTTTTAAATGCCAAGCCAATCAGCAGCATTTGAGGAAAAAAATAAATAAAAGTTACCTATAAGATAATTGATGTTTCTTGGTACTTCAACAGGAAGGCAACAGAAAGGAAGTCATAATCCCACAAGATCCTCTGGCTGCTGTACGACAATAGGATAAATATTCCCTTTCTTTTTCGTTTTACCGTTCCTAAAATATGACTTAGTACTCCCACAACCAAGTGATCAACATGTTTACAGAGGGAGGAGGAGATGATTTATGCACACGGAACTAGATTTTCCTATGTATACACTACTTGTTTACTCTAAACTCCATAAAACTTGGTAATTGTACGAGAAAGTTTTAATACAGTCTGCTCTAATTCTAAAGTCTGGAGGCATGGAGTAAAAAGTATTCCCCCATCAGTATGCTGCTCTTTGGACCTGAAGAGTTTCTCCAATCATTCCTGTTAAGGAGCAAAGTTATTCCAAAATTTATAAATACCATTATAACATCTCAATAAAAAAAAATGTTGAAATCAAGAAAATTGATGACTGAAGTTTCAAACAGACCTGAGATCCTGATTCAAGAGCAGCGCCAGAGTCTTTTAAGAGAGAGACTTGATGAATCAGTAATATGGATACATTTATCAGCTGGAAATCTGGCAAAGACTTGATACATAATATTCTGTTCTAATACAGAATTATTATTGCAATTATTATTATCTATTACAGAATTATGTAAAATACTTGATTTAAATTATATATATAAAAATCTAAAGTGAGGCCAGGGTTAAAACAGCAACATAAACAATGTAATTTTGACCAAAAAAAAAGGAAGATACATAACTTTATTCCAACTCGCATCTTGTTCAAACTACAAAGGTGGGGTAAGAAGCTAAAAAACACTTGTCCCTTGACCTGGCTCTTGCTAATTACCAGTTCTAGCGTTATTGGATTTTAGCCTAATTAAGAAATTTAATTAAAGTCCAACCTATACTACAAATGATAACTGTACTAGAGCATAGCATCTTGCCGGCTTTGCTGCATCATTAGTGCCTCTCAGTGAGTGTCAGCTGCAGGACAGGCGTGCTTTTGCACCTCAGCTCTGGAGCCAGGGAAAGCCATCCAGCAAAGTGAGCACTTCTTCAGCTACCCCAGAAATTACTACCTGTTACTCAGAACATCACACAGCCCAGTAGATTCAGGTAAATATAAACCAATAAAAAGGCTTTATAAAGGCACAAAACCATGTTTTTTATTATTTGTAACACCAGCTTCCACATTTCTTAGCTGAGTGCCAGTAGGACAAAGACCGGATTGGAATCCCCTTTAAAGTTAAAATAATGCAACTATATATAATGATATTTTATTGAAAAATATAGTGTATTGCACATACTAAAACATTTGCTATCTACATTTTTTTTTCCAATTTAGAAGAAGGATGAGCTTGAAATGTCAAAACCTGGAGTTATGACTAAAAAAAAAGTTTACTGTGTGAGCTCCAAGAAGGAATTCTTAAGTTACCATCCACAAGCAACAAAAAGATGTATATAATTATGTCTACATCAAAAGTTTCTTCTGAAACAAAGGAGATAATTTATCATTCACAGCATTTTAACCAAACTATCTAGAAGGTCCCAAGTAGCACACACCAAGAAATGTCTTCAGCAACTTAACCTCATACTGTGCATCTCTCCCAAAAAGCAGACAAATTAGTGCCCAAAACATACCACCTCTCCAGGATCTTGGAGACAGTAACAGAAGAAAATGAAATTGGGTTGTAATAAGCAAGTTGGAGACATTAATACTTTATCCAAAGTAATTAACATTATGTTTTGTTCAATTACAAGTTAACATTGCAAACAGCCAGAATATATCTGGTATGGTATATCGCCACATGAGGTGGTTCCTTCCTTCTTTTCAGTCTAGACTACTGCATCCTATTTTATGCAGAAATAGGCCATTAAAGGAGTCTAGAGGGAAGCAACGAGAAATAACCTAAAAAATGTGGCTGAAAAGAAAATAAGTGTGAAGCACCTTCCTATCTGTGAAAGGTTTTTGCCAAGAGAAAAGAGGAATAAACTCCTCACAAGATGAGGTGGGAGGCAGGTGAGAAAGGAGTAGGATTTAGGTTAGATAACGTGAAGGAGAGGTGGGATCCAGTAAGACTGGCTAAGTAGTGAGATAAGCTAGAAAGAAGAAGCCTGGAAAGACCTATCAAATCTTTTTGACAGGTCAACTCTACGAGGCAGGCAGTTAAGAACAAGCTGAATAAATATGTGCTTTATATACTAGTGCCTCTCTCAAAGAGGACAACACACCAAATAATGTCGAATTACATGTTCAAAGATTTCTGCTTAGCTATTTTCTAGTGAATTTCTTGTTACAGATTTGTAGGGGGGAGTGAATAGGTAACTTGCAGATTAGTGCATTTAATACAGCTCATGAACATTTAACATTTGGGCAAAGTAAAACACAGACAGGGTGCAATGGGAAGGAAATAAACATCCAGCTGAAATGATTGCTCCAAATCTATTCCACGGCAATATACAGTTCAACACAAAAAGCATCTGCCTTATCATCTAACATCTACAATGGTGGTGAACCTATTTGCACAAGTACCAGCAGTGACTTTTCTTAGCATGCTCAAAGACAACACAGACAACTCCCTTTTTAAGCATCAGTTCACTACACATTAAATAGTTGCCTGGTATTGTACTGACTCCGCTGCAGTTATTCGAGTTTGTCAGAGGCATAACTTCTGAGAAGAAAAAACAAGAGAAACACACACACTATGTGGTTAACTTAACTGGCATTGCTCCGAAAATGTTTTCTGTTGAAAACAAAACATAAATGCTGTAATTGTTCAACTAACTGCAAGCTTCTACAGTCCTCTTAAAGCAGGTTTGATCCAGCAAAACACAAAATATGAACATTCTTCATTACAGAAGAATTCAAAACACTCAAGAGTTCCTAAATCTTCAGCAGCTACAATTGACCTGATGTGTTGATATACAGCATGTTTGAAAGATCTGCCTTTATAAACCACAACTTTTATAAGAGAATAAAGGACTTGAAAAGAAATTGTTGATACTTTTCCATATCATGTGTTTTATAATAGAAATGCAAACAATTAAAAATGTCATTCTAAATCTAATTTTGTATCTTACCTGCTTTGTACATGATAGACTGACATAATAAGATTAATATCAGCTTAGCAACTTCTTGCTTCCTGTAGATCAGTATTACCTATTGGTATTAGAAGAAAATCCCAAACACCAAATAGTTATTTGCACTTTTTATAACACAGCTTGACTATTATTTATCAGTCAGGTCACCATGTTGATTTTTTTTTTTTTTAATATTATGTATTGCTGTGTTTTACTGGAATATGTTATGACCACACTATCTCTGCAGGAATAAAATGATTTTTGTTAAGGAAGGAATATCAGCCCTTACTGGTATGTTTGTGGATATTAAGATAACCTAGAAAGGGGTAAGTCAGACAAGTACTATGTTGACAGCACTTTTGTCCACGTTACTCTTTACAGAGTCCAAAAGTAAATAAATTATAATAATAAAAAACTCTCTGCTTCTTTCTTCTATGGGGAGAATGTTAGAAATCTGTATTACCATGACAGAGATGGCAGCAGTCAAAACCATTTCCCCAAACCAGAAAAGTTTAACAGAATAAATGCATAAAAAAATAAAATACAATCAGGCATCCACAAAATTTTCCTGATTGCCTACAAGTTAGTAACACATTGGTAGCATCTGTGGTACAAACAGTCAACAGCCTACCAATTCCCTTGTTTTATCTCTCTTGCAACTTTATCTCAAAACACAAGCAACAGCAGCCTCTCAAACTGCTAACTTTCGGAAATCCAAAATCAGACCCCTAAATAATTTTCAATATTGAATGAAATTCTAGTCATACCACTTGAAACATTACAGCATCACTAGAAATGTCTCAAAGTAGTCAGATCTATCATATGTATCCAAATTTTCAGTTTCAACAAATCATAGGCATACAAAGAATGGGGTTGTCAAAACAGAAAGAATGACAGCTTAAATGACACAGCTGGGGGAAATTAATCCAAAATATTTAGATTTATAATTGTTTTGAAACAAGCAGCTCACAGCATTGGGATTTTGTAACTATAATCTCACCTAAGGATGCTTTCTGACCTAAATCGGTAGACTACATTACAGTTTCCAACTGATGATACATAAATTAATTTGATGAGAGAAAGGTTCATTAATGAAGACTTAGGGTCACAGGGTCCCGGGTCATACATTAAAGTCTAAGGGCTGTGAACTTAAGGAAATTGTCTCACATCAACTTCCACAGTAACATTAATAAATGGAAAAAATAAATAAATCACTGTAGGATCTGCAATGCCTATCAAAAACAAAACAGTTTTTGACATGCGCCAAAAAGCAGAGCATAGAGTATAAGCATTCCCTTCATTCCACTTATCTTGGCCAAACAAAAATTACATCTTCACTGTGAACACACAAGCTAAAAAGATATATAACAGGAGTAAAAACAAATGATACAAAGGTAATCTTAAATGTTGTTTGGATGTGAATGGCTTGTAAATGTTTGCTGTTTGTATATAGCCTACCCAGATGCGAACAGAAGTCTTACTGCATTACTTACATTTATTTAAGTAACAGAAATTAAGGATAGAAAGAAATAACCAACATTAACTGAGTACTCACACAGGTAAGAACCCTAGAATTTTTCTGTCTTAACAGATGAGTCAGATTAATCCATTAGGATAATACATCTAAAAAAATAAATAAAAATCTAGCAACATCTGCTTAATATTTGAGTAGCAGTCTGGTCAAACTGTCAGCCCATACACAAGCATTTAATGAGCACGTGAAGAATTCTTTCTAAATATAAACCTCGGTAAACTTTACTGTAGGTGGGAGAACCAGACTTCCTTCTGTGTGTATTTTTCTAAATTACTTGCAGATTCACCATCTGTATTGTTTAGACAACATGCAATACTAGACAGCAGCACAGGCTGCTGAAGAGCTTAAGCATAACCATACTGGCTCAGGCCAGGATCATACATACAGGCAAGCATACTGACTCTGCCAGTAACTGGGTACTAATCCAACAGCAGATGTCTTTGGATAAAAAGGAGAACAAAGCAAATGGGGGGGGATGGAGGGGAAGACAAAAAGTATGGAACAGCTCCTGGGCAAAGAACAATCAAGTGAAGAACTCACCAGCTTAGAGAGGCAGTTTGAAGGTGGATATTCACATGATTATTAACATGAAAAAGATACTCAAGAATCAACTGGACACTTTTCTGGAACAAAAATTTAGTAGGATTCAGATTTAGGGGAGGGAGGAAAGGGAGGAAATCTTCAAGCAACAGGTAGTGAAGCTTTAATGAAAAGACATGTGGCACTAAAAATTTAGATGGGTCGAAGGGGAGAATGAACAAATTTCTGAGAAAAAAAAATCCACTAATGGTTACTAAAGACAAAGAAAATTATATTCAGCATGGAAAACCACTGAGCTACAAACAACTGGAAGCTGGAAGAGTTAAGTGGAAAGTATCATGTATTCTTGACCTGCTTTTACCCTTACCCTGTCCTCAGATTAGTTACGCTTAGGATACCAGATGCTGTGTTAAGTAAGATGCAATATGACACAGTATGATGTGTCATAAATATTACAAGAACATACAAGAATTGGTCAGCTCAAGATTACGCTTAAGACCGATACTGAAAGTTTCTTGACCCTCACTCCAAAAATATTATGGTACTTGTTACAGCCAGCATTACAAGAGTGGACTTGAGTTGTTTAGCTGCAAACACTTCAATGTTTTACTTGGAAAAGAAACAAACACCTTTCTTAATGTCTTGTTTTCCATAAAACTGGATCATTTTAATTAGATACAAGTTATTGAAGGACACACAGATCATATTATCTTTTTTTTCTTTTAGAACATCTCTGAAATATGATTTTTACTGAATTAAGTTGTCATAATTTCCTTAATAGTGAGTAATACTTGAAAAATATTATGCCATTATCTTTGTATTTCTAAGCATAGTGTTTATGCAGATTTTTTGTTGCTGTTGGATAAAATTAGAGAACAAGCGTATTTCCAGTTTCAGAAATGAAGAATGCACATCAAAGTACAGTTTGGGACGAAGGGGGGTGAAGTAATTGCCTAAAGACTGGTTACCATCTTCATCCTGTATTATGGTGTCAAGCTGTCATGTTGAAATGCATATAAAAAAAAAAAAACAGAAAAGAAAAAGCAATCTGACAGTAATTTATACAGCAGATTTCCTAAAGCTGTAGGAAAAACAAGTTCTGTTTGATACACCTTGGTTTTTTTCCCGCTCATATCTTGAGGGCTTTTCTCAACATCACTGGAACTACTTCTTAAGGAAGGTTTAGGAAAATTCATACCTAAGGCATTGCATGATTTTTTTTTCACTCCATGACATTTATTACATTTCATGCTCTGAAAAGCTGCTCAGCTTTCTGAAAATTCTTTAAGGAATGACACTGTTAGAGTAATATACACTTGATATTCATATTATGTATGATTTTCCCATTGATATTGTGGATATTCATATTACTGTAATACATTGCTGAAAACCTACAAATCTGTTTGCTTACTTTTAAGGGGAGGAACAACTATAATATGTGGAAATGATGTATGAATGACAGATATATTTCAGAGTTTTTAGTATTTCAGCAGTGTTCCACAAAAGATGTTCATCATTCTATAGACTTGTACCACTGCCTACTCACTGGATAAATTTTGTCTGTAATATATAACGCCACACAACTGCTTTATAGCTGTATTAGCAGCATACCTATTTCAAATAATAGTGATCATATACAAAACTGCCAGGCCAATTAAATAAAATTGGAAGGATAGGGAAGTTTGTGTTTTAGATGTTAATTATGTGTAAAAACCTTTAAGGAAAAAGAGAAAGTCGTCACAAAAATGTTTATACATGTCCTTCAGGTAGCATACTCTTAGACAAAACCTGATGGTTTCAATTATTATTAAAAAAATATAACTTTCTGAAACAGAATTTGTCATTTTGTGACCAGGTGGGTTAGTGTCCATCACAGTGATGGATGACCTGCAGTCCTTCTCTTTTGAGCCCACAAAGAAGCTGTACAAGACCTATATCAGAAGTACCCTGCATGATACTGCGATGCTATCTCAGTCTCCTGCTCCTCCCTCTTCCAGTCAGATATTTTCTTCCCTGCTCAGCTGGTCTCCCACCTATTGACTCCAACTGCTAGAAAATGCCTGCAGCATTAACGTGTATTCTTCCATTTATTAGAAGAATGGTTAATTGACATTTTATGCCTCTTTTCATCCCAACATACTGAATTGATACCATGCACATAAAATCTATATTTAGAAACCAGTCTATAGGTTCCATTATGTGCTTGTTTACAGCACATAAAAGCCAGCTCTCCATTATCAAAAAATGAAACACAGAAGTAAGAAGGCGCTTTTTATTGTTGCCATCCTTCCAAGAAGATTTTCTTTTCTTCAAAGTGGGAAGTACCAGTATAGTGGCACAGATCAGCCCGTATCAACCATGCTATAGGTTCACATCAAGAAGAGTTAAAAGGGTAAAGGTCTAACAAAGCTGAATTCACCCTTTACAATGCTGAAGTTCAATTCTTTCTACCTTGCTTCCTTAGCAAAACCAGGAGGAAGTATAGCAACACTTCCTATTGAAAAAAGCTTCATTTGTCTAACACCCCAACGTGCAATGGCATGTGCATATATGCTTCACAACAGGAAGGAAGAAACTTCAGCATTAAGGCACTTTGGTTAACAAAAATTTGTTCCCTTTTTTTTTTTCTCCTTTAAAATGAAAGAAAATGATTCCTGCAGAAAATGACTGCTTCATAGCTTCAATCCCTCTATTTCTATTGAAATTCTGAGAGCTAACAGCTTGAAGTTTCCCTAGAAGAGAAATGAAGAGAGAAAAGCTCTAAGGAAAAATATATATATATATATATATATATATACATAAAATCTTCTCCTGAAAGATTCTACAAAAAAAAGAAAAAAAAAAAAGAAATTGCTCATCTTTTCTATGAGAAATTCTCTAAGTGAGGAACTGAGGCAAAAGGATTTTAAAACCTGTCCAAGAATACACGTGCAGCCTGTGACAGAAATAAACCAGGATAATCCATTTAAATCTTATCATAACAACTGTTACTAATCTTGTTATGAAAGCCTTACTTTTGCTCAGGGTAAGGCACAAATTTCTGAGTTGCTTCAACTCTCCTCTCTCAGTATCCCATTAGACTTCATAGTAACCACTACCCAAGTGTGCATAGGCACATAGAATCTTTCCAGGAGTTTTTGTTTGGTTGGTTGTTTTTTTTTTTTTTTTTCTTCCAGAAGTTATCAAGGTATTGCATTTCTAACAGCTTTTTCACATAATGAATAAACCTATCCCGTAACTACCCCTTTAGTCTTTAGGACCAAAGGAAAATCCTTAGGCACATATTGAAATGAATTAGTATAGCTCCCCCTCAAAAGCAAACAAGAGTACTTTTAGTTGACAAAACTTCCATAGTAAAACAATCCTAAACTCAGAGCCCTTCTTAGGTGCAGTCCATTCCATTCTCTCTAATTTATTTCATTTAGTTATCAAGATTTTCTTTACAGAGCAGGATTATAGGCTACTGACTATGAAAAATAGTACTTGGATTTTTCAGCTCCCCATCTGCTGGTAATATCATAACATCATGCTACTTTTTGTAAAACAGGCTAGCTACATCTTCAGTAGCATCACTGGTCCTCAGTAACATTTTTTTTTTCTTGCAGTGCTGTGTTTGATTTTTTTATTATATTAGAAAAGTCTTAATTTGTTGTTATTCATGTACAACTGGAAACAGAACAGTAATACAGCATCTCATCTAAGTTGCCACTTAAGCTTCAGATACAATGATTTACAGGACTTCTATCTCCCACTATGTCAAAGACTCCTGAGCACACAGTGGTACTCTAGGGCAGAAGCTCCCAAAGTGATACAAACTCATCATCGATGGTACTCCTCCCAAGTACACTTAGCAGAAGGCTGCCTCCTCAACTCCCAGCATGTGGAAATCATGTGGGAAGGACTTCCAGATGCAGCATCCAGTACAGGAGTGCATGCCTCTTCCTGGGCAATCCTATCGGCTTCAGCATACTCCCGGACATTATCTGCAGGTACTAGTGGTCTCCAGACAAGTTAATGAGACAGAAAGCATCCTCTGCATATTTACGTTGCTGGTTTCATCCCGGTCTGCAGCTGTATACTAAATTTTCATCCTCATGTCCAGCAAAATTTAAAAGGATGGCTAATCTCTCTGGTTTAGTTGCAAATCAAGCTAGTTGCAGAAAGAGAGAGTTAGGAGATAACTATTCCTTACATGACTATAAACAGAACATAAAATACTCGTAACATTACTAAGTAGCAAGGCAAGAATATCTTCCATTTTCAAAGGAGTTTCAGACAGACAAGTCTTCCCCAAAACAAGAGGAACACACAAACTACCTCATTTGCAAGCGTTCGAATGACTATGGTTACTGTGGGTTCCTGAGTAGGATGTTCAATTTAGAGCACCAGAATTGTAAGACTGATGGATAACGCAGGTCACACAAACTCCAGGGAACAACATAGATACTTCGATCACTCCCAGTTCATACAATGCAAACATAAGCAATAGTCCCAGCCTTTGACACACACAAAAAAATACCCACATAAATCTGTGGATTAGAAAAGAATACACATGTGGCTATTCCAATCCCAAATTTTCAGTTCTCACTGAAATTTTAAAGTTGCAGTGTTTAGTAATATATTCTAGTTTCTCCTTTCATTAAAGACTAGTAACAAAACCTGAAACTTCCCCCAAGTAATTTTTTTGATTTATCTCCCCTTATAAATACAAAATATATCTTTCTGCTCTCCCCTAGCTAACTGCCAGCCCTGAAAACTAAACGTTATCCCGTTTAGAGAAAGAAGATAGGCTAAAAAATAAAAAACAACTCTCTCTTAAAAATAAAAAATAAAGTACACTTTGTGTGCACACATGTAAATAAAAATATTTTCTAGATGTAGAAAATCTTCTGTAGAAGAGACTTTTTCCTATAGAAATAACAGAAAGCAATATATTAGTGTTTCAAACAGGCAGATCACATCAGGAAACTCACCCCACACTTTGAGAAATTATTTATTGATTATTTACTGCCAAGGATCTTACCAACGGTGCAAGTGGCTTTTCTTTGATTCAAGATATACTTGGACTCGGATTTCCACATGAACTCCAACAGGCCTCCCTTTAGAGGGACAAAGCCAAGGGTATTTGAATTAAAAAAAAAAAAAAAAGAAGCTGGAGAGAAGCAACCATACTGCACATTTTCCTAACTGGGGAGAAAGACAGCCCAAAGGCAAAGAAACCACAATAACCAACTAGGTTAATTCTTTGCTTAAAAATTGCTCAAAAAGTGGCAGAACAGGTGCTGATGATTTTGGTTAATGAGATAATTTTCAGCCTGTTTTTGTACTGGCAGGCTGCCCCTTGTCATGGTGTGATCAGTTTCAATTATCTTTATCAGTCAGCTTAACAGAATCACCATAAAAAGGAAACCATAGTTATAAGGCCTTTTCCAGCAGTGCGTTGCTTGCATATCACAACTTCTCAGAAGCTCCACTTTACACCAAAAGCTATTTTTCAATAAATTTCTGCATTACTGATCCTGACAGTATATGACACACTCTTCTTTGCAGTCTTAACTATGTTTCATTTATTTAAAGATATGAAATTGGCAAGAAGTTGTTTTCCATCTTTTCTATAAGCCCCCTTTAAGTACTGAAAGGCCACAATGAGGTTTCCCCGGAGCCTTCTGTTATGCAGGCTGAACATCCCCAGCTCTCTCAGTCTTTCTCCATAGGACAGGTGCTCCAGCCCACTGATCATCTTTGTGGCCCTCCTCTGGTCCCGCTCTAACAGCTCCAAATTCTTCCTGTGCTGGGGGCCCCAGGCCTGCACGCAGTATTCCAGGTGAGGTCTCAGAAGGGCTGACTAGAAGGGGACAAACCTCCCTCCCCTGCTGGCCGCCCCTCTGTTGGTGCAGCGCAGGACACAGTTGGCCTTCTGGGCTACAAGCACACACTGCTGGCTGGTGTCGAGCTTTTTGTCCACCAGAGCCCCCAGTTCCTTCTCTGCAGGGCTGCTCTCAATGAGTTCTCCCAGCCTGTGCTCATGTCTGGGAGTGCCCCGACCCTGGTGCAGGACCTTGCACTTGTACTTGTTGAACCTCATTAGGTTCACATGAGCCCAATTCTCAAGCTTGTCCAGGTCCCTTCCTAACTTTGCATTTGCCAAGTTTTCTTTCAACTTCATTGTGTAACCAAACCGTTATGTCCTACGTGTAATCAAACAGTTACGTCCTGTCCTACGTGAAGTAGGGCAGGATAACTGGGAAGGCTTCTTAAGCTTCCTTTAACTGTGAATTAATCTGACAAAATCCTGAGAAGCACCCTGGGTTACCATCAGACATCTTCCGTCCAACTAAATTAAGACTATTTACAGTGGAAACAGCGGTTCTCTCAGGCAAGGAGAGTCATGCCCAAGAGTCCCGTCTGCGGTTCTGTAGCCTGGCACTTCTAGTGTGCCAGAACAAAAGGTGCCCTCCGCAGACTTCAGCATTGTTAACACCATGTCCAGCCAGCCTTTCTTACCTATGATACCACTAGCACGAGGTTATATTGATGTCTTTGTAGTACAAAGCCACAGGCTTTTATAGAACTCATTCTTGAACAACCACATGCAAGTTGAGAGATGCAAAGTGGACCACTGCTACACTCTACAACCTCCCTCCCTCAAAAAAAAAAAAAAAAAAAAAGTCTTCATTAGTATTCCAATAACACTTAATCCATAATTACGCTTTTAAAGTGCAGGAGGAGTAAAAAGGAAGTGCTCCTGAGAAATATCCTGACTGTAAAAAAATAACGCACTTAAATGGTAATAGAGTTATAAAAGCAAAATTACAATAGAGCATTTCTGTAAAGTGTTTTTTTCTTACCAAATGCATCCTTTCAAAGGAAAAAAATGCTTTCTAAGTTCAGAGGGAAGTAAAAAACAGTTCTTTACTACATAGAATCATGCTGATAATTACAAGAAGTAACTGAACTCCTACTGCAAAATTATACTTCAAAAAGACACATACACTGGATTCATAATCCTTTTTAGTTTAATTTAAAATTCTGTTACAGATAAACAAAATCTGTATGGGAGAAGAGACCAGTGAAGACACTATTTTCTCTCCAGGTTATATTGCTGCCTCTGGACAGTGTATAGATAATTGTCTTAGCTTCCTGGCCCTGGCATTAAAAACTTCACTGATGACTTGTACAGTGAGTGGCATTTCACCCTGTACGTGTGAAACCCTAATGACTCACAGAGGAAATTGAGAGCATCGGGGTTTTGCTAGGTTTTGCTGTTTTTAAACAGGACTAGACTTCATTTCATCTGCGGTATTATTTAAGAAAGAGATAGAAACCCTTCTGAGTTACTAAAAAATATCAGTGTTAGATCTGGCCATCCCATCTGCAGCTCGGCAAGCTGCGAGCAGAACACTACGGTGACACTCAGGTGATTCTCATGAAATTACCCGGGCACTTCAAGAACAGTATAGTTAGAGAAGTAAATGCATCCAGGAGAAACACTTGGAACAGATATTTTGCTTTGAAATATCTTTAAAACCAAAAGGAGAACTTTCTGGCAGAACAGGGAATTGCATTTCATTCAATTATGGAACAGCCTCTGTTTGATCCTCAGAGACCAGTCAGCATCATCAAACCTTAACGCTAACTGAAACCCTGCTGCTTCTGAGAGCACTCGGTGACTTCCATGAACACTGAACCACTTTTGATTATGGCTTTTTGATTTTTCGTTACTACTTTTTGCTTGAATAAGAGGCAGACTAGCACTGTGTTGTAAAGATACACTATGCTTTTCAAGAACAGCAAAATTCTTTTGTTAAATACCAGTGACTTGAAGAAAATAAATCCAATCCAACCCTAGCAGAAGCAAATAAGCCTGAAATCTCCCTTTATCTGGGACAAACTTTCCTGTTACACAACACAAGAGAGAGCAGATACTACAGGACCCGAGGGCATTATGCAAAGGCATCTACAACAGAGTCAGGACCAAGAATTAAACTGAATATTGGCTGGAGTTTTATTGCAAGAAGCAATTCAAAAACTGAAGAGTTCTCAAAAGATCTAACAAATGAAGACATTGGACAGTTAAGCAGGAAATGTAAAAATACTAAGAGGAGATAATGAAATCAACAATATACTGTTTGCCTTCTTTCATTTTGGTTACTGCTAGCTATTGTTGGGTACAAACATGAGTACACGAGGCACTAACACTGGAAATAATGTGAGGTGAAATGGCTTAACAAATCCAAAAGTGTATTTATTTCTCATTATCAGAAAGTGGAGAAAAAATTTCATCGGCTTTCTGAAGCCAACTATTGAAATCAATATAAAATTTTCATGCTATGAACTAGAAGTGCTACATCAGTTACCTAAAATGTATCATTGCCACAAGCTGTACTATCTGCTGGTACACTGCACTAATTGCCTTTCAAACCCAAATAAACTACAGAACAAAATACATCCTTATTTTTCTGTTCCTTCCTTATAAACTGTAATAGTCATCCATGTTCTAAAAATTCACAATAATAGAGTATGGTGTCCTTCAGTAATAAAAAAACAAAAAACAAACCCAAACTATATATCTCTTCATAAGGCCTGAAAGTTTACTTGTCTGGCAGAATGTTATCAAAGCATAGGATACTCTCCCTTGCACGAACTTAGGTGTAGAAAGAGAGTAAAGTTTACCGTTAAGGGATAATGATTATTATGTTCAGGACCTGCAGCCAAGAACTTATCCTCTGGCAAATGCTTCAAATCAAAACAGCAGTGCTGCAAGCACATAATTGAATGGTATAAAAAATAACATGATTTAACCTTTCATGTCTAACTCAAGTCCTGCTATGTGATAATATGCTTTTGAATTAATTAAATAAATAACTCATTATTTTCATTCCTTCAACAGACAATGCAGCCATGTCAAATATCATTAAAAATATGCCATTTATCATCCTGCAGAAAGTCTGCTTTGCTGTGGTACATTGACAGAAACAGAATAGATGTTGCCTTCCTGACAACATAAAGTATCTGTACAGCTTTGCATAACTACATATGTTAAATTAGGATGGGCGTCCTGATTTTGTGGGGTATTCCCAGCTACATGCATTAACTTGCAATTTCTGCCTTGCTTTCCAATGGATCTTAGAGATACTCACTTATCTGTACTAGCCTGGAAGAGAACCACATCACAGCATTGCTTCCACCTACCACTTGGCTGCTCTGCATGCTGTCTGGCTACTGGAAAATATATTCAGGAGGAGGAAAGAAAAATATTCTACTAACAGTCACTAAATGATGCAATTTTATTTTCCATAACTTAGAGAAGACAGGAAAACTGTACATAATGATACATTACCATGACAAAGGAAAAATAAACACATTTTCGAAGTTCAGATTAAGAAGTGTAACAGTGATGCTCTTATTCTACACAAACAGTTATTTAGGAGTCTTCTTATACGGTTTCTCTTTATGACAAAGGACAAAGCTGAAGTCAGCTTCATCTTTAGCATACCTGGTGACTGTAAAAGCTTTCCATCAATAGCTGCATATTTGTGCAGCTGATATTTCTTCTTAACCTGCTTGTTTTAGTATCAGATTAGAGTACAAGCAGAATTTCTGACTGCAATTATGAAGTTGCTCCACTTGAAATGATAGAAATTTTGTAAATATTATTTTAAATCTTATTTTAGTACATAAACCTTCTCAGGAGAAGTCACCTCTGTTACACACATACATTTGAAAGTGACAATTCAATCTCATCTATCTTCCCCTTCAACTCAACTTCAGTGAGTTTATAATATTTGCAGAAAAGAAAAGCAATGAAAAAAGATTACATTGGATAAAAGTGAACTTAGCACAGGAGCTGAAAGCAGAAGCAAGTCAGAATACCAGAAAATCTATAGGCACAGAGAATATATATTTAAAGCAATTTTTTAGAGAGCAGGAAGGAATTAGATTTACTTTTTTTTTTTTTTTCCCTTCATTTCAGAAAGCTAATTTAAATTAGTACTCAGATTAATTAGGGCAGCTAACTTTGCAGGTACAAAGGAGAGATGTTCTCAACTACAGAAAAAACTCTCCATAACAATGTTAGAACAAACAAACAAACAAAACAAAACAAAAAAAAAAAAGAATTAGTTGCTTCACTGTTTGTAGCTAATAATAATAATAAAAAATAATTTAAAAAAAAAAAAACAAAACATGATAGTATCCAGTTCTCTCTTAATGCTCTTAATGACAGGCAGTGTTACCTTGCTTTATTTTGCCCACTGGGGATCTGAGATGCTCAACTTTAGAAGCTGCAGTCCTTTGCAAAGACGTTTACTTCTGGAACAAGCAGACAACCCAGATAAAATGCTCATGGTGGGCCCCCTGCCATATGAGTGAGCCGTCCAGCATTTGGGCTAAATCAGGCCTCATTCTAACTATGTAAGAATGTTGCATTTCTTATAACTTTCATTTGGATGGTTTTATTTTAGCCTTATGACATTTAGCCTGAGCCAAGACAATATCAAGTCTCATTTTTTTGTTGCAGTTGAGAACCATCACTAATTGTTGTCATTTAGAAAACTGTCTTTTTAAATATCATTAACGTGAAACACTTCACTGTAAACAATGCATTGATGAATGAGTTAGGAATACTTGATAGAGAAGCTGCCATTCAATTTCTCACTATTCCTTGATGTTACTCATGCTGTTTTCTTTTAACTGTGTCTCTGCTGTTCCAGTTGCCCAGTGCATTAAGATCATCCAGAGGTGAAAGAATAGCTTAGGTCGTCAATATTCCAAGAATTCAAGTTCCTGTCACTTCAGGTACTTTCAGAGAAGGAAAAGCAAGCATTTCTAACTCTGTCCAGATGCTGCTACTGAGAAGAAAGAAAAAAGCCACGACTTCTAAATTTCAAGGTTATTCTGAATATTTGAGATGGTAGCTTGCTGAACTGCTGGGAGCTGCACCCGGTGTTAGCGGTGATGGTATTGCAACATTTTTAGTTAATGATTCGGGGCTAGATCTGCAGAGGGATTTGGCAGCTACAGCACTACAAAATGCACAGCTCTGATGCTGATCACTTGAGAGAAGCAGAATATCCAGCCTTCTGCTAAGCCCTTCCACTACCTCTGTAGTGCATGGGAAAGTTTACTTTCCCCTCTCTATACAATCCTCAGCAGAAAACAGACAAAAAGATGCATTTCTGACACTAAGATTTCCTAAGATGGCATCTCCACAGAACACAGATCTAACCCCTCTTTTGTAGTTCAATTTTTCTTGCTAGTTTCTTCAAAGATGAAGCAAGGGTCGATTTTATCTTTAGGATGCAATCGGAAGACTGTGCTGTAGCAGCCCTTCACACAAAGATAATGATTGCAGTCCTTACCCTGAACACAAGTGATTCATTATTCTCCGCTGAGTGCCCCAAACATTTGTCTAGAGAGCTAGGTCCTTCCCTAAGGACTGATAAATCTTTAATTATTTTATATGAAGTGACCTAGTTTCAATAGGGAACTAGCATCCTATAATATTTTGTAGTAGGATTGCTACTGATTTGAACAAGAAGAATTCTGCAAACACAGAGAAAGCTCTCTTCCTCTGATTATATTTCTGAGTAAAAATTCCAGTAATACATTCTTTAAGGCCCCCAGTTTACCAGTGTATTTTAGCACAGCACATCTACTGACTTAGTCCACTTTTGGGAAACAGGTTAGGTTAAACACAGATAAATAGTGACTGGTTTAGCCATGGAAAAACATGGAAAAACTTGGAAATATGTAAAACCTGAGCTACAGATACACAGGAAACTTGCTTTTAGAAACTCACTTACAGAATGGAAGATACCAAGCAGACATTTTGAGAATTGCACCTTTAGATTCAGGTAATTCAAACAGAGGAAGGGGATACAAGAGATGACTGCTAAGGCAAGTACTCCAAGAAAATACCATCTTGAGAAAAGTTTCTATCCAGTGATATTTGGGGTAATCCCCCAATGGGCATAGAAGGAAAGCTATCATTCTCTCCCTTCAGCATGCCTCAGCTAAGACCACAATTTTATGAACATTTCAAGCTGGTGTAAACCTTAAAAAAATATGTTATTACCTTGAGTCAGCACAGATGTTGTCATTATAAAAAAAAAAAAAAAGAGAGAACCAATCCCAGATAATAGCCAGTCATTTGCTGTTCTCAATATCTTTAACCTTTATCACTTTCTCTGAGCCAATTTCTCTCATAATCTGTAAAATGCTGGAGCCAACACAGAGAGGCTGGCAGAGGAAAAGGCAGCTGGGTGTGGAAGAAGAACTGGAACACCTCCTTCAATTGAGGTGTTGGCTTCACAAACATTTCTGAGGTTATGGCTTAACTGTGTCTCAAACCCACTTCCAGCTTTTTCATCCACTTCTGCCTACTGAACATCTAATGAGATTTTAGTGTCCTACAACCTACTTGATTTTTTTTTAACTTAAAAACACATAGTAGAATAGATGTGATCATTTTTTTCCAACTGTTAATATATTAAATAAGCATACTAATCTGATTATATGAAATTATACATAGCTGTAAAAAAGGAGGAGAAATTCAACAAGCTGTACTTTACAACTTGTTGCAAACAGACAAAAAACCTGTTAATCCCATTATTTTGTTGTTGGTTTTGTTTTGTTTTGTTTTTTTTTAATTTAGAGTTTCTGCCTAAAATATAATGGTATTTGCTATTCATCTTTTTTTTTTTTTTTTTTTTTTTTAAGAAAGAATCACAGACTCACAGAATATCCCAAGCTGGAAGGAACCCACAAGGATCATCAAGTACAACTCTTGGCTCTATGCAGGAAGAAATTAAGACCATTTAACCCATTCCCTGTTCCAAAACACTACTAACAATCTGCATGCGCCTCACTTTATATTTTCAGTAAATGGGTACATTTGTTAAATAATGGATTTTTAAACCATCTAAATTGGTACAGACATTTTTAACCATTTCCACTGTTATCAGACTTCAAGCCCTGTATTAGAAATATTGCAGAGATTTCTAGAAATGGCAGAGATTAAAGAAGAGGAATAATCTACTTTACTTGGGCACTGGAAAGTATTTTGTACAGTGTTGGATTTCCCAATATCTGCAAGACCTTTACAGAATAATGGAAGAGACAACCAAAGGGATATTTGAAAAAGATGCGATGTGGCATGATATGACATAAGAAAGACAGAAAATGTCAGACGTTGGGTCTAAGTAAGATAGGCCTGGGACAAGTTGTGTCTCAGAAATAGCCCTTTAAGAAATTAAACTCGGTTGATTTAATATCCTTCTGTAGAGATAAACTAAAGAAGATCCTAATCAGAACATTACTATGAGATGGTTTCTTTCTCTGTGAGCACTGAGCAAATGGGAAGCTGTCACTTGATAAGACAGGGCAGGAAGCGGAAGCTGGCAGTTGAATATATGAGACACTCAATGGAATTTATGAGCAAAGTTTTAGTACTCTGGAGGAAGAAGAAATTGTTTTAACGAATAAAACAAACCTGCCATATACCAGCGCATGTATTCAGATACTAAGTAAAGTTTCTTGTGAATCAGGCTTTTTGTAGGCCTCCCTCTTGCTAGGAACCATGAAGAAAAAGTGCCATCCCTCTGTGAAACAAGGGAATATTATAAAAATAAGGCAATAGTTGTTCCTAAAAAGTGAATATTTATCTTCTCACTGGGAAGTTTAATATGTTTTTAATCAAAGAAATTTTAATAAATAATATTGTGTAGATGACATATTATCTCCTTAAAATAGAACCATTCAAAGGTAAAGGACTATTACCGAAGTCTCTCCATTTCACTTATTCTGCCTTAACCAGTTTCATAAGCAAGCAACATTTATAGTAAGAAAGCTGAGATCTCAAATGCAAACTACCGGGTAGCACAAACCCCTCGGTCTTCACAACTAAGCTAGTATTTCGTAGTGAAAGGACAGCTTAGTAAACAAAAAGCAAAACCAAATTATACAACAGTACCTGGACTCCCGGTATTAACATGGGGAGCTCTGCTATAGCCCCAATCAAATTAGTGACCAAGTAACCGTGTCATACAGACTATTGCTGTGTTCATTGAAGTGGATCAAACTCACTGTCATCCTTATATGTACACAAAGGAAACTCTTTTGTCTCATTGGATATGACTCCTTCCTTATGTAAAAGGTGAAATCAGTCTTTCCTTTGTGCTCTACCTATCTTTAGGCCTCTTTTTTTCGCCTTTAACAAACAACAACAACAACAAAACACATTTATTATTACAGTATGGCCTGGTCTTTCCCTTTCCGCACTATAATTGCATTTTAATTTCCATCACTTATTCCTGTAGTGACATGACTCCAATAAAATGAAGTACCAGTCTGGGGAACCACTATAGCCAGGACTTACAGAGGCCCTCTCCAAAGCGCTACCCTAAAAGTGAAGAATCGCATGCTGCTGCGAACAACCACACTGGTTCAGGTAGGTCCAACTCCATCTCGCACCGTATCCAGCCTCCGACAGCAGCCAAAGGTGCCAGCTCAGAGACAATTTAGAACAGAGCATGCAGACATGACAGCACTTCACCTAACTTCTGGCTCAGGAGACTTCGTAAGCCTATGTGGAAATCCAAAGAAAAGTAATACAGAAAAGAAAAGGCATTACAGGATTTTTCCAAGTATTGTAGAAGAGGAAGGAATTCAGAAGGACAATGGGCAAAAACTCCACCACTGGTGCAAATCCATCACTCAGTACTTCAGCAAAATGTGTTGGGAGTTAGAGAATGGTGACAGGATGCCACACAGGTAGCATACATGATGTTTTTGTCATCCATACTTCTAGATAAATCAAAGGTCTATGTGTATGCTATAACGCTGCTGTTCTTTTCTTCCTCTCTGGCCTGATATAGTCACTGTGATCTGGGAACATTCATGAAGTACCTTGTTTGCTACAAAACACAGTGCAAAATGACCTGGGTTATACCTGAACATTTTGATTTCTCCTGCTTAGAAAGAAATATGTACTTGTCAAGATCATTAAAAAAAGTCTGGACACATAGACTATACATATATGATATGCATAGTGAGCAAGCCAAGACTTATAAGAACGTGGAAATTACTGCCCGTGAACAGCAAATCTGATGCCCTTACTAAGCACCTAGGGCATGCAAAAGCACTTCATTACAGTACATCTGCACATTCTTCTGCCTGGGAAATTCCAGGCAGAAATACAGCTGCCCTGTCACTGCTGGCTTTCTAAACCACTCTTACAGCTCCTCTCCACATTTTTTAACTTAAATATCACGTTTGTGACTTTGCATTCCCATTACTAAGGCATGCATCAAACTTCTGGCAAATGTTGCACTGCAAATTACTTAAAACATAAATCAGATAAAGAGACTTCTGATAGAAGTTATTTTTACAGTAACACCTGCAAAATATCTTGTTAGCAAGAAAGAAGCTGAAATCCTTACAGACTATTGAGGGCAATTTGAGTTCACTCACACACCCCTGAAATCAAAATGTGTGTGAATATACATGTTATTACAGTTCCTCAGGTACTTATTTCTAGAACATCTATCAAAGCATTAAACATACACCCAAATAGACTTAGGAGAGCATAGACAACTGTGTGAGTTGAAAATCAAACAATTTCAAAGCTAACCTGAACAAAGTAGAGGGATAATGGCAATAAGTACTGTTATTATTTGGAATTTCAGAAACGCTCAGATAACCTAGCTGAAAATTGGACTGCTCATCCCATATACATGCTAGTTTTTATCCCTAGGTGAAGAGAAGATATTAGAATACAATAAGAGTCTTGTCCAGGTGAAAAACAAACAAACGAAAAAAACCCTCTATCCTTACATCACCTAAGCTGGTACAGATAAAAATCTGAAGGATAGACAGACTGAAACTAGCAAAGCCCCATCTTGTTAAAGCATATGTTGCCTGTCTCCGATACTTTTAACACATGCTAGAACATACTGGATGCATTATCACATTTATTGCCTTGACAACAAAGCCAGAATTAATAGTACAGGGTAGACCTTGTTCCAAAGAACTTAAATTCAAGAGGAAGCAAAGGAAGAATTACGTGTATTTTCAGATACAAACTGAGAAGATACTTTTCTTTTTGAAACAAAGCAACAAAAAGGCAAGATTTTTTTTTAATTTACTAGTTAACTGAGGAAATATGTGATTTTTCACAAGGCCTTCCCAACTGCTGCTCTCTGCCAGGCAAAATAACCAAAACAAGAAATTTAAGGAAAGCTATTTGAACATTTTTGTACAAATACTTTTTAAAGAATAAAACCTTTCCATCTTGCAGGTTGCTCTTATGTTTTGCCTTACAGTTGAAGTTAAGAAGAAGCTTAAAGTCCATGGAAATAGAATCTGCTGCAATAACCAAGTTTTTATTTTTCCCCTACAAGTTTCAAAAGAAATAATTTCCCCAATTCTGATCTTAGATACCATGTTTAGGAAAGCTCTACTGAAAACACCTTAAATGTGCTTGGTCTCAAGTACTAAATTCTCATTGCTTTTTAATAAAAACAATATTCCAGTTATTATTTTTCTTCCATGATACCTCAGTTTCCTACAACCATAAAAATCCTGAAGTACCCTAAAAACATTTATCAGCCAAAAATTTGTCACACATGACATGGGGCAACAATGCAATACTGCCCAACTTACAGTGTTAATCTAACAATTTAATTAACCACAGCATTTTAGGGGGGAACATGGCTTGTGGAAAGGTAACAAATGTTGAATAAATACATAGATAAAAACACCAAGGGTGACTTCTCAGTTTAACAATGCTCATAAAACAGCTAATGACTTGCTAATTCAACAGCCAAGCTAATAATGAGATGTTAAATAAGATTTGTAATACATCAATTACTAACTGATTTTCTAGAAAGAAGCAATCTTACTTTTGGCTTTTAATTATTTCACTTAAATTTTGGGAACCTAGCTTTTTACATTTCTAATGCATGACCTAAGAACACTTTTATTTTTGTCTTTAGAAGATTCTAATAAAAACAATGAGGTGTTACTAATAGAAATACCCCAGTGAGAATCATTTTTGTTCTATATATACAAAACAGGATTTCCAGAGCTCCTAGGCTTTAAAGAAAAAAGTAAGACTTAAGGTCCATAACTAATTTCTGCTCCATTACTAAAGTGAATAGTGTGAAGTTAATTATCTTTATGTCCTCATTAACTTGTTAAACAGATCCTCTGTTTAGGATGAAACAACATAAAAACAGCAGCAAATTTACTGTGTACAATGAATTAAGAAAGGGACTGGGATTTGCAACTACCCACGTTTTTTTGTTTTGTTTAAACAAAATTTTACTAATATCACTTGAATTTGGTAGACATGGCATGAGTTTATCATATTTGGATAATCTTATCTGAGAAAAAAAAATGCAACCATGCATTATGACCAGACCATTACCCTCTTCACACCTTCAGGTAAGGCTTTCAATCACGACATGCCATGCTTCTCTCTAGACATGGATAGATGGCAC
This sequence comes from Anser cygnoides, assembly GCF_040182565.1. Classification (NCBI taxonomy): domain Eukaryota; kingdom Metazoa; phylum Chordata; class Aves; order Anseriformes; family Anatidae; genus Anser; species Anser cygnoides. Next base: position 12,749,476 of record NC_089876.1, on the reverse strand, counting down.
TGACTTCATACCTGAAACTGTAGATAACCTGGCATCTGGTGTGATCACAGACAAAAAGCAATGCTACACTGAAAAATGCAACTCAGTGAGTATAACAGACTGCAGTTGAAAAGTACTGTCAAAAGCAGTGCTGCTTACCCAACAGCTAATAGATACTGATGCCGTTAGAACGAAACCTTGCAGTGCCAACACCAGGCTTTGTAAGACCAGAAAGTTTAACCAAGGCACTGGGAAGGACCCTTTCAATTTATCTGCCTGCTGTGTAAAATCATTGATATATACAGGTCCATGCAAACATACACACTGCCAACTGTATAAAAATTATGTCATCTCTGACCACATGGGAGGCCCTATAGAAAAACTGATAAACGAACCTGTTCAAAATGTGCTGCGATCCCTGCATCTGTTCCCTCTGTGAGTATGTGTTTTTGTTCTGGTTTGCTTCAAACATTTGAATGGAAACCTGAAGGTAATGCATAATGTCACTAGAAAACAGTGCTTATAAATAATGATACAAGTAGTTAAGTATTTATAGAATAGTAGCATAATAGAAATACCATTCAGTATCTTACTAAGATACTGCTTCTACAAGACCATGATGGTTCATAATTTCATTGGAAAGTTCTCAAAAAATTGCCCAATGGGAAGCTATACATTCCTTTAATATATAAATATCCTATACATTCATTTATATTACTTTCTTTTTGATTGTGATATATTGCAAACTCATATTTCATAATTGGTAGATATTTATAGCTAGCAGTATCCGTACTTTTGCAGCAGCACCCTTTAAGATTGTATCCCTAAAACAGAAAAAGGAAGGCAATTTCTTTAGATAACTTCATTAAAGGGAAAATAGATTAATGAAATATATGCTGCCTATGTTTCAAGTTTATTCCAATCTGAGTAGTTAATTATATTTTTAATTTAAAAACAAAACCAAACCAAACACCAACACAACACTCTAAATAACAGCAGAAAGTTCACAATGAATTCCATGGAAGATTCGCTGGTGAATCTTATTTCTGTTTTTGTTGTTGTTTTGTTTTTAATGGTAGCACTGAAAAGGTGAATAAATCAGACGACTGCTGACAGTCAAGACTGAGTGACTATGGTAGCCACATATTAGATTAAACTACAGAACTATATTTAACCTGACAAGACAGGGTCCCATTTATGTAATCCTGCTTTAGAAGCTTCTAATGAGTTACTGCAGCCTAACCCAGATATGCCTGCCAGCTACTTCACTGTTGGTTTGGTTTTTACTTTTTTTTCTAGTCTACACAATAATGAGAGTACAATTTCATTGTAAAAATTGCTGCACAACACAAAGAAAACTCTTGTTTAATGTGTTGGTCATCAGTATAACCAGTAACCTAACAAATATACTACTGCCTAATTTAACTCAGAAAGTTTATTTTTGTTTGTATTAAATTTGCTATATACCCGTAGTCACCAAGCTAGTTAGAGACTCTTGCGGCAGGGGAATAAGTTGTCACTGGAATTAGGTAAGTAAAGAAATTGGTAAATTCCTTGGCAGCAGAGTGTTCACGGTGAGAACTGATGCCTGCATTTACAAGTTAATGGAACGCATGCAGAAATCAGTGAAAGTGAATTCTTATCACGGTGACCTCTTTAAGAAAATGTTCCACCAAGAAAATTCTTCCGTCTTAGAAATGTCTCCGTGTTTCGGTGAGGGTATCCGCTGAGGGCCACGCCGCCCCGCTGCAGTCCTGCGTTCAGCCACCTGCCGCGCAGACACATATGGCTCTTGGGGATCAGCGGGGGCTGAGCGGGGTGAGCGGCGGTCACTCAGTAACATCTGCCAGCTGATCGAAAGGGGCATGAATGACATTCTAAAAGGAGGTTGGTTCACTCCTTCTTGCTAAAAGACAGCTGTGGTGACAAAAGGTGTGCTTTTTGACCCAAGTTATCTACAGGAAACATCTTACAAAATAAGCTGTACGTACTGTCTGGAATCAAACACAGCATGGAATATAAAACAATGACATAAAAAATAAGGTAAGAATGGTAAAAGTTACAAACAGAAGAAAAAATAAGATTTCAGTGTTATGATTTGTCATTACATCACTTCAGTAGCTGTTGTTCTGAGATTCAGCTGCTAGTTTTAAGATCACCTCAATAAATGATCATAATGCAAGCATGATATATGCATAAAATTACTTTGGATTTTGTTTTCTTTACCCTGTGCCTACTGATATATACAGGAGAAGCACTAAAAATTCAGTTCAATGAGCTATAGTTTCAGGTCACCACATTTTCTGCTAGGGACCAGGATGCAATTCTCTGTTGCTATATCAGGTCAACAGATTTAAAGATTCAGGGAACAGTGGCTATACTGGGGATGAAGATACAGCATTCCAAAAGCTAAACAAGGTAAATAGACCATAAACATAGGATCTTGGCTTCAAAAGGTAATTATTTCCCTACAAAGCTAAAGTCATAGTCCAGTGGAAACTTCTTCCACTAATTTAGCTCTTCACAAAGAAAACAATGAGGTGCCTCAAAGAAAAACAGTTTACATTTATTTTACTCAAGTATTTAATTAAAAAACAAAACAAATGAAAAAAAAACCACCATGGTGACAAGAAAAAATAAAGTAATGGCCTCTATTTAGCAAAAGAATACAAGAATTAAAAGTTTATGAAAAAAAAAAAAAAAAGTAAGAGAACACCAAGATTGATGACTGGCAATCCAAGCCCTAAACTTGTTTAACTATTACATACAAACAAATCAGAGATTTTATTCTGTGATGGGAATGAGACAGAATGTGAATCCCATTATCTTTTCCATCATGTGGTGGATCTACCAATTAAGGCAGAATTTCTGCACCATGTGCATGCAATACAAACACATCTCATTACAGTCTGCCTGGTAGTCAAGCTATATGAAGACTTTTTTGTTGCTAAGATTTTTCTTGTCTTAAGCTACCACCCAAAACACAGAAAACTGCCCTTGCGGAAAGTCATACTCAGTCATTAGAATCAATTGCACAAGAAGGGCCAGGTTCTGAACCATCCTGCGAGAACCATTCACGTAGGGCTTTGCATGTATCATATATTGCACAGTGAGCTAAAACATAGAGGAGAAAAATCTAAATATCACTTTTGATAAGCATCTTCTTTGATATATTCAAAGAGTGAATTTCAGCCTACTTCCCAAGTGCAAAAAAGTGAATCTATGGGTCTGAGAATGAAAACACTTCAACCACTTCAATCTTTGGATAATAAATTTGTAACATACTGAAAATTTAGAAGGGTCATTACACTCATTCAAAAAGAAAAAAGAGTAGAGGGATAAGTGAGGCCTGATGATAACTAAAAAGCAAAATCAGAAATTAGAAAAACCAGTAGCTTGCTATTTACAAGAAAGAAAAAAAATGGTCACTTTTCTTATTGTAAGGGCAATTCAGAAAAGCACTGCACATTCTCTGTAAATGTGAAGTCATCCAACAGCACGTAGTCTTCAAATAGAAAGGTAATTTGGAATTCAAAAAGATAAATCCCATGTTTAGCAGCAACAAAACTTATGTAAAATTATTTTTTTGGCACAACACAGGTAGAATGATATTAACATTTATGATTAAACTTGCATAATAATGAAACATACTATGAATATTAATAAGGATAAATTACAAGAATACACATACACATTATCTGTTCAGACAAATATATATTCTGTCCTAAAGAGACAGACAATCTCAAATGAAAAGAAGCAATTATATAAAAAGGAATCACAGAATGAAATAGATATTGGAAAAAGGCTGAAATGCAAGTTACACTTAGGTTTAGGTGCTTCATGAAAAAAGGAGGAAAGAAACTTCAGTAACAGAGAACTCGTACTATGGAGGAGGAGTTACTAAAGCAACTGAGTTTAAAATATGCAGATTATTGTATGGAGATAGGACTTATCTAAATATAAATTCCACCTATCAAAAACAGAATCAGTTTTTGCAGTATCAGAAAAAAATGCTAAGCTAAGAGCTCCAAATTGCATTCAGATCGACATTATGAACATGGCATTTTCCTGCTGGCCCAGTATCTCATGTAGAAGGATGAGAAAAAAAAAAATGTCTCTTTGCCATGTGGTTATGCAGAAGGATAACTAAACAACCACCAGTTTCCAGAACTGTGCTTTCTGTATATCAGGAACAGGATGATAGTTTTGTCTCCTTGACATACTTCCACAGAGACTATTCCAAACACAGAAGGAACAGATCAAACTCCTCTGACAATAAAAGATGAAATAAATTTCTGTACAGAGACTATTATTCCCCATACACATACTCACGAACAGAAGCAGTCAAATTCTGGTCCAGCTTGCACATTGTCTCTTTGTTAGTTGAGATTTATGCATTAATTCTGTAACGCATTACATGGCTTCACTGCAGGTATACACATGTCAAAATCATACAAGCATAAAAGTCTGGCCACATCTTGCAGGTTAAGGCTCCCATACAACCAAATATTATTAGAAATGCTTTCAAAATTTTATTTTCCTCCAATAAAAAAAAAAATTAAGTGTTTACATTTCTTTGAATACAAATGCCACAGCACTTGCCAGTCTACTCCAGCATTACAAAGCCAAAGAAGTGCAAAATTTAATGAAATAGGTTAAGTAATGAATTTGAATTTGGTTGAAATTGTAAACTGCTAAGAAAAAAGAAAACATGGTTTTAATCTGGCAGTCCCGTTAAGACTAACATTTCTCACTGCGCTGCAAGCTTATTTAGTCTGTTTATTAGTATACTACTACTAACAGCCTTCAGAAAAGAAATCTCAGATCTGGAGTTGGCTTTGAACCTAAGCTTGCCATAGTTACAGGTTAAAGCTGTGCTTTAGCGTCTGCACAGGTACTACCCAACTCAACCAGAAGGCCAAGCAGAGCTGGGTGCTGACAGTCATCAGTGCCACTCTGGAGCTATATAATTCCATATTTCCTGCAACTCTTTCCCCATGTTCCTCTTGAGCTTCAAAAGCCCTTTGTTAGTTTATGTGGAATTACACATCATTTAAGTCTTCAGCCACATGGTTGGCACGATTTCTCCAACAACCTCCTCGTACAAGTCAAACAACCCTAGATACCACAATGCAGAATGATGCAAGCTGACCAGAGAATCACAGTATATGTTTGTTTAGTGTGATCTATATGCTTTGGTGCAGCTGGAATATGCCTTCAAAATCTCCAGAGCAATGAAAACTCCATAATGAACAGGATGAAGTCACTGTATAGGGATATCAAACTACAGAGTGTTTGGTCCTGTACAACTGGCCGTAATTTTTCAAACGGATTCAAAGAGGGTGGAAATGGCACCAGAAGAGAACTTGCTGGCAAGGAGAGAAGAGGAATAAACCAGAGCTCCTGCAGTCTGCAGCATGAGTGGGTGTATTGAGGGTTACTGCAGGGCCATATTCCAAAGGGAAGCAGTTTTGCCGTCAATGAGCCATTACATCCAAGTCCAGCATACTGAAAACATTTACCTGAAAAAGGGGGGAAAAAATAAATCAGGAACTACTTGACAGTTCTCCAAAGGCTTGTCCAGGAATTTCAACACATAGATTACAAACCATCCCTCTGCTCTTGACATTTTGTTTAATCAGCAGACAGTAAAATTTTATGTGCTACCCTGTACATAGATGGCAGATTCCAGCATATTATGGGTCTCTAAGCTGATAGCAGGTTAAATCCCATATGGAAAAGAGGCCTGCAGTTTGCTGTCAAGGCAAACACAATCAGGTAGCCTACTACCCTCCTCTTACTCCATTTAAGCTGAAATGTTTATCAGCACTTTAAAAGCGGCTTGTACAAAGGAATAAAATGAGATTTTATTTATTTATTTATTTATTTATTATAATTATAATGTATTATTTATTTATTATATATATTTATTATAATTATTATATTTATTATAATTATTATATATATTTATTATAATTATAATATATTATTTATTTATTTCCGGAGTGCTACAAATATGTGCTATTTGTGCAGCACATTACAGGAAGGACAGCAAGAGTCCTGATCACATTCCAGTGGTGTTGACGTGCAGCAGCCAGCAGCTTCAGCCAGCCAAATGCACATGGCATGCAGCATTTCCACCAAACATCTCGGGGCCAAGCTTTCAGAAGCCACAGCAAAAATGAACAAGAAAGTTCTTGCAGTCTGAAGGCAATCTGATATGTTATCTGAAGGAAGTTAAATCCTATTTGCCCAAAACAGATAAGGAAGATATCAGCACCCAACACACAACATCTGAGGATTTCCACACTGATGCTCATAAAGACAACTCTGTGGTTAACTGAGACCTACAAACATACCAGCATTATTCTTGAATGCTATTGTGCTGCATGCAACGCACAAGCTATAGGTATGCATGTTTCTGATGGAGATCAGTCTTAAAGCTGCTTTTGCAATTGATACAGTGGCCAGCAACACCGCCTGCAGAACTGATTGCAGCTTTGCACCAAAAACTGTCTTTCCAATACTGAACTGGAGGCTCACAGACCGGGAGTGAACTCACATGTCGATAGTTACTGGCTTCTCTATTGCCTTAGTCATCTCACTGGCATACTCCAGTACTGCAAGGGTGAGGAAAGCTACAAGAATCCTGTAACTACTGTAAGAATTCCTCTGCTTCAAATGCACAGCCATTTCTTGGCAGCCAAAATCTACTACGTGGTGTGATATAGTGAGTATACATACACTGCCTGCCCTTCACCCAAAGTGTCAACGTATCTGTCAAGACTCTACAGCAATTCTCAATACGGCAAAATCACACAGCCAGTAACTGTTCTGCCAGGTCAACATACAAAGGTTCTCTCTGTGATCTGTCAACACTTTGGAGATTCAGAAACTAAAGGAGAATTTCTTGTACATCTCTGGTGCCTTCTACACATACCACGCACCTTCTGGGAAACTTCATCCAGCCATACCAGTCTGCTGCCAAATGGAAGAGACTCAAGGAGAAGAGACTCAAGACTCAATAGAGCATGGGCAGGTGGAAGTAAAATACATTGATGGATTAAGAGATTGGCTCCAGAGATAAACAGAAGACATGAGCTTACCTACAAAACACTGATAAACACATTCTAGAGAGGTTCAAATTAGAAAGACTCAGCTCTCGAACTCACTGCAAGCTGATGACAGAACTAAACACAACCAGTGAAGTCCTAGTGACGGAGGCATGCATCACGTGAAGCTTCGTGACATGGATGTTCACAAGCAGGTTCAATGAGTGACAACTACAGCACAACTGCTTTGAATAAATTTATTCACATTCTAATTTACTAACTTACAGAATTAATTTTATATCAGGAAGAAGGTCTGTGCATGTCTTCAGTCACTAAAGTTTTGGATCATGACCCTGAGGTCACATTTGTCTATTAAAATCTTAAGAATATACACGAGCACCCGCTTACAGCCCTACTTTTCAGGGCAGCATTCGTCAGTCAGAAATACTTGTGGCATGAGCCACAATAAAAGCTCTAAAAATCCCGTTTCTAGACTTTATTGTAGATTGAAGAAAGATATATAGAGAGAGATGTATTCAAACCCCCAAAACTGTAGCAGCTCTTCCAATGTGCAAAGGATAAGGCTGTTGGTCATAATCCCAACCATAGAATCATAGAATGGTTTGGGTTGGAAGGGACCTTAAAAATGTCCTAGTTCCAACCCCCTGACATGGGGAGGGACACCTCCCACCAGACCAGGTTGCCCAAAGCCCCATCCAGCCTGGCCTTGAACACCTCCAGGGATGGGGCATCCACAGCTTCTCTGGGCAGCCTGTGCCAGTGCCTCACCACCCTCTGAGTAAAGAATTTCTTTTGAATAACTAATCTAAACCTATCCCGTTAATTTAAAACCATTACCCTTGCCCTATCAGTCCACTCCGACAAAAAGTCCCTCCCCAGCGTTCCTGTAGCCCCCTTCAGGTATTGGAAGGCCACTATAAAGCCTCCCTGGAGCTTTCTCTTCTCCAGGCTGAACAACCCCAACTCCCTCAGCCTGTCTCTGCAGGAGAGGTGCTCCAGCCCCTTGATCATCCCCGTGGCGTTCCTCTGGACTCATTCTAACAGGTCCATGTCCTTCTTGTGCTGGGGGCCCCAGAGCTGAACGCAGGGCTCCAGGTGGGGCCTCACAAGAGCAGAGCAGAGGGGGACAATCCCCTCCCTCCCCTGCTGGCCATGGTGCTTTTGATGCAGCCCAGGATGCAGTTGGCCTTCTGGGCTGTAAGTGCACATTGCTGCCTCATGTCGAGTGTAACTACTACAGTCAACCTCTCTGCCCAAAGAAGTTGTCATTTACATCCAGTTTAAATTCAAATGCATGCAATAAAGTTGATGGATGTATGGAAGATAGATCCATGTTACACGTGCTGTGGCTGAAATCACAATCAAGGCAGTCAGTACCAAGAGGGTACTTATTTTCTTGTTTAAAAAGCCACAACCATTACAACAGAGAACACATGAAAAGAAGAAAAAAAAAAAAAAAAGGTGTCACCTGTGGGGTGTCTCGGGCAATATAAATCGGGACAAAAAGAAGAGTAGTTTGTTTAACTCAAGAACTCTCAAAAATGTGTGTTTCCCATTTTACAGTTCCATTACTGAGGAGATCTTAGCCTTAAATTAACTATACCCTTCCAATATAAAAAAAAAAAAATAAAATTACAACAGAAGACAGAATGGCATGGCTTAAACTGTGCAGAACATCCATTCCTTCATCACGAAAAAGAGCACGGCAAAATAAGAACATGTAGCAGTTTGCCATCAACAAAGCTGCTTACATAGACACCCACTCTTTCCTATTTCCTTTTGTAGCATGTTCTTTTAACTCACTCATCTCCTTCTGCATCTTCCACTGACTATTCTTTGACTTACCAGCTTCTTCAGACTGTTTCTACAAGAAAACCGACCAAGGAAAGAGTTATTTTGTTACAATCAGTTCAGAATAAATCATCCGTTTTAATTTTCCCTCTCCCAAAATATTCAGATGCCAATAAAAATAATTTCCTTGAGAAAGCGAGGGGTTATTTCCAGGGTATCTGAAATCTGAAATAACTGGAGCAGGATAGTTATTCTGCAGATCTAATCTTCATGCTGTGATAGATTCATTCATTTGGTCGCACCTCCCAGGAAGGAGCTGGCAATTACTGCATTCCAGTTAAGGACCGTGGATTTCTTCCAGCACCCTGACTCCATATGCCAGTTACAGCTGCTTGTGGCAGCCAAACCAGTAATGCATTTTTGCATCCGATGCAGAAGAGCTAGATATACTAGTTATGAAGGAGCAAACTTGCAGTATATGTTTTTTTCCCTTTTCACAGACAAGAATTATTTTTCTTGATAATAATGATGTTTCTGGCTCTGTTTTACTGAAATACAATAGGGTTTTAGATTTACAGATGCAGATCTGTAAGAAATACATCTATAAGAAATGTACGGCATTTATCACCTACAGTGATATTGGGAGACCTCTCTCTTTTTTGAGATTCATTTGCTTTGTGTGACCAATCTGAAACTATCTTCTAAGTTAGAAATTGTAGGTAATTATAATCCTATGTTACTTTTGTGCTCCTCCAAGAATTAACCTCAATATATACATTGAGTAAACTAAGTACTATAATTAGAGCTTAAACAGTTTTTAAATCAAACACATCCCCAGTACATCCCCTCTTAAAGCCTAATCTGGCATTATTATGAAGTTCTTTTATAGCACTAGAATGTGGGAACCATCTATTTCATCCAGTTTGTCAGATAAACTGTCTCCAGACACATATTTATTTGTATGTTAATTCACGAAGTATTTTCTTAGTGCATGTGTACACACAGACAAACTCTCTGTGTTTACCACTGGTACTCTTAGAAAGCACTGTTTTGTTACCCAATAGCTAGACTGCTAGTAGTTAGTTAACTAGATAGAGTAAACCTAACTCAGCCATACCATGTAACCACAGCTGTGGTCACAGTTCCCCATTGTGGAGCACAAATAGCCAGCTAGTCTAGAAGCCATCTAGGAAAGGCTAAGGTGGGAATGTGGGAAAAAAATCACAAGAAAAAAAATAAAAATCTTAGAGGCTTTTTCACACAGTGGACAATTAAAAAAAAAAAATACAGAGCATATTTGTTATTAATATAAAGCCATATTAGTACAATTAGCATACATCTGAGTGCAGGAAAGCTTGGTATTTTACTGCAAGACACAGTAATAGCCCTGACTTTTTGGTTGTTAGAATGCAGAGTCTAAAGAGAAATGGTAACACATGATGGCAGTCCATTAAAAACAAGGAAAAAAAATGAACCTGAAAACATTAATGGGACATAATGAGGTATCAGGAAAAAAAAGAAATAGCCCTAAAATTTTCACTTTTCAAGGTTACTCTACACAGAAAGCAATAGGGAAACTGCTTTAATAATTATTATTAGGAAAAACAAACAAAACAAAACAAAACAAAACCACAACAACTCATCTTACCATCCCATTCAAATATACACATCTTAAGTTCTGGGGCAGGAGCATTATCTTTGAGACTTCAACTCCTCTTACATATGCAGCTTGAGCAACAAATTTGGCCAACAAATTCAAAAATTAGTCATAGGGCAGTAAGAGAGAGCAGAAGCATTTAACTCTCATTTCCATATGAGGCAAATATAATTAAAGTTTTTAGTAAGAGTTTGCCATTTTACTAAGTGACCCTGAATTGCTAGAACAGGCAATAAGTGTTGGGGGCACAGCAACCCATCCTCCTTCCCCATGCTACGTGGTAGTGGCCAAAGCCTTGTGCAAAAGCTAATAGGGTGATTATCTGCTAGGATTATGCAGAACAGAGAAGCTGAAGTCTGCCTTTGTGAGAATTAAGTCCATCATCCTATTGGTCAATGGAATTATTTTATTTTACCATAGTGCAGATAGATTTTCACTCTGATCTTTTTTTTAAATAAGTGAATATCAAAGGACATCAGTTTGAGAAGCTGGCATAGAATGCACTTACAGGTCATTCTCTTCGGTTTAAGAACTAAAAGTCCAGGAAAGGAAATGATGTATTCTTCTTTAAGAAGTAAGCTCCACTGAATTAACAAGAGGATAATTACAATATACTCTGTATCTAAGTAGTTTGCTAATGAATGACTAAGACGGGTTCTGTTCTGCAGGAAATGTCAAGATGTGACTCTAACTACATCAACAGAAGGTAGGAACATTGTGAAAGTGATGTTTTACACCTCTATAGGTAGAACGGCTGTATTCACGGGGTTTCATCCCCCATTTCTAAGCAGTTTAGAGAAGCAACACATCACAAAACACTGTCCCCATCCTGACAGGGACCACGGTGACTTTGTATCCTGATAGGGCAGAAAGAACTGAAGGAAGTACTTAAATCATCACAGAAGTGCCTGCAGACACTTAAACAGAGATGGCATCGCTGTCTCACAAAATACAACTCCCTGCCCAGAAATGTGCCCTGATTAGGTTCAGAGTAGCAGTGCATTGCCACAAGTATTTATAAAGTGGTGAACAAGCTTGTTCAGAGATTTAGTAGTCTACAAGAAGGCTTGCACCTTTGTCTGGCAGGTAAAATCCAAGTCAGTGAGAAGAAATGCAAAATATTTAACAGGATTTTCATAGCACAAGTGGAAGTATTATGGTACAGTAAATAGTTATCAGATTCTGGTTACTGGACTAGACAGTAAACAGAAAAACAAGATGAAATCTCAGCCCCATAACCAATGACAATTCAGAAAGTCTTATTAAAAAAAAAAGGTCTGTTTTGGATAGATAAGATGTTCCTCATTCTGATCATTAAAGAAGAGAAATAAGACAATTTTGGAAGAAGTCAAGGAAGATTGCTCTGCATACTTTTATTCTCACCATATAATAATTATTATTATTATACTTCAGTTTCAATTACACTAACGTGCCACTTGGCTCACTTTAATCCATGTGTTATCTATTTGGTTTAAGATAAACTTGAACACACTATACTTAAGAGGAAAAAATAAGCACCTGCATAGTGAAGTCAAAGCAAACAGATAAGCAGTCAATGCCCAGAATGAAGGCTGACAACCATGCTTACCTTAACTAAAGGTATGCCATTTACTGAAGTTATTGCCAGGGAGCCATGCATTTCTTCTGCAGCACATGCTTAACATCAGTGCTAAATCAAAAGTGAAACTGCAAAAAAACAGCAGTGGGGCACTAACGACACTTCCGTAATGAATGAAGAGGTAACAGCTATCACAAAAGTGACTAAAACTGTTCCATACGTATGTCTTGTCAAAGACAACAGAATTGGAGGACATCTTCCAGCTATCCTAGAGGATGAAAGTTAAGTCAAAATGAAACTAAGAAACATGAAAAACTTACTTTCTGATACAGTTCCAATCTTCCTTACTTTCTAGTGTGCTAGAGAACAGACAAAATACTGTTAGGGTGGACTGAAAATGAGAAGAAAACAGCACAAAACCTCGAAGACTAATGACAAGAGTTACAAGAGACATCTTGATCCTCCTACGGTTATGGCTATGTTCAGTAGGGATTTAGTGATATGGTTTAGTAAGGAACAAGAAAGCAACACATGAACAAATACACACTGAGCTGATAGCAGAAATAGCATCCCTCTTAATTTTATACTGATTACACAATGCCAGCTCACAGTCTAAATATATGTATTTTTTAAAAATCTACAAGAAACAAAGCAAGTAATATTTACATCAAAGGTCTTGTCATCATCAAAGTAATATGACGTTCATCAACCATCTTCCATTAATATCAATGCAAAGAAAAAAAAAAAGGCACAACAAACTAATGGAAACTGCTTTTCGAGGAAGACATAGCCAATATAAAAAAGCCTATTCACTATTTCTAAACATATCATTTTTGCTTATCTTTCAGACTTTCACCTCTAGAAACTTGAGTCAGTTAATTAGATTTTTCACCACATTAGCAAAGGAGTAAAATAACTGAGTATATATATGTTTTTATATAATGTATAATCAGGGGATAAAAAGATACATTCAAAATGGCCAGTCGCTCTGTATTTTGCTCTTTTATATTGACATATAATTTCCCATTGTGAACAGTTAACAAGATACTTTGTGACTCCAAATTTTCGTGCCTGAAAGACATCAAAACCAAAACAGGGAATGCAACCTTTCACACTGTTCCTCATTACATCAAGCACCTTTTCCACTCCTCATCTAATTTATGACAACAGCCGTAGGTGGGAGATTCCCAGATACATTTGGCTCTTCGTTTGCATTTATGCATTTGTTTGAAAGTACATATGGTAAAGAAAGAATGAATCAAATTCAAGAAAAACTGTGGAAAGATGCCAAGTCTTTGAGCCTGGAATTGGGTTGAGGGAAAATGGGGGAGAACTCATTTATCACAGCACACTGAATTAGTTTCTCTTAAGCTGCCATTCCTATGAGATGAATGGAGCTAAGAGATGGAATATTGCAAGTAAGGAATCAACCAAATTAAAGCTTTAAAGATCACAGTTCCATTTTGCACTGTTGACAATGAATCTGTACCATTTTTATTGCAATACTGAAGGTGATCTATTACTGAAGTTAGGGAGAGTAACACTTTATATTTTAAAAAAATCTTAGCAAAAGTTAAAAAGAAATTGGTTACAAAGTTCACATATATGAGGAAGCCTTCCCAAGGTGGGAAGAAAAATAAGCACTTTTTTAGACCTTGAATTGTCCAGAATATTTTATCATAACATCTGAATAACCTATAAAACAATGACTATGAAATTGGTTTTCCTGAATAATGCAGAATAACATTGCAATAAGTACCATAAATCAGTAACTGTTCTAAATATGCAACTTTTTATTTTTAAATTAAAAACAAAGACTTGGAATATGCTTCTGTGTATCAGTGCACAAAGCTGCAATTAAGGCTGCATATTGTCTTTTCGAAATGAAGCAGAATGGAGTTAATGAAAGTTGAGAGAAAAAAAAAGAATCAGGAGGATTACAGATGAGAACACAAGGAAGAATGTAATGGTTTTTGTTTCCTGGATGGCAGAGCAATTGTAGTCCAAAGTTAATATATGAATAGATAAATTGAGACTGATCGGTAGCCCAGCAGTAATCAGTGGTACGCGTCCATATATCCTCTTGGAAGGTGGCAGCATGCAGCCTTGCTTCTTGACAGAGGCAATCCAACCACACCGACTGCATTGTGTGCTGTTCCTCACACATATTTACATCAGCTGGCCTTACACTGTCCAGAAATGTGGCCCATTTATTACGTCAACATACTTGCTAATTCTATATCCCCTATTTTTCTATCATATTCTAATCAAAATATTCAACAGAAAGAAAAAAAAATAAAACTATACATGAAAATAACTATTAACATTTAAATGCTGAGAAATAATATTTAAAAGCAGAAACCGACAGCACAGCTGGGGTAAACTGCAAGAAATATGGTGCTGGAGGGAAACTGGAATGCACATTAGCAGAGACACAAAAATACCAATGAAAACAAATAGGGACTTGAATGAGATGGACTTCTAAGAGAAAAAGCATAATGATAAATATTGGGTCTATCACTGTGTAGTAGAGATTAACTTTTTAACAAAGCACATCTCTTCCAATTCAAGCCTCATTTTTAGCTCTGGTTCAAACCATGGCCTCTTAAGGATATTTCCAACTCTTACGTTCCCATAACAACTGTCTAAGACACTCAAGGAACATACATTTAAGTGAAGAATGAACATCATTCAGAGCATTTCAAAGAAGAAGGGGAAAAAAATGCTTTATGTGCATGCAGGAGAACTTAAAGATGATCTCTACAAACCTCTACACCAATGAACTCCCACAGTACTAGTACCTCAGCGTCTCAGGCTGAAGCCCCAGGGGGTGGCCTCCCTCTCAAACCTGTGGGGCACCGCTCCAAACACCTGCTCCCTCCATCCATAAGCAGAACCACCTCTTCTAGCAGATCCTACATTCTTGGCCCTCCTGTTTAAAACTCCAGCGTATGAATTGACTTCACATTAACATCCTCAACACCTCCACCAATCCAAAACAAGCACCCAAACCCCAGAAAGACGCCGCTCTCCCTCAGGTGCAAGAAACAAAGTCATCCCAATGGAATGAGAAATATAAACAACAGGGAACAGAAATTGAAAGCAAATTTATAAACCCTAGAGAATACCACAGCTCCTCTATTACAGTAACTGATTTTAGCGTTATTAATAGTAAGCATGCATATTTTCAATGCAGAACAAAAGCACCATCTCAAACAAAAATTAAGCAGAATTTAAAACTCTTTATAAAACCTTCCTGCCTAAATGCACCATGAATTAGTGTCTCTTACAATCAGAAAACATTTATTTTAAGCAGGCTTTAGAAAACCTACACAAAGCGTATTCACCCCTAGCTATATAAAACCTGAAACAGGAACAGGCATCTCACAGAGATAAAACACGTAAGACCCTAATAAGCATTACAGAATCCCATTCCTGCATAAATGCATACGCGCATCACGCTTACTGTCAGTGAAACCAACCGAGGAAGAAAAGACATTACTGTGTATACATGATAGGTCCTAAGTATATGGCAGGGATCTTAGGGAGCAAAAGGAATCTGGAAATGAAATGGGACTCATTTTCTTCCTCCTTATGAAATTTGCTAGGATTTCCTTCTAATAATTCCATGAACTCAGAATATATATATATATATATATATAATATCAAATGTGTTTAAATTAACATCATTCCTTAGAATTTGTTGTTTATTTATAGGCAGCACGGTACATTTAAGGCATTAGTCAGGCTAGTAATATATGACTTCTAATCTGTAAAAACCTAACAAAAATTGTTCCTAATTGCTTGTGAAAGCTGTGCCTGCTCCATCCCCTCTTTAAATAGAGATCCGGCAGATCTGCAGTGACCCACGGGCCTACCGGCTGCCTTAAGGGCTGAGATGAGGAACTTTCCCCCAAACCTCAGCTATTCCCCATGACAAACCAATCCTAAGGGGCAGCTGACAAACCCAAATCACCCCGTATCTCGATATTCCTCTCATCCAGCCCCCCCAAGCGATCCGTTCTGTGGTGTTGCCATAGAAAATGGCAAGGAAGCCTCCAATTAGAGAAGAGGTCACACTTAAGCAGGGATATTATGTAAATAACAGCCTGCCAGCACCCGTCACGGAAAAAAATCAAATCAAATAAAGGCCTCATCTTGCGAGTCTTCCGAGGGCAGGCCTGGGATTTGCTCCTGGGATCCCCAGGGAGCAGGGCTGGGCTGACAGGAGCCGGGCTGGGCCCCAGGTAGGGCGGGCAGGAGGGCGGCGGGGCGCCGGGCATGGCTGTGCGCCCCTCCCGACCCGGGGGGGCACGGAGGTGGGTAGGGACACGGGGACGACCCCTCGGGGGGGGGGGTCCGGGGCGGCTCTGGGGCTCTCCCTTCCCGCAGCAGCCGCGCCCCAGCTCGCCGCCCCGGGACAGGCGGCGCCCAGCCCCGCCGAGGACCGGCCGCCCTGCCCGGTTGAGCGGCACCGAGGGGCGAGCGGAGACCGGGCACGGCCTCGCCCAGCCGCGGGCCGACACTTTTATCCCCTCGCACGGTCAAAGTCCCCGAGCACGGCAGCATCCTGCCTGCCTCCCCCGCTCATCCCTCCCGCCGCCGCTACTCACCCACGCCGCAGCCGGCAACGGCGGCAGCGCCCCGCCGGCTCCCCGAGCCCCCTTGTCCCCTCTTCGCCCCCTCAGGGACCCTCCTGGACCCGCAGCGCTGCGGGCGGAGCCGCCGGAGCGAGCGGCGGCTGCACCTCGGATGCCGGCTCCGGTCCCCACCCCGGGCTCCCTCCCCGGCTGTCACCGGCGGCCCGCCCTCGGGAGGCGGCGGCCCCGAGCCGAGCTCGCCAGTGGCGCCGGGCCCTGCCGCTCCCCGCAGCCCCGCCTCGGGCGGGCGGGGAGCCCCGCCGCCGCCACACCGGGGAGCGGTGTTGGTCGTGGTGGTGGTCGTGGTGGTGGTGGCGGTGAGGGGTGGCGGTGGTGGCGGCTGAGGGGCGCGGTGATGGCGCTGAGGGGAGCGGGGCGGCGGCTGGGGGGTGCGGTGGTGGCGCTGAGGGGAGCGGGGCGGCTCTCGGTGGATAAGGAGGGGACAGCGGACACGAGGCGGCCGCTCCGCGGGTCCTGGTGGTTTTTAGTCCCAGCTCTTTGGGCAGCGTTTGCCGGGTCCCCCCAGCAACCTACCCCCACTGCCCGAAGCGCGATGTGCCCCCTGAAACATGCCCAGCCTGAGGGGAGCGGTGCGGCCGAAGCTGTGCCAGTCCGGCTGGGCCCCCTTTTGGGACCCTTCTTCTTGGCTCGCCACCCGAGTACAGGTGGGCCCCAACCCTCCAAGAGTACAGTGCTGAAAAGGATTTATCGAATTAATTTTTTTATGTTAGGCGCTATCGTTGCACAGAAGAATTAGAGCTGTCAGATTAACTCAACCGCTAGCGCGTGCTATCCACGCCAGACGGCTGTAAATCCTAATGCCGTTTAAAACCTCATTATTTTGTTAGAATGGAAGAGAATATGTGCTTGAGGCTCGCAGGCCCAGGCTTCGTTTCCAACCAGGCTGCCTCTTCGGCGCTGTCGTACCTTGGCTTCGAACACACCCGAGCTGAAGTGCTGCTTGTGAGTACGTGTGTGATGGGCCAGGTTCGGTGGCTGGCCAAGTCCACGCAGCAGAAATGTGCTTCGGTTAGTAAAATACCAAGATCTCAGCAGGTGGGGACTGTCCCGACAATTAGTTCAATGTTACATTGATGGCTAATGTAGCGTTTGTATACAGACCCAGCCTCAAGGAGAAAATAAGCTGTGTTACCAGTGTATTGGGTTTTTTTTCTTCACTTTGTTGCAGCTGGGGTTCAAGATCCATACTTAGTTTCACAACACGAGATGGGTATGGGAAAATAGCTAGATGGATTTGAAAGAGGAACCACAAACACAAGGAAATTGCATCCATCTTGAAACATACTCAGAGAGGTAGGCTGAGGCAATTCATCGGAAGGAGAGCTCTGGGGTGACTAGGCTACAACATGGCAATAGAAATTTGATGATGGGATACTTCAGTCCAGCAGGCAAAAGCATAATGCTATTGATGGCCAAACTGAATGGCCAAAATCTAAATCTGAAACAGAATGTACATTTTTAATGAGAAAGGCAATTAACAGTCAGGACTACATATTAAAGCCAAAAAGGAACATTCATTGCAGGGCAGTATTAAGCAACATTTAAACAAATCTCTTTCCAAAGGGAGGTATTTCTAACAGGAGCTGGAGGAATTCTTGTAGTCAGAATAACCCTGGAAATTTCTCTTCTATATTGAAAACGCTGCTTTTAATTTTAAAATTAATGACTTGAATATCCTGGCTGGCATTAATTACTTCATATAGTTTATTTGTTCCATTTTCCAAGACACTATCAAGTATAAATGTTTGATATATACACTCTAAAAAAGTCAATACATTTATTAGTTGCTGCGTTCCAAGTCTGGATTAATGAAACAATAATAAGCAGCCCCTTATGCTTTAGCTACACTGTAACTCTTTTTTTATAGAAATAGGATTTCTGGCCCTTAGTTCTGGCCCTGATCAGGAAATTGAAGCTCGTCAATAATATATGTGTAGCCTTTTATCTGTGTTGTGTCTTGTGCAGGGATGCAGGATTGTCTTCTGAAAAAAAGGAAGGATGTTCTGTATAGGATTTGCTTATAATGGGCTGATGCATAGGGTTGTACCATGCAAGCTAATTTTCTTATGTGTGAAATCATTTTTGCTTGACAGTACTTACAAATAAAAGAGGTGAAATTTATGACCTAGCTTACACTTTGTTTCTCAATATTTGTCACTAATAGAAGTGTTTGAGCTTTTTAAATGTACATAAATTGGGCTTCATTTGAAAGTAAGGGTATGTGATCATCTTGCCTGCACAAGTCAAAAAGATTAGCTTCTTGTCACACATAGATATAATGTTCTGTCCCTTTCAGTTGGAAAGCACTTTCACTTTACAAACTCTAGAGAATTCTTTTAAGAGCATGTGGTTTGGTATATCCACTAATGTCTAGAAATCAGTATTGGATTCATGCTGAGGGACCCATTGCACTGTTTGTGCGGCACAGATGTACTGCAGAGATTCCGCCCCTAAAGCACTAATGTTCCTAGTAAGCATGCAGTATCCAAGATGACTGGCATATAAAGTAAAGATTTAAAATCTGACCTTTTTTTTTGTTTGTTTGTTTGTTTGTTTTTGTTTTCTGGTGTTGTATCAGTGGAGCTATGTTAGCCTCAGTTGGGAGCTTGACTTACTTCAAGAAAAAAACTGGGTCCTACAAGACGTGCCCAAATCCACCCAGGAATTCTATGGGTTGGCCAGAAATTAATCCAGATATATCCTGGTAACTGTAGTGCCCCTGACAGCGTGGGAGGCTTCTGAAAAATACACATGGAGTACACAGTTGTGAACTGCAGAAGTCTAAAAGGAAAACAGACATTTTGCCCAGTCAGTGTCTGACATATCATTACTGTTTGTTTGTGTATTGTGTTACCAGCTTTCTAAGTCTGCCCTTAGTCATTAGTAAAGCAGATTGAAATACCAAATACAAAAAGTGCTATGTGAGAAAAGTACAAGAAAATACTAGGTTCTGTGTAGAATCCCTCAAAATGAATGCAAATTCCTCATTTAGGTTAGTGGGAATAGAATGGGGGCTTAAAAGTAACACTTTAAAAATTCATTAAAAAACTCTTGCTGACTTTATAGCTATGGAGTTTAGAATTAGAGGCATTTTGACTTCCTTGTACTTACACCAAAGTAACTATATTAAGTAGAAAGCACAATGAAATTTCAAGGACAGGCCATAATTGAAAAGTTAATCCATTTTTAATATTGATACACTCATCTTAAAGAGCTTTAAGCTTGTGGCTTAGCAGAAGGATATCAGAATCCATGCTCTAAATTTGCCCTACCTTTTCAATAGTAAGAAGAATGCCTTGCAAACAGTGGTGGCCCTCCTACTCAGTCAAAACTGAAAGTATGAGAAGTTTTTAAAACTTTGGCTCTGAATAATAGTAATGCTTTGAGTTCTTACATTCTCTCATAAAAAGCATTCCAGACCACTTCCGATACTGATTTACATACAGGGGAACAAATTATCTGCTGCTGTAAATGTAGAATGATTGCATTGATTTATTAGATTCTTTTACTGTTCTAGAAATCAGAAATACACATTGAAGGACAGAATTTTGTTTTATGCAGTATGTTTTTTGTCCATTGAAATGCAGCCATCTGCAGGCAAATATTTAATAGTGCATAGCACCACTTCAGCAATTATGTATAATATATGGCCATATTTAAAACTTCTCACTGCTCAGCTCTGATTATTATTAATGTTACTATTGTTTATGAGAGGAAAGGAAAAATAAATTACTCTTAGGGGGATCCTTAAGCAGACTGACTGTCATTATGCACCCTAAAGGATTTTTGTGTGATGTGTTGTATGGGAATGATTTTTCTATGAAAGATGGATTTAAGACATCCTTTTCAGAGAGCCTGGGAGATTCAGAGTAGCTGAAACAGAATAATTTTTATTCCTGTAAGTTATTACAAGCACTGCAAAACTTGCCTTAGATTTTCATTTAAAATAATAATGGTTTCCTATTCATCAAAAAAAAAAAAGTAAAATACTGCTGAACCAAAAGGGAGACTGATGCTGGTGTCTGCAGATCATATCGCCGAATCTTAGTGGGGTGGAGACACCGTTCAGTCTGGCCAAAGGCAAAAACTGCCTGCAGCTGCCTACAGCCTCCTGTGAGTGGAACAAATTATTTCCACAACACATATTTTGTCAGAATCAAATCTTTTACAAATGGTAGAAACCCTGATATGACAAGGTGCAGTGTTTCTTCTTAGCGATGTTCTTCACTCTCTCTCACCCTATTAATTGGTTCTGTCATAGGTGGATATTGGTAGCAAACTCCAGAAATAGCATGTGCTTCTGTTAGGGAATATTTCCATGCACTCTTATCAATAGCAGGCAAAGGAATCAGACTGCAATTAAGAGCTGAAATATGTTATTTTCCAAATTTAATTTTGACAATCATAATTTAACATTTCTACGTTGCACTGAGTAGATTGTACACTATTCCTTTCTTTTGTGTGTGGACATATGTCTGACTGGATATGCATGCACTTTTAATATTTTTTTGCACCTGTTTTTGAGAAGCTTCTTTTTCTATAATAGGGGGAGAAGAGTCTTCTGGGAATATACACCCTAAAATTAAGATTTATTATAGGCTTCATGTACAGCTGACTTGGTTAAAGGCTGCCTTGCTGTGTAGTCACATATCAAATTGATAATGACAATATAAATAGATGAAGTTAATGACTGTACTGTGGAATAGGGGAATAAAGCATTTGGCCCATGTTGAATCAAAGGGGAAAACTGAAGATTTACAATACATTAAGCCACATTTGGTAAAAGATAGGGGTACTGAAATAAGCACGAGAGGTTTGGGTGGCAATTGATTTCTAGTGCTACCTGTATAGCTCTCTTCAACACATATGTTGAGATGATTAGCTCTAATAAAGAGAGACTGGGGATTAGAGTAACAGCCACAATACTTAGGAAGAATTCTCTGTGGACGTGTCTGTGAGTCACTCATGCTTGCTGTAGTACATAGTGCACTGCGAGCTGTTGAGAGCTTTTCTGGAAAAAGGCTGCTAAGCATGGACATTAAAAACATTACATTTTGGTGGCTTTTTTCTCTTCATGATTCACATTCTTTCTTTTGAAGGATGAGTAGCTTAATGGTCACCTCAACTTTCTAAAGACGTATATATTGATAATACTGTGTACGTTTGGCAACCCTGAGTTGCAACATTCCTTTAACACAAACTTTAGGTACAAAGGAAAAAAGTGAAGAAAGTCTGTCTTATTAATAATATAATTCATATTAGAATTTCATCATATTGAAGATTTTAGTGCTTTTAAAGCAGTTTATGTGGTTAGAAAAGTAGATGTACTTTTCTTGTATCTGTGTATTCAGAATTGTAGGCTGTCAGGACATAATACAAGGTTATGTGTCGTTTCAAAGGACAGCAGCCACTTGGAAATCTTTGTTAAGAAATACCACAGCTTCTGTTACTCTTTCTTATAGAATAGAAAAATGTTGCTGTCATAAAGTTCATTTTCATGAGGAAAGAAACGGTGTTAGAGAAATGAATAGATCAGCTGACAAATTCATTCCTTTTTCTCTATTAAAAGAGGAGACGATCCATAAATTTGTTTATCTTTGCAAGCTAGGATGCAATTGAGGATAGGAAATCTGCAAGGTCTGCTGTTTCTCACTTGAAAGAAGCTCTCTATAAAGACAGAGTAGGACTTTGAATCTTGAATGTGGTCTTTTCTTTAGAGGTAGAAATTGGATAGGATCAGCTGCTATCCAAAGGAGAAGATACTGGAATCAGTGAGTTATATGCTGTGGAAGATGAACTAGACACTTCATTACTCATCCCAGTGATGCACTAGCATGATATTTGTCAATGAAGACACTGCAATTGGTTTTGTATTATCATCATATTCTAGAAGCTCAGAGACAAAATAACTGAAGTTTTTCCTAACAGTCTGTAAATTGCTTAGTACTGCAGAATTCGTATGCTCACGTACTTAATAAAAGCATACTTAATCTCTGTTAAGTGACAGGGTAATGTGCAACAGAGGAAAATAAAACAAAAATACTTACCAATTTTAAAAATTAATTGTATCAGTGTCAGATATAATTAAACTTACCATAAGAACAAATATTTTTAATTAATTGCCCTTATAATTCAGCTTTCCTTTTACCACTTTAAAGACAATTTCACCATTTAATAAAACAGAATACAATAAGAAGACATTTTTGACAGGGTTAATGACATTAGCTCTGTCCTTACTACATTTGTCCTTTGGAAAGGCTAGAAAATCAATTAATCTCTTAAAGTACAGTGCCCAGAGTTCAGTCACAACTTGAGTAATTAAGATTGCATAAACATAAACTTCCATCCAAATAACACAGGATGTTTTTCAATTTTCTTATGTCCTCAGGCATGTTTTAGTGAGCTTTATCTATAACACTTTATAGCACTTTTTTTCACTCCTCTTTTCTTTAGATGGCTTCGGAACAAATGTCTTCCAGAACTCAGATATTTGACAACTATCCCAGTGCTTCATTGTTGTGTGTACTTCAACATGTTCCATTAGCAGCACAGCCATAATCGAGAAAACTAAGACTGATCAAAAGGTATGTATTTGGTATGACAAAATACGAACAGATACATTGTATGCAACTGAATAATGCATGCTGGCATAGATTGTGACTGTCATTTTATAGTGGAGGGGAGAATCACATTGCAAATAAAGAATAGGACACAATGTGGATGCATGTCAAACAAAATCTAATTTAACTGTGTAATTGCAGTCCTAGTTAAAGAGCAACAGTATGAAAATGTTGCGGTGAGGATTTCCCATAAGATGATATTATACACTTAACAGTTTGAAAAAGGTCCAGTCAACTGTTGTCTAGCCATGGTAATACAGCAGGAACCTGATAATAGAAAGGGTATAGAAATTAGGTTATAAGAAGATACAAAGAACATGTAATTGAGGAAAGGGTGGTCAATGACAGGTGACTGAACTGCTGAGACCTCTCAGCTACCACTCTTTGTAAGCTGGTTAATTCACAGCCTGATGGGATAATGGCTATGCAGCTTCCTGAAAGGCAGCTTGGTTAATCTCTGTATGGGCAGCTGAGGGCTGGCACTAACCACGTTACTTCCTCACATGGGCTTTCCCTCTGTGGCTCTTCTTCGGTTGTGTTTCATGATTTACAGCAAAAAGAGAGGGCTGCTGAGATGACAAATCTATGCTGCAGGTATTGTATACAAATTTATTTGCTTTCTGTACAGTCTTGCCAATTTCCCAAAGGCCATCTAAGGAGACTGCAGGGAAGAAAACAAACAAACAAAAAACAGACCACTGTTTGTCAATAACCCAGACTTTAGTGTACAAAATTGTTTTAATCTGATAATGCCAGGTAAATCTGGCAAAGGACTCAGAAGGTGCTCAAAATTTCCTTAGCTTTTTTTTTTTTTTTTTGAGACATCTGTGCAACTGCATTTGGAATTCAGACTGCCTATTTCCTACAGAAGCCCTTCCTGCTCAAATGGAATGAATCAAGCACAATGTATATAAAATGCTTTGTGGTGTAGATGTGAGACAGCGTAATAAAGTATTACCCTGCTTCAGAAAGGAAACGGTAGCTAACCTACAGGGAAAATAAAATTAAACCTCCAAAGGAATTGTCAGCTCCTTGCATCCCTATCAGAGGGTATGATGTAACTTGCCCTCTTGGAGTATGCTATAATATGAGTCATTCAAGTGGTTTGGGCCTTTAGTTGAAAAAATCTTGGCATATTCTAAAGACTTTGAGAATGGCCCAGAGGAAGAGAATTAAAAATTTAAAGCCTAGAAAATTTTGTGAACTTCTAATTGCATTTTAATGAAATCATCTTTTTAGTCTTGACAGCTAACTTTAAAAAATAAATAAAAAATCCATGCACCATTCTCTGCCCCTTTTTAATCCACCAAAGAAGTTCAGGGTGGGATTAAGATAACTAAAGGGAATCTAAGTTAAGAATTAAATCCATTCTTTCTTTTTTCTTGTGTCCTGAGAGTTTTTTTAAGATTTGTTTCCATGCTGCTACTGGAAACTTTATCTTAAAACCAGAAAATGTCACCCTGAACATACGTAAACAGCAGATTTCTTACTCTTTGAAGTAGTAAGGAAATACTCTATTAATGCAATAATTCATATATGTATGTCAACAAAATAATAATAAAAAAAAAAAGACAAATGGATTACAGGTTATTAAATAGCTAACTGTGAATATATTGTCAACCTTTGTGTTAGCTGCGCTGCATTTTGAGTAAGCAAAGCATTATGTTCATCAGATACCCATCTTTGGCTTTTACTAAGAAACAAGATGCTATCTGATCGGTGTTCTCAGCTGTGTCAAGCAAAAAACAAACAAATAAACAAACAAAAAACAACAGTAGGATTAAAAGAGACAGCAAGTAATAAGGGAGTATTCTAACTATACCTTTTTTAAGTGGTATTTAAATGGTATATTGCAAGAGAGAAATGGAATTAAATGCATGCCAAAATACTGACACTTATCAAACCTTCTTTAAAAGAAGTGCAATTCAAAAAAATAATACTTTTTGTGGTAAAATGAGAAACAATTTACATTTGAAGAATAAAGGAATGTTGATAAAAATCTCAGAGCTGGATCTGAGAACTATCTTTTTCTCCAAGGCATTCTTCGTATGGCTGGGATGTCCCTTATAAAGGTTTTTATCACCTTCTTGTAAAAACAACAACAACAAACTCTGATGATGGTTTCACAGATGGTCTGTATCAGTGTTCTTGTAAAGTTTTAATTAACATCTAATCTAAACCTCCTTTGCTGCAAGTTCTTTCTAACAGTTCTATCTACTTTGAGTTCTAAAAGCATTCTCTTTGCAGAAGATTTTGCATATTTTGAAATATCTTCTTTTATAGAGCTGGAAGACTGTTTTTCTACCTTTTCTCTGAATTCCTCCTAGGTTTTTGACCACTCACTGTTCGTCTCTAGACTTTGTCCATGTGATTCATATCTTTATCATAGTATGGACTTGGCTTTTGAAGCGTGGCAGCTGTGGCCTTACAGTCCTGAGTACTGGTGGGATTACCTTGTTTGCCTTACATGCCAAGATGGCCTTTATCTGAAATAGAATGACATTCTTGATTTATCAGTTTTTAATCTAGTGTAATCCCCAATATACCGCTACCTTGCTGGTTATTCTTCATCCTGTGTTTCTTACTCGATCCATCCTGTTATTGACCTATCCTAGATCACTGATTAGCTGGGGAAAATGTAATATTCTCTACTTGTTCCTATTACTTTTCATCTGGGAGGCGAGGATGTTTTGTTTGTTTGTTTGTTTGTTTTTGTTTTGCAGTCTATTAAAATCATTTTAATGGTAACATCAGTGAAGAACCATAGCAGATTTTCTTGTGAGAAGTCATTTTGTTTAATCTTTCCTGGATGAATTTCAACAAAAGAGAATTGGATCCTGCATTAGGATAGGAGTAGTAGAGGATTGGTTTTGAATCTCTTCCAGTCCTGTGTTTTTGTAATCATATAGTGGTATTTTTTTTAATAGTTCCCTTTGCAGTTAACAAACTCAGCAGGAGACTGAGGACAGTCCTCAGTAACGAACTGTGTGAACTGTTATAGTTTGTTTTAAGCCATGTTGATAAATTCTAATTCCATTGAGGAAGATACATTATCTCTTTCAATGAAAAATGCACCTGAATTTTGGATTTAATACCAGAATATAACAGTATCTTCTGATTATTGTATTGGGAAAACAAACAAACAAACAGGGAACTGCAGATTCTGTTTTGTTGAAAATGTGCTAGCATTCCTTTTCTTTTATGAAAGTCAGAATGCTACTATTCATTTGTTCAACAGGAGGAGTATTTCTAGGAAATAAATCTCAGAATAAAGCATATATACCCGTGACTGATGCAAGTGCATTAAAACTGAATGTTAGCAGTGGAGAGGAATAGATGGCACATGTTAAAAGCCTGATAGCTGATATTACCTTGATGGGTTTTTGTAAGTATTTGCTTAAATATGCATGGACCTAAGATAAAGGATATTAAGAATAAAAAGTGCTCCAATATTAGGAGAGAGCACAATTATACTTGCCTTTGCAACCTGCTTCTGTCCTCTTATGTATATTTGCTGTGGATTTTGCCTTTATTTGCATCCTAATTTATTTTTATCTGTACTTTTAATCTTATTCAGCTTTTTGTGAAAGAATCACTGTTCTGTATAGCTGTTTGGTTTTTGTTGGGGGGAAGGGAGGAGGAAGGTACAAAAAAGTCACTTCTATAATGAATTTAAAGTTTGTGTTCTTACTATAAATGACTTAAATGGGAACAGAAGTAGCAGTAATTGCGTGACCAAAAATATTAGGTTAGTTTTTAGATGGGTTCTTGTTGGTGTTTAATGTCTTGGAAATTTTGTAATGTTTCATAATACCTGGAGTGTTTGTGTGTCCACAAACTTGGATGGCCTTTCCTCCAGCTATAATTCTTTGTCTAACAAACAGTATTACCTCTCTCTAAATCTTTGCCTTATTTAATGATTGGTAAGATACTTCATAAAGGCAATTAACTAGTTCTTGCAGATAGAGAAGCAGGTATCGAAAATGACAAATGTGAGACCTGGGGCAAGGCAGCAGTTCAGTGGGACAATTAGGACTAGAACTCACATTTCTCCAATTCTAATATGAGGTACAGTTAATATGGTTCACTGAGCTCATTGCTCCATCATGGTTATGGGGAGTATGGTTTTCCTGCATCCTGTTCTTTATTGTGGTAGAACAATGTGAAAAATTAATCTCTGTTTATATTTCTCAGCTTTAATTCTGCACCATACATTCAAGTAACTGTCAGGGTTTCTTTTGTCCTTGAGGAAGCATTATATTCGTGATTTTTATGTCTTACAATGACTCACCTTCTGTTCTTAGCTGATTCTGACCCTGGTTAAAGTATGTTTGTTTTCATTTTAGAAGTGTTACATGCAGCTCTTGACAGGTAGAAGACAGCCATGGTAGTCTCATTAGGAAGAAAGAGACACTACTACAGAACAAAGCTTCTCAGACTGAAAATCTCTGGTTAGATCAAGTAACTTCTTTAAATGTTGACATGGGAACTCCAGAGAGAAAAAGGAGATGAATGGTGTACCTCTAGAAACAAAGTCCTTTATAACAGAGCTATGAGAGCTAGAAGTTAAACATGGCTTGTCTTACATTCTCTGACAGTGTTCAAGGTTGGAAGGTAAGAGGACAAAGGGCTTCTGTGTATGCATGTCTGCGATGTGTCCCTGCAATTGCAGTGACAGTTACTGAACATATATGCACCTGCATGAAATGCGTTTGCAGAGTCCCATTGCATTAAAAAATCCATCATATCTGTGGAATTAGGATTTGCCCAGAAGTCTTAAAAGCATTTCTTGGGTAGTTGTTTCTGTTCCACGTAGTCATTTCTCTGTAAACCTTGGTGGCAGTTTTCCCCTTTCAGCAAATAGTGGGTTTGAATTACTTGTTATTTAGTGCATACGAGCTTCTAGCATTGCTAAATGCTTTTGGCCTTCACTACTGTTTGCTGGTTTTTTTTTTTTGGTTTGGTTTGGTTTGGTTTTCCCTATATAAACAGAGGAATGAAACAATTACTTGTTTTGTTGAATGCATAACTGGCGATGGTTTTTTGTTGTCTTTTTTTGTTTGTGGTTTTTTTTGTTTGTAGTTCTACTAATGACAAAGGAAGAGCCCCTTATGGAAAAGCAGCACGTTACAGAACTCTGATAACATTTAAGTGTTGTTTTTGTTTGTTTGTTTGTTTGTTTGTTTTCTTTATCCAGGCTAAAAAACCCTAACTTTGCAATGCATTTC